>NC_062577.1:33223529-33526323 GCF_022837055.1 Prionailurus viverrinus
TTGGGGGTGGCTGGCTCCTGTTATGGAGGGGCAAGCTGGACAGGCACCCTCACCGTTCACCGACTGGGGTGTAACTGTGGGTGGAAGGTTCTTCTCCCAGCCCTGAAAGCCGTTTCAAAAGTAAAGATGTGCAGGCTAGCAAGGCTTGGTGGAGATCATATATATGGGGGCTGGGGGGAGGGGCAGAGGAAAAAGGGGAGGTGGAGAAAGGGAAATTGGTCATGCTCTCCTAGAGAATTACTTCACCACCTACTCACCCTTCATTTGAAGACAATGGGGAGGTGGGGAAAAACAGCCCCTGAGGTGAGATGAGACCTCGGGCTGAGTTCTGGCTGTGCCACCAGCTTTGTGACCAGGGGCAAGTCTCCCAACTACCCTGAACCTCAGTTTCTGCATCTATAAAATTAAAACACACAAACAAAAACCTGTCCCACCTCTCCTAGAGGGCAGGTGCAAGGAGGAAACGGGGAAAATGACAGGATGCTTTGTAAATTCCATACACGTGTAAATACGTTATTGCTACGCAGAGTACCCCAGTCTCCTTACTCCAAACTCTTTCGGGAATTATGCCCTATTAATGATGAGATAGTAACCTAGAGACTCAGGATAGCTCAGGGCCAGGAATCTCAGAGTGTTTCCTGACACGTGGCCACCGATGGTCCCTTCTCCAGTGCAGGAAGAATTAAGAAGTGTGTGCACGGCCAGGTCTGGAAAGCTGAGGGGCCCTGGTGTCCTGGTGGGTTAGCGTCGGCCTGTGCTGCTTGGCCGGGGATCACCCAGGGCATGTGACAGTGTGGGATGTCCGGAACACCAGCACAGTCAAGAAACCCAACCTTATGTCCAGCTAGCAAGGCGTTCAGACATCAGTTAGTCCGTGTTTAAGTGATGGGTAGACTGGAGCGGTGTTCCCAAAGCATGTTGCACCGAATCTGGTCCTGAGGGACAAGAGACTTCATAGTAAGTTAGAGAAGGCAGGCACTTGCCAGCCCCTCTCAGAAACGTGGCTCGCTCCTGAGAGTAGTGGACACTGAGAGCTCCCGTGAGGGCTGAGAGGGGTGGGGGCAGGCAGGGACCCGCGCTGAAGTTTGTTTTATGCAGCAGTTCCCATGGGTATTTGACCGTGTCCTTGGGACACGTTGTAGGCAACACTGGACCCTCCATGAATAATGAAGTTTTGTTGGGACACGGCCACACCCAATTTGGTTACATATTTTCTATGGCTGCTTTCGTGGTCAGTGACAGAGACCAATAGTTGTGGCTGAGATCCTATGGCCCACAAAGCCCAACATATTTACGCTCTCGCCCTTTGCAGAGAGAGGCTGCCGAGCCTTGCTCTAAATTGCCTTCCCACACAAACTGCTTTATCTGTTTTTTTTTTTTCTTTTCAAATCTTTATTTAAATTAGTTCACATACAGTGCAAAATTGGTTTCAGGAGTAACTTGAGTTCAGAATTTAGTGATTCATCGCTTACATACAACACCCGGCTGCACAAACAGCTTTAAACCCGGGTTCAGGCAAGAGACATGGGCATAGGATGTGACATGAGGGGTGGGAAAATTTTCCACAGCTCAGTGGAGAAGGAAGAAGAGGGGGCCCTGGGGGACTTGACCCTTCCCCATCTCTCCAGTTGGCAGACCCTTCCCAATCTCTCCGGCACCGGCACCCCTTCCCTTCATCACACGTGCAACGGTGTTTATTTCCTTAAGCAGACAAAATCCTTTCTGCAATCCCTGGTCTGCTGCTGCTGCCTGTCGGAGGACCAAGCTTGAGTCCTTCGCTCCTGGAGGACCTACATCTTGCCCTCTGGTCCTGGGCAGGAGCCCACACCACGCCCTTTCCTCCCCTTCCAGGATCCAGAGCATTACTAAAAATTCCTCCCTACTACGGTAAGAAGATGCCCAGGGGCGTTCAAGAGACAGCAAAGAACACAAAGTTAAAGTGCAGCAACGGTAGACAAGGGGGGAGACAGGAGAGGACTGGAGAGACAGACAGCTGAGCAGGAAGCGGAGAGAGAAAGTGAGCCCCAGGGCTCACTAGACAGCGCTAGCCGACTGTCTGCTGAGAGGCAGGGGGGCAGGAGGGATGAGCTGTTAGCAGGGCAGGCTAGAACAGAGGCGTGAGGTCATGGAATATACCGCGCTAGGTTCCAGGATATCCACCTGGGGTCATGAGTAGCTAATTCTGTCTAAGGAAGGAATCGTATAATATGGACATTCCAGGCAAACACGTGCCAGAGCTTAACACAGCGCGATTACCTGGGCAGAGAGGACAAAGAGAGAACTCAGGGACCTCGGCCCAATGTCAACTCAGGTTGCTGGTTATAAGCACAAGCTTTGCACACGGACACACTCGGGTTCAAAACGTGATTGAGTCGCCTCCGAGCTGTCTGTGTTTCAGTTTCCTCATCTATAAAGTCAAGTCCTATCTAGGGCCACAAAGACACAATGACGTACAGCCTGTTAAGTGTGGTCTGTGGACCAACAGCAACAGCAGTATCTGGAAGCTCATTAGAAATGCAAAATATTGGGTGCCTGGGTGGCTCAGTGGGTTAAGAATCTGACTCTTAATTTTGGCTCAGGTCATGATCTGAGTCGTGGGATCAAGCCCCCTGTCAGGCTCCACGCTGATAGGTTGGAGCCTGCTTGGGATTCTCTCTCTCCCTCTCTCTCTGCCCTTCCCCTGCTCATGCTCTCTCTCTCTCTCTCCCCACAAAAAAAAAAAAAAAAAAAAAAAAAAAAAAAAAAAAAAAAGAAAAGAAAAGAAAGAAAGAAATGCAGAATCTCAAACCCTTCCCCCAGACTACGGAACCAAAATGTGCATTTTAAGAAACTCCGAGGTGATTCTTTAATTTTTTTTTAATGTTTATTTATTTTTGACAGAGAGAGACAGAGCATGAGATGGGGAGGGGCAGAGAGAGAGGGAGACACAGAATTGGAAGCAGGCTCCAGGCTCTGAGCTGTCAGGACAGAGCCCGACGTGGGGCTCAAACTCACAGACCGTGAGATCATGACCTGAGCCGAAGTCGGAGGCTCAACCGACTGAGCCACCCAGGCACCCCTCCGAGGTGATTCTTAAATATATTAAAATAGATTAAAATAAATATATACTTCCATGTAGTAAATGCATAACAAACAAGGGTTTTCAAGTGGAAGCAGAAGGATTAGAGCAGTGATTCTCAATGGTACAATTTTGTCCCTAGGGGACATTTGGCAATGTCTGGAGACATTTTTAGGGTGTCCTAACTAGGAAGTATGGGATGTGGAGGTGCTACAGACATGGAGTAGAATGGCCAGGGATGCTGCTGAACATCCTACGGCCCCTCACCACAAAGAATTATGTGGCCCCAAATGCCAACAATGCTGAGGCTAAGAAATCTGGATCAGAGGAAAGTAGTGGCTGTGTGGGAAACAGCTGAAATAACACCAAAGAAGGATAAGAAGGGAGCCCTTACTGGAGCAGGGGGAGTGGAGAGATAACATGGTCAGGGATGTGGAGAAAGCAAGATGGCGACTTGGATGGCAGAGCCCCAAGGCTCCTGGGAGGGAGCAGATGGGCAAGGGCTGGCCCACTGGCTTATCCCTGGGGAAGCTCCAAGTGTCAGACTTCAAAAGGTTGGAGAAAGTGGGACTGGTCCTTCGATCTAGATCCATGTATTTTTACCCAAACTCCATCCTGGACCCGACTAGGACCGGAGGTTCTTCTAATCTCTCTAACCTCCATACTCTCTGGAACTTGGGGAATTTCTTTTACAAAAACATTGGGTGGGAGAAAAGGTCCTTTGAGAATAAACTTTGACTTACAAGGCCACTCCCCCGCCCCCAAAAATTCTTTATTAGATTTAGAGGGTGTATTCTGTTTGTCTCGTATCACCTCTGTCATGTATAGCTCTCCGCAGAGTTTCAATTTTATGTTTGAGAAATAAATTTACGCCTACCGCACATCTCCCATAAATTCTTCTACATCTATAGGGAGAGAAAGGGACTGAACTGGGATGGAGAAGGGTCCCATCAACACTCCCAGGTGAAGCAATAAAGAACTCACTCTTACACCTGAATACCCCCTCTTTCTGATCGGTGGAAATGCCCTGCAGGGGAGAAGTGACGAGCCCATGGACTAGGATTTCTTGATAACCAGGAGCTAAAAGAAAGTTACATCACCATTTTTCTTCCAGTGAATTGAGTTTAATCTTTGCTCTTAAGATGATTCTTATCTCCCTATTTGGCTGGGAAACTTATGCAGTAATACATGTGGGATACCTGGGCACTTTGTCAGCTCTTTCTCTGTCTCAGCTGCTACCATTCCAGACACAGAGATGAAACATGGATGTCCACGGGTTAATCCCCTTAGACTGGCACTCTGCCATTCTACCTTCTCCTCTTTAGTTGATGGAGTAAATGATTTATTATTATAGACATTTCAAGAGATTAAAGTAAAAGCAAACAAATTCTCTTTACATCTATACAGCATGCATAGATCTACAAAATACTGCCAAATGAATGTTCTCATCTGACATTCACCGTAACCTTTCGAGATAAGGAGGACAGGTATTATTTCTCTGTGGATTAGAAAACTGAGAGGCAGAGGGTGCCTGGGTGGCTCAGTCGGTTACACATCTGACTTTTGATTTCAGCTCAGGTCATGATCTCACGGGTTCATGAGATGGAGCCCCATATTGGGCTCTGCACTGACAGCACAGAGCCTTCTTGGGATTCTCTCTCTCCCTCTCTCTCTGCTCCTCCACTGCTCATGTGCTTTCTCTCTCTCTCAAAATAAATAAATAGACATAAGAAAAAAAAGAAAACTAAGAGTCAGAGAGTCAAATGATTTTCCCTAGGACATGTAAATAAACAACAGAACCAGACTGGATTAGAGGTCTTCTGGCTTTTAGTCTACAACTCCTTGCCCTGTACCACCCTTCCGTGCAACTTCTCAATCACACAGTCGTGCATTCATTTACCGAACAAACATTTCCTAACCACTACTGAGTGCCAGAAGAGGCTATACCAAAAAAAAAAAAAAAAAAAAGAATTACCATAACAATATTTCTATAAAAATGTCCAGAAGAGACAAATCTATAGAGACAGTAAAGAGAATTGTGGTTGCCTAGGGTTTGGATTTGGCTTCTGGGTGGATAGGAGGAATGGATGTGACTGCTAATGAGTTCGAGGTTTCTTTTGGGCGGTAAAGAAAATATTCTAAAGTTTGATTATGGAGTTACGCTCTACAAGCCGTTAAATTGTACACTTTCAATAGGTGAACTCTAGGGTGTATAAATTATATCTCAGTAAAGCTGCTAAAAAATAAATTCAGATGAAGTCCTCTGGGCTCTAATGTATCAGTAAAGTGGAGATACACTACCAAACAGAATAACTGTCACACTGTGTCTTAGGTGCCCTGAACAGAAGGATGGACCTCATGGACACATCATGTCACATGAGGCAGAATCTCTCACAGTCTTGGAACAGTGCTGGAAGGGGTGGAGAGTCTTTCCAGTAGGGGTGATGTTTCATCTGAGGCTTGAAGCTTGAGCAGGAGTTTATCAGCAAAAACAAAGGGAGGTACCTGCCTGAGACCATTGTGACCTTCACAAATCCCATGGCCATACAACTACTGTAGGGGACCAAGGAAAAGAAGGTCTGGAAGCTGCTAGAAGAGGTACCACCACAGATAGTTCTTTTGGTTAATGATTCATGGAAATCAATGGGGAACAGCAATCTCAATACCACTTAAGAGCATGAAAAGGGGCCTGGGGTGCTGCTGATCCCTCAGAGCTTCAGGCAAGAATGGACAAGTGGGAGGAAGAGGGAGGTCCTCACTTTCTAAGCCAAGGTTTTTGGCCAACCACAGGAAACAGAACCACAGGAGACATCCAATCCTGAGAACTGCCCCTGCTTCCCAGAAGCCAGACTCCTGTACCCTCCCACAGCCTGCAAAACATCAGCTTTGAGTCCCAAAGATGTGAATACTTTAAAGACATGATAGTACACAGGTTGGGAAAAATGATAGTTACGGTCTCTTGAATAGATCCAGGTGTAGGATTATCCTTTCTCCTGTGTCACTCTGTCTTTCACATATCCCCAGTGGCTTTTCCAAATGGAGGTGTTTTTTTTTGTTTTTTGTTTTTTTGTTTTAAGAAAGGAAAGAAAGGAGGGAAGCAGGAAGGAGGGAGGAAGGGAAGGGAAAAAGAAAGTGAGGAAAAAGGGAGTCTTACAGACTTTTCCTGTCTCATTCCTCTTTAAAACAGAATGCTTGCTACTCTAGGAGATCCTTCTAAATGCACAAGTTGATTGTATTCCTCCTCAAACCCCAAATCATCTTTGGTTTCTGGTAAGAACGCTCTCCCTTCCCCACTCTCACCCATCACTCTTCTTTTCCATTTCTGTATCCCATCAGGTGCCTAGCACTTCCACTTACTGAGCGTCCAGTAAATGTGATTGTTCTCTAATCAATTATTAATTTCAAAATCAGGTAAATGGAATGCATTTAAGGGGGGGATAAATTAAATTAAGTTGATTTTTTACTTCGGTGTGATTCTCAGCTGATTATTTATGGGTAAAAGTCCATGTAATGGAATGCTCGTTCAGCCACTAATAATTTATATTTACCATCTTAAAAATTTTTATAACATTTTAGGTTTAAAAACAGAATGATATATGCAGTATGATCCCATTTTTTAACCAAAAAGTGGGCATATATGTTGAAAATGACCAAGAGCTATAAATACAAAGATGTTAACAGAATTATCTTTGAGTGGTGAGATAATGGGTGCTTTTCTTCTCTATAGCTTTTCTGTATTTTCCAAGTTTATACAAGCTGAATATAAGTGCAAGGTTCTTTAAGAGTTATTTTGGGGGTTCCTGGGTAGTTTAGTCGGTTGAGCATCTGACTTCGTTCAGCTCAGGTCATGATCTTACGGTTCGTGAGTTTGAGCCCCGCGTTGGGCTCTGTGCTGACAGCTCAGAGCCTGGAGTCTGCTTCGGATTCTGTGTCTCCCTCTCTCTGCCCCTCCCCTGCTCATGCTCTGTCTCTTTCAAAAATAAATATTAAAGAAACTTTAAAGTTATTTTTAATTTAAATAAATCATTAGTTTCACCATTGCTCACTGAAAATTACTGAAATTCCCTGACCTGGAAATGTACAATCTCTGAGACCTGGTCCATTCGTTTTCCCACACCTCTGCACCCTGTGATCCCAGCCCAACTGAGCTGCTCATCCCTACCTCTGGCTTCCGCCCCTCTGTTCACAATCTGGGATATCCTTACCACCTGCCAAACCCTAACCACCACCTATCACCTTGACATAGAAAGATGATAGAAATATGGCCATGATATATTGTTGATTGTCAAAAGCAGATTGCACATTTATATGCATATATATACATGTATATAATACACACACACATATCCTGTTAAGGACACTTATTTTGAAATAAGTTTCTCTCTCTCTCTCTCTCTCCTGAACTAAGGTCTTGGGAAGGCAAAGCGATAGATCTTGTATCCTTCTTTTTTCCTTACACTGCTCAGCAAAGAAGAATAGGTTACTGAATAAATAAAGAGTGACTATGATACTCAATACGAAACTGTTCAGAATGATTTGAAATCGGCATTTGGTTGGGTTAACTCAGCACATGAATTAAGATTTTAAATCTCTGAATGCACTCTAAATTGGATATCCACCTTAATGTATGGCAGACAAGGGGCGCCTGGGTGGCTCAGCCGGTTAGGCATCTGACTTCAGCTCAGATCACGATCTCATGGTTCATAGGTTCAAGTTCCACGCCTGCTTCAGATTCTGTGTCTCCCTCTCTCTCTTCCCCTCCCCTCCACTCTCTCTCTTTCAAAAATAAATACATATTAAAAAATTTAAAAAGTAAAGTATGGCAGACATTCCAGTCGTTCCTCATAGTTACAGCTTCCCTCTTCCTAGAACACGGGAAAATCACACTTCCCTGCTCCATTGAAGTTAGATGGGCCATGTGACTGTTTTGAAGTGGAAGAAACGTGTCATTTTGGGCGTGTGCATACTGCTCCATACTCTCTCATGTCCTGCTTGTGTTGAGACGGCAGCATTACAGAGTAGAAGCATTTTCTTTCTTGAGCCTGGCCCCCTGAGTATTCATGATGGGCGGAGCTTCGTGCTAACATGTATTGAATGTGCAAAATAAGTGAGAAATCACTTCTGTTGTAATAAGACACTGAGAGAAATGAAGGCGTTGTTTGTCACTGCAGCATAACTTAGCCTAACCTGGTTAGCCCCACCTGGTTAATGTAAGAGAACTGAAATGTTTTAAAGACCCTTCCAACCCACAGAAAATGAATTTAGACCCTGAGCTAGGAAAAACTGGTAGTCTATAAGCTATTTAGATAACTCATTATAAGTCAGAGGTTCTCAAAAATCCTTTGATGGAAAACACTGCTTTCTCCTAGAGCACGACGCAAGTGATGCATTCAGCAGGATGAGGTCAGGTTGTGGCATGACGCTGACTACTTTGGGCTCCAGGAACCGACTGCTCAGTCATTCGGGAGTCACATGATGGGACAACAGCTCCAGAATGCAAGATGGATAGAAGTGTGAAAGCCTCCCTGCAAGACAGAGCCTTGCGCTCCTGGCAGGGGCGGTGGAGAGGACCCTTCTACTTGTAGGTGCCAGTAAAAAGTTTTGGAAGAGCCAACAACAGACAGACACATAGACAGACAGACACACACACGTATACACTTCTACCCACATACTCACTTACCGCTTGGATTTTAAACCTGGCAAAAAAAGGCAGGCTAAGGCCTGGCAGGTCTGAGCTTGCCCCGGAATATGAGAAACTAGAGACTGTGTCCCTGAAAGGGCTTGCATATGGTGCTTGAAAAGCAAAATGACTTGGGTTCTTAAACCAAAAAAAATGTTTGTGTGTGTGGCTCCTTATCTCCAGCCTTTCCCTACCAGATAAATGGTCAAATCCAAGGAATCATCAAAAGCCAAAGGACTGATGAGGAGTAGAAGCTGCTTCCAGCTACAGTGGGTGGGGCTCATTGTCCATTCTGCCATCAACTTCCGAAAAATATCCTCATGTATGACTCACAAAAATGAAGAGAGGGTATTTCCCTCTGGGGAGTATTTCCTGCCTTGAAAAGTCACCATTCCTTTTCCCAGGCCAGAGAGATAGCCCTACAAGAAAAGAGATGTAATGGATCTAACGGCTTAAGCCTGGTTGAGTGAATGCCTCTTTCCCACAATAAATAGTAATAAAAATAACCTGGGGAATAGCAAAACCTGAATGTTCATGTTCAGTGACTGTGATTACAAATTAGAAATTAGGGGCGCCTGGGTGGCTCAGCTGGTTGAGCGTCCAACTTCAGCTCAGGTCACGATCTCACAGTTCGTGGGTTCGAGCCCCACGTTGGGCTCTGTGCTGACAGCTCAGAGCCTGGAGCCTGCCTCGGATGCTGTGTCTCCCTCTCTCTCTACCCCTCCCCCACTCATGCTCTGTTTTTGTCTCTAAAAAATGAATAAACATTTAAAAAAAATTAAAAAATTAGAAATGAAATATCGCGATGTTCTGTGGTCCCAAATACTCCCGTAAGCATCGGAGGTTCTTACACAGTCCCACTCTCCAGAAGGTCTTGAGATTTCCCAGCGGAGTATGTCTCCTAAGCACATACATGCACCAGTGTGTACCATCTGGGCTGGCCAAGCCAGCTATTATAAGCTCTGGCTGCTGCCCCAGTGATGGTGACAATGGGATTTTCCTCCCCAGGTTCTCAGTGCCAATTTGCCCCAGCCAAAAAATGTCAGAAGCTCTCACTCACCACTAATGGGATTGTTGGCCCAAAGTGTTACAGAGTTCAGTGAAACAACTTTCCCAATTTGTACTGAAAGCCATTCTTGGCCACACACCAGGGTGCCCGTGGACGATTTGTTAGGGGGCAACTTCTGGTAGCCTGGAACTGGAATTCATTATTTCTTTGGGGAGGCAGGGGTTGGGGTTAGGTCACAACTCTAGTCCAAGAAGCCAGCCTGTTGCGTTGTAGTTTACAAAGTTCTTCCACAATTGGATATTCACGAAAACCCCGCGGGACAGAGCAGACATCATTCTCTCCATTTTATGGATTAGAAAGCCAAGGCAGGGGCGCCTGGGTGGCTCAGTCAGTGGAGCATCCGACTCTTGATTTGGGCTCAGGTCATGATCTCCCAGTTAGTGAGACAGAGCCCCGCGTCGGGCTTGACGTTGGCGGCATGGAGTCTGCTTAGGATTCTCTCTCTCTCTGCACTCCCCACCACCTCAAAGTAAATTTTAAAACTTAAAAAACAAAAGAATAAAGCCAAGGCAAAGAGAAGTTTAATGATTTGCCTAAGCTCATAGGGCTAGTAAACGGAGCTGCCTAGACTTGACCCCAGGACTCTGACTCCAAGCCTGAGTGTATGAAAGTCAGTGACACAGTGCACCTGAAGACATGCAGCCATGGACTCGCACTTTGTGTTTGCATTCCTGGCTCTGTAATTTACTAGCTGTGTGAACTTGGCTAAGTCCCTTAATTCCCCTATGCTTCAGTTTCTTCATCTATGAAGTGAGAATAAAAAGGAGCTACCCACATCACAGGTTTTTGTGAAGGTTAAATGAGAACATACATGCAAAGCACGTAGAAGACAGAGCTCGACATGTATGTATAAGAGAGAGTTAGGGGCGCCTGGGTGGCTCAGTCAGTTAAGCATCCAACTTCAGCTCAGGTCATGATCTCACGGTTCTTGGGTTCGAGTCCCACGTTGGGCTCTGTACTGACAGCTCAGAGCCTGGAGCTTGCTTCAGATTCTGTGTCTCCCTCTCTCTTTGCCCCTCCCCCTCCCACATTCTGTCTCTCAAAAATGAATAAATGTTAAAAAGAGTTGAAAAAGTTAGCTACTATTAAAATATTACTAATATTTTTATTATCATGACATATTTAATACATTTTATTAATAAAAAAAGCTTGAGATTGATACAAATAAGTTCTTATTCTTTATCTATATGCTCTTCCACTTAGGAGGAATAAAAATAGTGTTTATAATAGTACCCCATATAGAAACAATAGAATGTACTGTGGTTAATCCCAGTTTCTATCGTCTGTTTACAATGCCTGCAAAATTGCTTTAAAAAATGATAAATAGTTCAGCCCCAAGAGAAATCATGTGAGAATATGATATGGAAACCTCAAGACCAGAATTCATTGAGCGGGCTGGGTTTTTTTAATTAACACTTATAATGAAAGTAAATGAGAACTAAATCATTTCCTAATAAGCCCGATCATTTTGTGCTGAAATCATTATGCCTTAAACAGCTATTCCTGCTTTCTGCTAACGTTTGTTGACCTGAAATGTTTTTTATTTTGTCTTCATGTAATAGTTTTATTGAGATGTAACTCATGTCCCATAAAATTCACCCTTTAAACGTGGTGTTGGGTATATTCCCAGAGTTGTGCAACCAGCACTGGTATCTAATTCCAAAACATCTTTATCACCCCCCAAAGAAACGTCCTACTCATTCTCAGTCATTCCCCATTCTCCCTGCCCTTCGTGCCTGGAAACCACTGATTTATTTTCCGTTCTTATGTGTTTGCCTATTCTGAACATTTCCAGTCATTGTATTTGAAAAACTATAAAGATAATTTCAAGCTTAGAATATCATTTTCCTCTGAGGTGTAAGGGATTGGTTACCTCAGATTACTTCAATTACTCAGAATGCTTTGGTAGACTGAGATGATTCAAAGCTGATTTCTCCCTGGGATCTCAGCAGGGAGTTAGGAAGGTGCTTCTTCGGCAGGCTCTGAGCACCTATTTTGTGGCCCCCATCCTATAAATTTGTATTGAATTCCACACACCTTCTCAGTCTCCCAACCTTTCATTAACATTTCTCAATTTAGATGAACTCCCTGCGGGGAAAGTCATGTCCAGTGTGGAGCCCAGCACTGAGTGGATTGCCATTACCCAGACCCCGACTCTGTAATTATGTCTGTCCTATTAACTCTCCAACACCTTCCAATACCTTGTCGGATTTCCTGATTTTTCCAATTTTTCTTGGAGTCTTCTCAGTGAGAAGTTTCATTTAAAGGCCAACAGCTAGTTCCTTCTTCATGTAGAACGGATGAGGAGGAAGAGACTTCTACATATTCATCAGCTCCCAACAGCTTCGGAAAAATCTCTGTCCTCTGTTGTGGGGAGGAGGGACACACCCACCGTACAGGGTCTGTGAGGGTTCAATGAGATAACCTAGACCAAGTGCTTAGTGAGTCTGTAATAATCATTTCCCAATTTGTTCCAGCCTGTGTAAAGCACAGAGCCAAACCTAGAGCCTTCTAGCAACTTATGATTCAGAAACTTATGATCCATCTTTTGTGGAAAAAGTCCTAGTTCAACTTCATTATGTTGTCCGTGTTCCAAGGATTTCATCTACTTTCTTTCAATCTTGTATTGGAAGTATCTTTATAAGCCACGCTAAATCGCTTTGATAGGAGGTGGGAGATAAATAAGTAAACAAAATAAGTTAAACAAGGGTGGGGCGCCTGGGTGGCGCAGTCGGTTAAGCGTCCGACTTCAGCCAGGTCACTATCTAGCAGTCCGTGAGTTCGAGCCCCGCATCGGGCTCTGGGCTGATGGCTCAGAGCCTGGAGCCTGTTTCCGATTCTGTGTCTCCCTCTCTCTCTGCTCCTACCCCATTCATGCTCTGTCTCTCTCTGTCCCAAAAAATAATAAATAAAACGTTGAAAAAAAAAAGTTAAACAAGGATGTTTTAAACTGCCATATACTATACCAGCAAAAAGAAATGTGGATATTAGCACAAGATCCAACCACTTCCCTGGAGTAGCGGGACTTCAAGGTCCTTTGTCTTCTCATGCCACTTGCTGGCATCCTTGCTTATCCTTCAAGGTCTAATCCAAGGATCCCTCCGTTGGAAAGCCTTCTCTGGTCCCTCCACACAAGTGTCTTTCCTTAATCATATTGGGTTATGTATTGCTGGACAGTGTCTTGCCCTGCTTCCCTCATTCTCCCTATATGCCTGTAACCTCCACAGTGCCTAGAAAGAGAAACTGCCTTAAATTTAATTATTTTGTCACAGCTTCACTGATGTATTATTGTCATACAGTAAACTGTGCATATGTACAATGTACAGTTTGATCAGCTTGGCTTATGTGTACAGCCGTAAAACCATCACCACCATCACGATAATAAACACATCCACACACTAGCCATTCATTTATTGGTGGACATTTAGGTTGTTTCAAGATTTTATTTTTTTAAAAAAAGCTGCTATGAGCATTCACTTCCAAGTCTTTGTATGGACATATGCTTTCTTTGGGATAAATTCATAAAAGTAGATTGGCTGGGTCGTATGGCGGATGTTTGCTTATTTTTTACAAACCGGTTTCAAGGTGGTTTTTATCATTTTACAATCCCCACAGCTGTATATGATAGTTTCAGTTCCTCCACATCCTCTCCAACACCTAGTATGGCCAATCTTTTGACGTTTAGCCATTCTAATTGGTAGGCGGTAGTATCTCATTGTGGTTTTAATTTGCCTTTACCTAATGACAAATGACGGTGAGCATCTTTTCATGCATTTCGTATGTTTGTTTGTGTATCTTCTTCAGTGTCTCATCATATATCTTGCTTAATTTTTTTATAGATTGTGTGTTTAGATCTATGGTCCATTTTGGGTTAATTAAAAAAATTTTTTTTTACATTTATTTCTTTTTGAGAGACAGAGGGAGACAAAGCACGAGTGGGGGAGGGGAAGAGAGAGAATGAGACACAGAATCCGAAGCAGGCTCCAGGTTCTGAGCTGTCAGCACAGAGCCCGACGCGGGGCTCGAACTTACGAATGGTGAGATCATGACCTGAGCCGAAGTCAGACGCTCAACTGACTGAGCCACTCAGGCACCCCTGGGTTAATTTTTTTATGTGGAGTAAGGTATGGGTCCAAGTTCATTTTTCTCCATAAGATACCCAATTATTTTAGGACTCTATTTCTTAAAAAAGGCTGTTCTATCTCCACTGAATTTTCTCTATAATTTTGTTAAAAATCAATTGCCCATAAATGTGTGGGTCTTTTTCTAGTCTTTCTTTTCCGTTCCATTGATCTAGTTTTATACTAATACCACATGGTCTTAATGGCCATAGCTTTATATAAGTCTGGAGATTAGATAATGTTAATCATTCAATTTTGTTCTTCTCTTTCAGAAGACTATTTTCAGTCTGTTGTATTTTAGTAGGAATTTTAAAGTGAATTTATCAATTTCTACCTTAAAAGAAAGGCTGCTGAAAATTTTATAGTGATTTCACTGAATTTGTAGATCAACACAAATATTAATAATAATATTGAGACTTCCAATCCTTGAATATGATGTCTTTCCATTATTTCGATCATCTTTTCTTGTTCCCTGCAATGGTTTGTAGTTTTCAATACAGAAATCTTTCAGATCTTTTGCCTGATTTATCCCCAAGCGTTTCAGATTTTTTTCTGCTCTGGTCACTAGTGTGTATATATGTGTGTGTGTATATTATATACTATTTATATATATTATTATATTATTTTAATATACACACATATGTAATAGATACATACACACATATATTACTTATACATTATTGACTTCTATTATTATTTGTAATATATATATATATATATAATTTCAAGTTCTAATTGTGTGTTAATGGCATGGGAAATACAATTGATCTTTGTACATTGATGTTATATTCTCCTACCAAAGGAAACTTTATTAGTTCTAGAAGATTCTTGTAGATGTATTTCTACCCAGGCAATGCACGTCATCTATGAATAAAGGCCATTTTACTTCATTTCCACTATCGATGACTTATTTCCTCTTGAATTGAATTGAGGTTTAATAATCTTGGAAGTACAGGGACCTGAGTTTTAATGCCAGCTCTGCCATAACTCATTGTGTAAACTTTGGCAAGTCACTTTCCTCTCTGAACCCCAGTCGCCCTGTAAAATGATCTATATCCTCTCCCACTTCTAACATTCAGTCAGACAAATAATGTTTTCTGAAAGGTATTAGCATTTCTAGTTGTAATCCAGGGCTTCCTGCCCCTAGGCTTCTGAGTCCTACCTTCTTCCCGTTAAGCAATTGACTCATCGTGCTCAGGACAGTTGAGTTGAACTGGAGGGTGTCACCTCCTCTCCTCCCAATCTTCCAGTGAAGTAGGGGAGTGGCTGTATTCAGTCATCCTTTTACCATTTGTTCTGCTGCCTCCTATTGGCAAAGCCCAGTCTGTGGGGTGGGTTATGTGTGTTCTAGCAAAAGCTAAAGCATTTAACTCCTGGGGGAAAAAAAAAAAAAGGGTGGGAGCCAACATGCATAGAAACAGCAATTTCATTTAGTACTTTTTCAAGTTTTGTCTTTATACACGGTCCAGCCTTTTGTTTTTGAATTCAATCCTTATCAAGGATGTAATGTTATGCTGAGATAAGGTAGGCTAAAAAGCTGAAAAGACAGAGTTCTATCCTTCAGGAACTTGAGTCCACCAGGGCGACGGTTCATTCTGTCTACATCCTTTTGGGAGAGGGATGGGCAGACAAAGCTACACTGGACTATGTTGGAGAAGGCCGGGATCTTTGAAAATAAAGAATCTGGGCAACTCCAAGCTATGATGGGAATAAGAGATACAGTGGACTTTTTTATTCTTTTGACTTACCCTGCACCTAGATCCCATTTCTAGGTTTGGGAGATATCACTCATTCTGAGAAGGAGCCCACCCCCCAACAGAGGAAAGATTTTCCCAGCCTTCCTGGGAAGGAAGATGCATCCGGGGCATCATTCCAGCCTGCCCAATCAGATGTGCTAACCCCAAATTCTGAAGCCAAACCTAGTGATACAGGAACCATGCAAACTCTTTCTGGCAATGAAGGGCAGCTGAAGCTACATCTGATCCCCTGAGTCAGTTGTAGTACATCTGATTTCTAGAATTCAGAATCATCTGTTTTAATTCTTTTCATTTTGCAAATGCAGTGTGGGAATAAATGAAGACCGACCAAATGAAAACAGGGAAAGGTTATTTATTCAGAGCTTGCTATAGCAAAGAAGTCATCTACCATTACTTGTGTTTTGGCACAGATTCACAGGCCTGCATGAGTGGGAAAGCTTTAAAGTAGAAAATAAGGAAGGCTTTGGATATGCTTTGATTGGAATGGGGAAGCTGTTGGTGGGCAGCTAGAAGCTGGGAATCCTATGTGATTACTTAGGAGTGCATATTTAGCTTTTCTGACTCATGCTACGTTGAAAGTGGGAACAAAAAGTAGGGATGCTGTCAGTTACCAATCATTCCTGACCATTCGGGGCCAATTGTTACAGGGGTTATGGTTTGGCTTCCATAGATAGATAGTAGTCTGGCTTCATATAAATCCAACTTATAGATAGAAGACTGGCTTCCTGGGCTGGGTACTATCAGAAATGGGTCGGTTTACTGGGCTGCAGATTGTGGATTGGAATTCTATTTTTGCGTATTGTCTAGCCACTCTCCATCTGTGTATTCAGTCTCTCATCGGAATCGGAGGCCCGGAGAGGTAGAGTAACTAGAACTGATAGGTCAACATGAGGTTCAGCACATTTGTCTTGTGACCTCCAAAGGAACTTACATTCTGCTTGTTGAAGAGACAAGGTTTAGATCATGGAAAAATGAAGTTCAACACAGATGTCATAAAGAGCAGGAAGTAGCACCAGGAAGTTAAAGTTAGCACTACAGCTTGGCAGGAAGGCTCATCACTTTCCTCTCAAGGCAGAACCACTCTACAGCCAGAGATTCTGCTAAGTGTGCTCTATTTGCTGGACATTCCATCCAACCAGCAAGGTGAAGTGGTTAAATGCATGATTCTCCAGTCTGCCTACTGTATTCGTATTTTACCTCCATCATTGTTAGCTGTGTGAACTCAAGATACTTTACCTTTCTGGTCTTCAGCTTCATCATATGTAAAATGGGAATAATCAACAGCTATCTCATCATGCTCTTATACAAATTAAATGAGTGGGCACTTACAACACAGTTATAACAGCACCTAATATATAATAAGTGTTTGTTCAAGTTAGCTATGACAATCCCGTTTAGTGTTCACACCAACAGTGTGGTAAGTGTGTAACCCACACTTTGCAGAATAAGAAACCAAGGAGAGTTATGTCACCTGCCCAAGATAGTGATGGTCAGAGTCAAGATTTTTACTCATATCTCTATGAAGTCATAACACGGTTTTCCTTCCTACTGTGCCTCTGAACACAAGATGTCATTGTTGGGAAAGTAAACAGTAGAGTGAGAAGCATGTACGGCTGTGGGATCAGAGTGCTCACATTCAACTCTTGGTTCTGCCCCCTTATACAAATTACTTACCATCTCTGAGCACTCTGTCCTTTGAAAACTGGTAATAATACTATCTAACTCATGGCGTTGTCTTAAGAATTAAGCAATGTAATATATGTGAAATTCCCAGTACAGTGCCTGACACATGAGGAGTACTTAATAAATAATAATAATAATTTTAATTGTTGGAGTTGGAAGTGACCATTATAAACCATTCTTTAGAGTCTGTCCCTCAATGGCCCTACCTTTATGAAATTTTCTCTTGAGGTTTTCACAACCTGACTTGACTGCTTCACTGCTGAATTTGCTGTTGTTGGTACTATGACAGGTCAAGAAGAGAAGAGACCAGGGTCCTGTTGAGAAAAGGAATAGATAAAGAGGTAACAAGTCAGTACGAACATGGTACTTTGCAGTCCCCAAAGACCCAGGCTTCCCATGGCCCAGACTGCCAGAAGAGTCAGAAATGTCTCCCAGAAAACAAACAGTAGAGAAATTTCATCCTTAGCTGTGGGTCAACCTGTAACGCACCCATCTGGAAGACTCACACTCTTGGCAGATAAAATGACCTCCTCACTGCTTTCCAATGTTTCTTGGAGGTGGTTATCACAATTTTAACACTGAGTTCAGTGCACTTGACTCTTCCTGGAGAGTTGAAGCTAAATTGTTTGTCAGACTGGTCAGAGAAAACCAGGACACATGCAACTAGAAAATATGACAGAAGACAGGTGAGATGGAGTAAAAATCTGATAGCAAATAGGTGATAATTATGTGGAATATGAAAGCAGAAGATGTCTTGTTTTCAAAGGAACATAAAAAACCCATGTCTTCCATCCTTCTGAAAGGTAGACACTATCATCCTGTTTTCCAGAGGAAGAAACTAAATTCCAAGAAGGTTAAGTTTTACAGTCCAAATCTCTCAGGTAATGAGGGTTGAGTCATGATTTGGATCCAAGAAAAAAGATCTTGGAAAAATACACCTAAATGTTTGAGAGCGGATTCTAGGTGATTTAAACAATCTTCTTTATGTTTCTCTGTATTTGCCAAATTTTCTCTGTTGGGTAGTTGTTACTTGTATGAGAAAAGAAACCAATAAAGTTATTTAAACTTCATCAAGACCCAAGCTGAGGATTGGGAGTGGAAACCCGAGGCCGTGAGGGGAGCTGGCTTTGGGAACCAGGGAATCAGCATTAGTCTGCTCTTCATGAAAGTGGGAAAACTAAACCGCCACTGGGGGTGCAGTTCCAAGCAAGGTGGGGAGGAAGGAGGCAAGAAGCCCATGCCAGAAGAGCCCAGGGAAGGGCGATATGAAAGGGACCTGAACAGAGAATGCTGACTTAGTAGTTGGTCATAAAGACAAAGACTCGACCCAGAAACGAGCTAGACCCTGGGCGCTGGCCAGAATACAAAGTGGAAGAGCCTCAAGAGAAGGTTCACGAACCTCTCTGGGCAAGGCTCAGTAATTAAACTTTGCACCTGTGTGTTCTTAACCCTTATAATAGAACCTCCTGCCCATGGTAATTTGTGTTGCAATCAAGTCTCCTGACGCAAAACCCAAAGTGAGAAAGAAAAGCAGTTTCACAGAGGATAGTGCTCAAAGCTAACAAGGGGAGGGCAGGGATAACTGAAGCCCTTCACTCAGTCATCGTCCCTTCATGTGGAGGGCAGAGTCATGGCATCAGAGATGTGAGTGAATTAAGAATTGAATTGGGGATGCACTCAGTAGGAGGGAAAAGGTCCAGGTTCCTACTGGCATCTTTCTTCCCCAGAGGAGCAAGAAGTCCCTAGGTGATATGAGATTCAAGCTCTCTGCGCCATTGTTTTTGCTCCTGAAGCATTTGCAAACTCCAAGAAGATATTTATCATGCAAAGAAAACTTTATTTGTAGAAGTGCATTTTTGCCATACAAGATCCATAGCAAGTATGGGGTTGGGGAGGTGAGTGGAGGTGGTCAGTAATTGTGAGACAAGTCTACAATTTCACATCAGAAATTCTTCTACAGCCCACACTTAGTAGCCATTAGTTCACTTTTAAATATCTCACAGAGTGAGATACACATGTCCTTGATTTAATAAAAATGAATAACACCCTTAGCCACCCCTCTAGAATTTAGGGGGTTTGTTTACTGTGCGAAAACTCATAGTCAGGTGATAAATATAACCTGTGAATTTTTTAGGTCTTGTCTTCACATACAAAAATAAATAAGTTAAATAGCAAAAATAAATAAATATGTTAAGTAATAAATACACCTCACGGTGGAAAAGATCTCATCAAAATCTTATAAAACCATGGTCTCCGTTCAGAGTGGGAACTCCTGGGGACAACCACAATAAGGAAGCAAATAATAAATAAATAAATAATCTCCACAGTGGCCAGCACTACGTTGTACAGCAGCGAGACGGTGGTTGGGGGTCACGCCTTCGCGGGTACCGAGGACTGGGACTCTTGGCCAGCACTATTGCCAGCGGGGTCGTCACCCTCCTCCTAGGCCAGCTCCTCCATCCACTGCAGGAGAATGTCCAGCTCTCCCAAAGCCTTCACCACTGCTGCCTGAGGCGTAAGCTGAAAGACACACACTTCTGTGCTGAGCATCTCATAAAGGGACAACATGTACTCACGGGTTAATGCTCTCCTTTCACTGGTAGGTCTGCTGGGCATTGCAAGCCCAGTATTCTCTTCAAGATGGAGAACATGAAAGACGTGATGGAATCTCAAGATCTCACAAGAGGAAGGAAAATCCTGGAGTCCATGACATAGGGAAACTGAAGCCCAGAAGGTGGCAGAGTTTGGAGTATAACCCAAGCGTCTTGAATCACAGAGATCAAAGTAATTAGACTGTTGGGTTTTTTCTTAAAGAAAGATGTGTGTGGGTGTGTGTGTGGGTGTGTGTGTGGGTGTGTGTGTGTGTGTGTTAGGAGTTGCCTACTGTGCAACTTTAACCGAGCAAATATTTATTGTGTTAAGCACTGGGCTGGCTAAGGATTCAGAGATAAATGGCACAATGCCTACCCGCAGGGAATTCAGTCAAGTGAAGGAGACAGAAGCAGACAACTAAAATGTAGTGTGGCGGATGGAGGATGGAGTCTCCACAGGATGACAGAAGAGGCACCTATCTCTGAGAGACATAGTCAGTACCTTCCTGGAGGTGATGCTTAGGGTGAGTCTTAAAGGATGAGTAGGAATTAGTCAGTGAGGAGTGGACTTCAAGCCTTCCTGGCAGATGTGCAAAGGCACTAAGGTGAGGAACAGCACGACATGGGCGTGTGTGAAATTGTGACTGTTTTTGAGGGTACGTATAAGTGTGTAATGTTGGAAAACTACTGCTTCTTGTTTGTACAGCTGCAAGACACAGATGTCTCTGGAGTGACTTGATGGAATTAAGGCCATCCCCTCTTGAATCCCAGAGCGTCTTCCAGAGACAACACCCTTCTAGAGCCTGGATGGGTGTCCCCTGGGTTAAAGCAGAGGGATGGTCCACATGACCTCAGAGGGCAATTGTTGAGGGCCACAGGATTTCTACCGGTATGAATATCTATCCCACCCAGTTGTGATCTCAGTTCTAAAAACACACCCATCCCTACCGAGGCCCAAATTGCATATACCTCTTTGAAGTGACTCAGAATCTGGCTGTATTTCTCCACTGCTTCCTCCCCACAAGGGCATGTCATGTGGTCATGCTGAAAAGAATGCCACAGAATGATGGATTTTATTAAAGATTCTGATTATCTGCCCTCACCACTGCCACGAAGTAAGGAGATTTCTACTCTTTCACCTATGTTCCTGTACCTACTCCATTCTTATGGAAAGCCTTTTCAGACCTCATCATTTTGGATCAGTAAACTACTCATCAGCCAGAAGAGGAGGCCAGCTTTGTAGGCTCACATAGGGAGCTTGGATACCTAGGTCCTATTCAGACCTTGTCTTGATATTCAGCCCCACGGCCTGCTGAGAGGCTGAGGATACACTAATGTACTGTAGGATCCTTCACCGACAGTGGAAAGAGTAATTCATGGCTAATAGATAATTATCATTAACATGAAATAGCATTTTGCAGTTATGTAGACTTTTTGCATAGGCCCTATACCCCAAAGACAGTAAAACTGAGTTCTTATGACCTGTCACATGGTACAATACCGATTATGAGAACGTTTGGTTTCAGTTTTTCTAGCCAGTAAATGGGGATAAGAAAGAGCTTGGTTGCTAAGTCATTGAACTATGTGCGGCGATGGGTCCTTTCACCCAAGACCTTTACTCACGCAGAGCCGGAGGTCCTTCTTGATGGTAAGAAAAGAGTTGGCAAGACTGCTGGTCTTCCGGAGGATATGGTGGTCAGGCGTCTGATAGTTTTTGAAAACCCTGTCCAGGTAGAGTCTCAGTACATGGCGGAGGAGGCAGCACTGATCTGCAGGCTACAAAGGAGACTAGTATGTTGGCGGCATCCGGGGTGGTGGAGATGCCTCCAATTTATATTTCCTCCCACAGTTTTATGGACCAAGCACATACCTTGGTGTCTTGCAAAGACTCAGTCTTCCTCAAGATTCTGATGTCAATGATTTCATCTTTGGCTTGCTAAGTGGAAGAAGGCAAGGCAGGAAAGGACAGGTCAGGGACTGCTGCCGGGTGTTAGACATCAAGACCTCTCTCAACTTTTCCTTGCCACAGCCCAGTGGACGTCTCTTGCCAAAACACTTTTCAATTTTGAACTACAACTCTTTCTTGGGAATGCATCCTCCTGGTATGGGGTCCCCAGCCTGCCTCTTTTTGTGTCCCAGAGGACAGAGAAGGACAAGTAGAGAAGGAGAGAGGCAGCCACGGGGCAGGGAGGGGCTGCCTCCTTCGCTTACCACACTGTCCCGTATCTCAGAAAACCCGTTTCGCATTGCCTGAAGGTTTGTGGTGATCACACAACTTCCCAAATGGAGTGTCTTCAGCCCAGCAGAAGGTGTCCAGAAGAGATAAAACACAGCAGAGAGAAGGCAGATGGGAAGACTAGACGCTTTCATCTTGTGCCAGAATCTGAAGACCACGGGAGCTAGGAATTCAAAGGAAAGAGCATGACTTACTGATTTTCCCAATGTCATGTCTGAAGAAGCCAATTCAGTCCAGGGACATGCTTTCCCCAGGTGTCCCCTTGTGAAACTCAATAGTTTTGTCTGGGTTTGGACGGTCTGGCCCATTCATCTAACTTACTAAGAAAAGCTGCTGAGCTGCTGTCCCGAAAGGAGAGACTTCGGCTGCTCGTTCAGGGTCTGTGAGTAGGTGCTACAGGTCCTGACTCCTTTATTCTGTCCCCATCCCAGCCCCATCGTCATTGCCCAGCAGGTAAGGCCTGGAGCAGCAGGCACTTGCAGTGAGTAGACAGAGGATTACATTTCGGGGAAAATGTTAAAACTTGTTTTGCCCAATTGACGTATACAGTCTTCCCTTCCAGAATGCCAGTGTAGCTCACTCTTCTGGTCCCCTTAAGCCCACAGGGGAACTGTGGGAAAACAGAACCTTACAGAAGCTGTTGCTGAGCCACCGAAAACACTTGGGGGAAAATTGTCTGGATTTTATGGCTACCCCCAGGGCAGAAGAGCTTAGCCGTTTGGTATTTGTCTGGGATCGGGTTGGTTATTTCGGGATAATAGATTTATTTCAGCCCCAAAGGCAAATAGAAAGCCAATGATTTCATAACAATCTTACTGCCAGGGAAAGGCAAGATCTGATGGGCAATCAGCCCAGTTACACCTAGCATTTCTCTCTCCCGAGGTGTCTGTGCTCCACAGCGCCCTCTACAGAAAGACTATAGTCAGGCACACCGGAGAAGGAGGCAAGAGCGGGCTCTTTTCTGGCTCTGCCCAGGTCCCAAAAGAAAGAGAAGAAAGGCAGGAGGGGAGCTCATTTCTTCCTGGAATAGACGGCTCCATAGGAGGGCACTTTATAGTGTCTCCTGAGTTTGAAGATAAATTATAATGAGCTGCGATTAGTGTAAGGAGAATGGAATACTCATCTCAGGCACCGAATGTAAGTGGGCACTGAAAGTCTCAATCAACAAGACAAATAATATTTTCATGCAATATCAAAATTAATGAAAAACATATCCATGATGAACCACATATTTTAAATAACGAGTGAATCTGCCAGGGCCATGCTGAGACATATTGGCTACAAGTTCCCATCAAAATAGGTTGTCCCTATTTGCTCAGGACTGGGTGGCGGGGGGAGGGGGAGAAGGGGGTGTCCCAGGACACAAGGATTTTAGTTTTAAAACTGGAAAAGTCACAGGTAAACCTGAATGAGGTAGTCACCCTACATCTATGTGACTCTGGACAGGTAAACTCACCTCTTTGAGTTTTGTTTTCTTAGCCCCCCCAAATGAAACAATCACACTTACCCCAGAAGCTTGTTTTGACATTTAAAGACAATGATGCATAATTCACACACCTAAAATACAGTGAGTGATCAATTAATTTTAAATAGAGAATGCTGTTAGCTGCCTTGAGCATGGAGGGTATATAGTAAATATACTTTAAATTCAACAACTTGATTAGCATTTCTTGAGCACCATCTTTTTAAATGATTATTTTAATTAAAATTTTTTTAAATCTTTATTCATTTTTGAGAGATAGAGTGTGAGGAGGGGAGGGGCAGAGAGAGAGGGGGACACAGAATCCGAAGCAGGCTCCAGGCTCTGAGCTGTCAGCACAGAGCCTGACGTGGGGCTCAAACTCACGAACCATGAGATCATGATCCGAGCTGAAGTCGGGCTCCCAACTGACTGAATCACCCAGGCACCCCTATTGAGCACCATCTAAAATATTGTGCTAGGTACTGGTGTGTGAAGATAAACATGATAATTCTCTATCCTCAGGATATTTTGTACTGTTGGAAAGGGCTCCTTTAGACGTGGCCCTGAACACACTTGGGTAAATGATTGGAAGAACCAGGCTGACCTCCAGAACTGTGTGAGTAGTGTAGAGAAAGGGAATTCTCTTACCTGAGCTCAGGAAAGGCTGCTGCTTCTGGTCACCTAGGAGTCTGTCTCAAGCCAAGAGGCTTCCAGTTTTATATACAGGTCACAGAAAGGAAGTGAACTCCTGCAGGTGAGGGCTGGAACTCCCTTGGAATTTCTCTGGTGGCATCTCACTTCCTCCCATTCTAAGACAGATTAATCTCAGGCTGCATTACCTCAACACTTTCCTCCTAAAGATTCCTTCCTAGGAGACTGCTAGTTATAGTTTTAGACAAAGTTATAGTTTATCTAGTTATAGTTATAGTTTTTAGATAAAGGATATGCCTGGGGACGCCTGGGTGTCTCAGTCAATTAAGCAACCGACTCTTGATTTCAGCTCAGGTCATGATCTCCCCGTTCACAGGTTCGAGCCCACATCGGGCACTGTGCTCAAGTGCTGAGCCTGCTTCAGATCCTCTGTCTCCTTCTCTCTGCCCCTCCCCTACTTGCGCTCTCTCTCTCTCAAAATAAATAAATAAATAAATGAACAAACAAATAAATATTTTTTAAAAATTAAAAAAAAAAAAAAAAGGATGTGCCTCTTTCTTCCCAGCTGCCTTCCAGAAGGAAGGTAAAATGGTAATCAGGACAGGAAAGATCCCTGAATTACATAACTGGAAGAGAAGTCCAAAAGCTGCTTTTGCTCCTTCGTTATTTTTTTTTTACTTCATATTTTGTAAGATTTTATTTTTAAGTAATCTCCACGCCCAACGTGCTGTTCATGGTGCTCAAACTCACACCCCCAAGATCAAGAGTCTCATGTGTTACCAACTGAGCCAGCCAGGCACCCACCCCCATTTTAAATCCAGTTCTCCTTAACCATGTTTCTCCCCAGCACAGACGCCATGGGCTCACTCCTGCCCTTTCTCCTTTGCTTTTGTTATTTCCACCATTTCCCTTCAACAATGGCTGCCCTTCTTTCCCTCCATTCATCATCAAAGAGTGGATCCCAATTCTTTAGTTTTGAATTATGCCGGGCCGCACCAATCCTTTCCTTCTCAGACTTCCAATCACAGATAATATCTTTGGCACATGAGAGAGTCTAATATTGCCGCCCTTTTTCTTCATGAATCTTAGCCTTTTCTCCCTAAGGATATTGGAAGATTTTCTTAGGGACTAATCCATCGGGTAGGACAACACCTCCTGGCAAGATTAAATCAAAGCACCTGGGATTAACTATACACAATCTTTGAAAAATATCAAGATAGTAGAGATTATACTATATTTCTTCTCAGCTCTTATCTTAATATCTAAGACTCTGAGATCCTGTACTTGAGTTCAGGGAGTCCGTGGTTTACAGGGTGAATTTCCCATATTCTTTCATTTTTCTGGATTTCATTTCATATATCTGTAAAATGAGAGTAATAGAATAGGCAACGTACAAGATCTTTTCCAATTCTGACATTCAATGTCACTATGATTCTCTGCTTTTCTACCTTTTGGGTCAGAGCATTCTTTTTAATGTTTTCCAGAATTTCCTTTAAAATGAAGACTAACTTTTCGTTGTAATGCTTGATAAATGCTGAAAATATGTGCGAATATCTAATCTAAATGTCTCTTGAACTCATGCCTGTTTTTTCATCATTGATGCTAAATAAACTATTTCTCATGATCATCCACAACCGTGATTAAAGTAATGAGAAACACGGTCTGACAAAAATACTTGACGTCGAAACCTTCCGATAACATAAGCTGTTCCCATGCCAGTCAATTCCTTTCCTTTCAGCAAGAACCCAATAGCTTTGTTTGAAGTCACCTGTAATGATTAATTAAACTTATTCATGTGCAATCCCGATTCTACTTTAATAAATGAATCTCTCCTTTTCCTACATTGAAATACTTTCTTCTCTTTAAATCCATTGGCTAGATCCTATTCCGCTCTCTGTACAGACACCAATTCAACTCTCCTCCTCTACAAAACTGTACCTGCCTCACCCTAACCTCTCTCTCCATTCCCATTTCCCAGGGCAAAATTGGTCCCTCACCTGTGGACCTCCGCTTTACTTTGCATATACTTCTTTTGTACTTATCACAGTTCATTGCAGTTTTTTGGTTGCATATCTAGATCTCTCACTAGCCTGAGACTCCACGTTCATTTCTGTGGTTCCAAGACTCAACGTTTCCTGGTGGGTGCTCAGTTAATACTTGACTGTTGAATGAACATAACGATTAAAATCATTTTTCCAATGGGCACCTGGGTGACTCAGTTGGTTAAGCGTTGGACTTCGGCTCAGATCATGATCTTGCAGTTTATGAATTCAAGCCCCTCATCAGGGCTCTGTGCTGATGGCGAGGAGCCAGGAGTCTGCTTCGGATTCTGTGTTTCCTTGTCTCTCTCTCTGCCCCTCCCCCTGCCCACACTCTGTCTCTCTCTCTCTCTCAAGAGTAAATGAACATTAAAAAAATTTTATAAAATCATTTTTTGGGGGGTGCCTGGGTGGCTCAGTCAGTTAACTGGCCAAGACTCTTGATTTTGGCTCAGGTCATGATCTCACGGTTCATGAGATTGAGCCCTGCCTGGAGCTCTGCGCAGACAGCACAGAGCCTGCTTGGGAGTCTCTCTCCTTCTGCCTCTGTCCCCTCCCCCCCACTCTCAAAAATAAATAAATAGGCATTAAAAATTTTTTTTAAATATTTTTTTCTTTATGTTGTATCCCAAAGCCACAGGATCTTAGGCTTGGCTGAACCTAAAAATGGAGACATACAAAGCAATCAGTCATCACCAAATGGCCTAAAATCAGAGAGAGATAGGAGGATGGGGAGATGAGGGTAAAAGATAAGCCGGTTTGAAGTCAGAAGTAATATTGGTCATGTTAAGGAATTTGGATTGTACCCAATAGCAGAGAGTTATGCAGGCTTTCAGCAAGGAGCCATGTGATTGGATAGGCACACTAGAAAATCCACCTGAGGCCGAGAAGACAGGGAGGACGAATAGTGTCCGAGGAAGGGCTTTCGCGACAGCGAGAACTAGCACAGCAAAGCTCACCACGTCTTTGAACACCAGCAATAGATTGGCCGGCCAGAGCTGGATTCGTGTAGAGGGGCAGGTGGGAGATCAAGTTGGAAATAGCATCAGGGATCTCATGCCAAGGAAAATGAACGTGGACCCGGAGTCCAGAAAGCTGTGTTCTAGCTCTAGCTTTATCTTCAGCCCACCGTGTGGTCTTGGGGAAACTGCTTCCCTTCTTTGGACCTCAGTTTCCTCATCTGTAAATTCTGAGGAAATTAATTAAGTGACTTAAGGTCTTTTCAATTCTGCCTTTTGATACTCTAATTCTTTACCCCCCCCCTCCTGCCCCCCCCCCCCCCCCCCGCAGTAAAGCAATAAGGAGCCCTTTTGAAATGTGAAATGTCTTATGGTGGGGAAAGTGACGCGGTGGTAACTGTACCAACCATGAGAGCTTCAAGGGCGGCAGAGTGCCTGGCACGCTGTTAGTGATGGAACAAAGTAGTTGGGGGATGATACGGCTGTGGTGGAGAAATGGGGGGTACATTTCCTGAGCACATCAAGCCAACATTGGGAGATAGGGTTTCAAAACCGGGAATCAGCATATAATCAGAGCCAGTGTGACTGTAAAGGTAAGCTGGGCAGAGGAGAGAAAAAAGAATCCCTTCTTAGGAAATAAATTCAGCTTCCCAACCAAGCCATTTTGGGGCAGGAAACGACTTTCTAGAAACCAGGACTAAAACCCAGCCACTCCTTTTTTCCCATGGCAAGTCCTGCGTTCACAGCTCAGGGTTTTTCCTGTCTGCAACAACGTCATAGCTTGTTGCTATGTAGCCCAAGCACATGGGCTTCCTGCCAAGTTGCATCACCTTGCACGGAAACGCTGGGTGTTCAGGTTCTGCTGAAGGAAGAACCTTAGCTCCCTGAGTGGGCAAGTAGAGACTCTTCTCACTCCTGGGCCTGCAATGTGGGAGCTTTGCGGGCCTGCAGCCCCTGGTACCTCCCCTGCTACCCCCCTGCCGGATGGAGATGGGCGGGGCAGCTGACGGCTCTCTGAATGGTACATTTTCAGTTCCCTGTCCTCAGAGCCTACAAAGTGGGTGACGTCATTTCCTTTTCCTGCGTTTTTCCAACATGCTCTGGTTAACCCACTTGACTCGCTGCCACCCTTGCTCTCGAGATTTCCTATGACATAGCTGGGTCCCCAGTATTGGCTAATTCCTCCCAGCCTCTGCCTGCAAAGCGGGAGTCCCTAGGAGAAGGCTCGCTTTGAGTGGAATCTGGGGGGAAAAAATCCAGACATGGCCTTGAATTAAGTTTCCTCATCTAGGAGACTAAAGACGAACTTCATTCATTGCCTTTTAATTCCCCACATTGGGGAATCCAGCACTGAGCTGGATGACCCCAAGGTACCCCAGTGAAAAGACATGGTCTCTTGGAACCTCTTGTGGGATTCCAGAGCATTGTAGGGGAACAGAGCCTCTAATGTGGGAGATCCTACCTGGGAGAAGGTGGATGGGGAAAAAACACCTCTTTTCACAAACCTCTAATTAACATTTAACATTTTCTTTGATTATGAGCATGGGAAACAAATATAAATCACAATAGTATTAGAAGTACAGGTGACTTTGTCACTGGTAGAAATCACAAGTATTTTTGTATCACATTAGAGTTGTTTCAGACACCTCAAAATAACATTTATACTCATCACTACTTAGGAATGTCCGTAGTTTAGGGGCGCCTGGGTGGCTCAGTCAGATGAGCACCCAATCCTTGATTTCAGCTCAGGTCATGATCTCACAGTGGTGAAATTGAGCCCCGTGTTGGGGTCTGCTCTGATAGCATGGAGCCTGCTTGGAATTCTGTCTCCCCCCACCCCCTTTCCCCTCCTGTGCTCATGCTCTCTATCTCTAAATAAATAAATAAACAAACAAATAAATAAGAGGGATGTTGGTAGTTTGTAAGCCTGCCTGCTGCTAGATCTTATTAATTAATGCATTAATAAAGAAGCACATTTATTACATATTGCTAATTGTCATTCGATATTTTGATAGCTGTATTTTAATATAATTGATTTCTTTTATAATTCCATGTACTTTATTTTATGCATTTAGAAACATTATCCTGAGTAGGGTCCACAAGCTTTGCTGTGGGCCAGAGGGGTCCAAAGCACACCGAAGGTTGAGATCCCCGGCTCTAATGGCAAGAACAAAGGCGCATGGGTATGTCAACCTCGCCTTCCAGATTGTGACGTGAAATGAGAGAAGAAGAAGGCTATTTCTGGAGATGATGGGAGAGACTGCTTGTTGTCAGGAGTTTCTTAGAAAGTTCAGTCTGTGCTCACGATGGGCATTGAGGGTTGTGGGGTAGAGATTGCTTCTTGTCTGGGTTGTTTTCTTGGAGACAGTGTGATTTGAGCAAGACTTTTTTTTTTCTTGCAATGCTTTGAAGAACTGATTTTATGAGCTCTGGGGCTGGAGAAGCTGTGGCAGGAGAAGGACCCTTGCTCCTTACAATGGGGGAGCTAGGACAAAGCTCCTGAAGCAGTGGATGCTTCTGTACCTGAGTGAGGGCACCCCTGTGGGTCTTGGGTGGGTTAAGGGGGCAGGTATTGAAGAAGGCTGAAAAGAGTCAATGCCATGAACTGTGAACATCAGTCTGAGGAAGTGTACTCTGAAACCTTCCATTTCTAATAACCGATGTCTGGTTTCCTTTGGTGACATCTAGGTCAATGTTGCACACATCAGACTGGCTTACCTATGTATTCTCCTGACATTTGGATTCAAAATGCTTTTTCAGGCTCTGGTTCCCTACAGAGATGAAGCTCTCTGATATCGAATAACTGTTCCACTGGACATCATGTCTATCTCCCTGGGTATAATCCCATTTCCTCAACCCAGTCCCTCCAGAGGTCACTGCCAAGGGGCATTGTCTGCACTCTGCCTCAGGAGCATCTCATCCAGAGTTGCACTATGCTCTTCTCGGGCTAGATGTGGGGGATTTGGAGGCATTGAGGAAGTGAAGAAGAGGTTGAGTCAGTACTTCTGGAGTTCTTTCTCCCTGCTCACAGGACTGCTGGCCCAACAAAACTGAGAACTCCCTGCCCGAGAGGGAAGGTGCTACTTCTGGCCCTGTCAGAGCAGACAGCACCCCACAGCCTGCACAGTCAAGACCATGATGCTTGCAGATGAACAGGCACCCGGGTTAGTAAGATACCCAAAGGGCTGGCCGGTCCAGGAAAGTGACGAGAGACACTGACCTTCTGGCTTCAGGATGTGGAGTTAAAGACCATAAGACAACAATCTGGGCAAAATCAAGACCAAAGCCAGGGAGGCCAGACAAAGGGGAAAACTGACTCCTCACTCTAGGCTAGAAACAGGAACACCAAACAGATGTGTCCTTAGAGGTCAAGGAAACCCAAGAGTGTCCTAAAGCCAAAAAGCAAAGCCATAGGTTTCTTCCAAGAAGGAGCTGCCTAGACATCTGAGATTGGCTTTGCTCCGTATATATGTATTAATTTACTCAAGGAATGTTTATGTCCTGAGTGCGGCTGTTCACGGCGTAGTTGTCCCTGAAGAGAGCAGTCTGGAGAGAGGAGATGGGCCCTAAGGGATCTCTGACTTGTCAAGACCTGGAAAACCACCCTGGGTCCCAGGGAACACAAATGGAAGTAGGGTGTGGTGGAGAAGAAGGAACAAGAGGAAGACTGCTTTCTGCCCCAAGGGTGGAGCTATGGTTCTTGGGAAGTGGAGCCTAGGCCAGGGCAGAGATAGAACAGCAACAGAGCGTGACCAATGGCTCTTTTGTTGTTTATAGTCCTCACTGAATGCCAGGCACTGAATACTTCATAAAATGTTAACTCATTCCGTCCTCAGGCAACCCTTGAGGTAGATATCATTATTCTTTTCATTTTCCAAATAAGGAAACCGAGCCACGGAATCTACTTAGTGCCTAGGAAAGTGACCAGACAGAGGTATCCAGACTAAGAGCATGCTGGGGCAAAAGTACTTCCAGGCAAAAGCTAGATCCTGAACCCTTTCCGGGCACGGTGACTGGATCAAACCTTGTGCCTGCCTGGAGGAGGCTTCTTTTATGACACGCGAACCTACAGATGGTGGTTCCATGGCAGAGGTCTGAGGTTGGCTCTCAGAAACAGAACTGGACGTGTAGGCTCTCTCTAGAATGCTCTAGAGCTCGTAACAGCTGTTTAAAAATTTATCCTCCCCCAGCTCCTTGGCCAAACGCAATATGCTGGCCCCTGAACCTACCTCCCGGAATGAGTTTGTCTCTGCCACTGATCACGCGTTCATTCCCGGTTGTCTGGGAGATAGCACGTGATTTGTATGTACCAGCGATTGAGCTGGGCATGAATGAGGTGAGGTCTGGACCGATCAAGAGAGGGGTCCCACATTGGGGTGAGTCTGTGACTGAAGAAAGAGGAGTAAGGGCGAGCCTGCAGGAGGGTATCTGAATAGCAGAGAGATTCAGGAAGACAGCTGGAGCCTGGCCGGCTGCACAGAAACTGCAAGTCATTTCTTGGGGGGCTCGGCTGACAGCCTCCTGGAGATGCAGACCCAGAGGAAAACACAGCCTCTCCTCTTGTCTCACTTGCCAGTTTAAAAAAAAAAACATGTAAGAAGGAGGCTTTCCCAAAATGACAGTGTTTTCTTCACTTCCTCAGACTGATGTTCACAGTTCATGGCATTGACTCTTTTCAACCTTCTTCGATACCTGCCCCCTTACCCCACCCAAGACCCACAGGGGTGCCCTCACTCAGGTACAGAAGCATCCACTGCCCACAAAGTGCAAAGGCCCTAAAATGAGAACATGCCCAGTGTGTCTGAAGAACGCAGAGGAGGCCAGTGTGGCTGGGTGGGAGTGAACCCCAACCAGCACTAGGGACACAGAGGAAACGGAGCTGGGGAGGCAGGGTATACAGACAGTAGGGCTCTTTAGACCATCCTATGGCTCTGGCTTTCGAATGATCACACGCGGTAGATTGTTAAAGGGATCTGTGTCCACCTTCCAGACAAGTAAGGACCAAAGAAATTTAGTGACCTGCCCTGGGCAGTTCATGGCAGAAGCCTCGACACCAGATCATGGCTCCTGGTTGGCACTGTTTACACCATGCTGTGTGGCCCCCGCCCTGCTGGGGCTCCTGGGGACCCTTCACCATACTTGGTGCTCTCAGCAACACTTGGAGATTGCTGTCATGGTCCCCCTTTTACAGAAGAGGACACTGAGACTTAGAGACCTTAAGTAGCTTGTTCGGAGTCACACAGGATTGAAACCAGGTCCGTCCGACTGCAGAGATCCTGCTCTGTGCACTCTAGCATGTTCTGCGAGATCTCTTCCTCGGGAAGAAAGGATGCTTCAGCCGGCCAGTTCCACCATAGATGCTGACCCAGGGTAGTGCATATAAAGTGCTTCTTTCAGCACCTGGCATATGGCAGGTGCTCAGTGACGGTTGTTACTGCCATTAGCCATGTGAGGAATGTCCTTCTAGAAGATGGTGCCCGATACCCCCTGCTCTGGGCTGTACTTGCTGAAATACTTTTTCGCCGGGACAGTCATCCCTCTGTTGGAAACACCTTCTCTCTAGCACAACATATATACCCATGGAGGGTGAATTGAGGGTCAGAAAAGAGGTATCTAGGCTGGGAGCAGTAAGAAAGAAATGACAGAAAGAAATGGGAAGAGAGAGAGAGAGAGAGAGGAGAATGGAGCTCAGAAGAGGAGAGATACCAACCTGCTGGTAGTTGGAGCCCCACATCCATCTCCTTGATCATCGGTGGAGGGAGGACAGGTGCTGGATGGAGGCTTCAGAGACCCAGTGTGGAGCCCATCTCTTCACTGACTCACTTTGGGACTCAGTGATTCTTAGCCTTCTCTAGCCTCAGTTTCCCCACCGATGTGCATTCTTTAAGAGCCTTTTCACTTTTTAAAAAGTATTTATTTATTCATTTTGAGAGACAGGGAGAGAGAGAGAGAGAGAGAGAGCTAGCAAGGGAGGGGCAGAGAGAGAGGGAGACAGCGAATCTCAAGCAACACAGAGCCAGATGCGGGGCTCGAACTCGCGAACTGGGAGATTGTGACCTGAGCCATCACTGAACCCACCGAGCCACCCAGGCGCCCCATAAGGCTTCTTTCACTTCTAATCTTCACCACTATGATTCCTTGACTGGCCCTCGACGAATGAGAAGACACTTCCACTAACTGAGAGAGGACGGAGTTTATTCAGGAAAAACCGGTCAGTACAATATGCACTACAAGGTATCGTTCTGTTCCCATCACAGTCATGGGAAAAACAACTGCACAATAAATTAGGGGGAAGCCGGCCCGTCCCCTCCATGGTGGCCCTCGGGACGTTTCGGCAGACCTATTTATCATAAATATGACAGCAGACTACTTGGTTACTTTCAGGTGGGATCAGCAGTCCGGGCCCATCTGGTGGGCCTTGCAAGTGCAAGCAGATCATTGAAACCTAGATTTTTCCCTGCAATACCCCAGCCCCAGGGGAGAGAATTCGAAAGCTCAAGGGAGGTCTTTTCAAAATCACCCTCATCTGCATAAAAACGGGGTCTTCCCTCTTCTCCCTCCCCTCAGAAAGCCTGGCAGTGGGGGGGGTGTGCTCCTCCCTGGGCCTTCAGGTTCCCAGGTGGGTCCTCAGGCAGCAGAATTTTCTTGATGATTCTTGTCAAGCCAGGCCAGAAAGACGTCCAGTTCTCCCAGAGACTTAATGGCCGCTGATCGGACCTCCAGCTGCAACCAGGCAAATCATCGTCAGAACTTGCCTTTCTAGGCTTTGTAGTCGGCAACGCTTTCCCCATGTTCCAGGCCCCGTGAGGCTTTCCTTTCATTCACCAATTATATTGGCAGAGCGTTCACACCCCAAATTATTTTTCTAGCAGCCAACCCAAATTGTTTCCCCCAAACAAGCGGTTACATCATGTCAGCAACTTATAAATAAAATGAAAAACTCTTCATTCTTTGCCTTCTGTTTTTCTTTTTCCTGTTTTTTTTTTTTTTCATAGAAACACACACACACACACACACACACACACACACAGGCCTTACTGGCCAGTTCTTTTGCTTGTTTTCCTTTTCCCATCAGCTTGCTTTACTTCTCCCTGAGGAAGTCTCAACCCCAGCGGTGCTCTCCTGTGGGTAGGGTAACACGTTGTCCCCATCTGACCTATGAAGGCACCAAAGTCCCTAAGGACAAGTGTCCTCCCCAATGTCACACAGTCGGTAGCAGAACGGGAACTAGAACTCGGGTCTCCTGACCTATTCCGCCCCTTTCCAGCAGATGGCAAGGAGATGGTAAGATCCAAAAGTATATCCTGTGGAGCCAGGGAGCACGGGATCGAGTCTTACCCACCACTTGGCTGCAGTGGTTACATTCGTCAAATTACTTCACCTGTTTGTGCCTCAGCTCCCTCATTTGTCAAATGTAGATAATGGCTCACAGCACGGTTATGAGCAACCCATGGGTTAGTACCTGTACTGTATCGGAACAACAGCTGGCTTGTGGCAAGAACAATACAAAGTCTTAGCCATTGTTACAATATTATTCTATGGAGCGTCTCCACGAGGAGGCTGTGAACGGCCTCTCGCCTTCTCGCTCTGACTCAAAGCATTGGCATCATTTGGCAGGGTGGTCGAAATGCAGAATTTCAGGCCTCATTCCAGACTTCCTAAGCCAGAACCTGTATTTGATTTTGACAAAGTCTCCGGAGGATGCCTGTAAGGAGCACAGTCTGTCCCCTCTATCTCTGTATGAGATGTGCATCCTATGTCTGCGCGTATGGGAGAAGCACTGCTCTTTGTCACCCCCAGAGTGCTGGTGGCAGTCACCTCCCACAGTGCCACCTGGCAGGTAACATATTCCGTGCACCGCAGCTTATGGTTCGCTGGGGATCTTTGTTCCCTCTGTGGATCACACCCATCGGAGGTAGTGTGTGCTTTCCCTCAACACTGAACGCAGGTTAGTTCTGATATGTGAGGTCAAAAGAAGATTGTGGAGGCGTGATGGAGAAGGGGGGCCCAGCAAATCAGCAAAGGGGGTAAGACCAACATACTCTGCTGACACACAGGATGGGGAAGACCAACAATAAACTCTTGTTGAGTCCATGAGCGACGGGGGGAGTGGGGGCCAAAGGGTTGGCCCCCTCCCTGTCAGGGTGTCACGTTCCACCTCCGCCTTCTGTGTCCTCCCCCTCCCATCCTTACCTGATCGTAGTTGTCCTGGATGATTCTGGTGGCGTTGGTGGCTTCCTCCCTGCAGTGACACTGCCTCTGCTTCTGCTGTGATCGGGAGAAGGAAGGACCCGTCAGAGGACCTTGCCACCCAGCCCGCTCTTTCCACCTGCTGGGTGACATTCCTCCTTCTCCCCAAGATGGGTCCGGTAGGTAAACTCAGGTTGGGGCAGCAAGGGGGAGTAGAGTCTGTTTATGGAGTCACCCTGTGTTTGCCAGGGCTTTTGCTCTTTTTCTGGGTTTACAGCTCACCCGACGGGAAGGGCCAGGGAAGTAGGCGTCAAATCTGTCTGGTCACCGCTCTGTGAACGCAACACCCCACAGGGGAGGCCCTAAATATTTATCGGATTAGCTAAGGAAGCAATTGATGAAACCAGTCTTAATGCAAGTACGGCAGGGGTCATGACTTCTTCTCACAATTTTAGAATCCGAGGCACAGAAAGGACAGGTGATTTGCCACAAAGTCACAGCAGGTGATCGTTGGCAGGGACAGCCCCGGAACCCAGGATTTCTCCTGGTCTAAGTTTTCGTTGGTTCGTTTGGGTTTAGTTTTATTTCTGGTGTTTGTTTTTAACAGATCACAATGAATTTATAGGTAACCCTTGGGGATGGACTATAGGAGGGAACAATGTAGAGGTTAATTGGTATGAAAACCCCAAAGGGTCCCAAACAAAGAAACTACAGAGATAGGGAGATGCTTATGATAAGCCTGGACTCGAGGGCCTGCCTCTCTCACAAGCCAGCCCTGACACTACTTGAGGAGTACTTTGATATAAGTGGTCACCCCAGGAGGATTATCTGTGAGGAAACCGGGTCTGATGGGGTATCAGCGGGGAGGAAGTCCTGAGGAAGAGATTCTGGACAGTTCTCCCCGTGGATGACAGGGCAGGGGATTTCCTTTGGTCCAAGAGCCATGTCAGAGAGCCGACTGGGCCCAGCATGTCCTGGGGCAGACGGGGGCCAGATGTTCCGGGTCCTGATGTGGCAACTCACACATGGCTGCAAAGCCTTCTGCATGTAGAGGAAAAAGTTGGCAATGCTGCTGAGTTTTCTCAAGATTTGGGGGTTCAGCTCCTGATGGTCCTTGAATACCTTGTCCACGTAAAATGCCAGGAGGTTCTTGGTCACACAGCATACATCTAAGGGCTACAGACACAAATTAGAGAGAGCTCCAGAAGCCCTCTTCTCTTACTGTCTTAGGGCCACAGCAACCTTTTTGAGTAGGGGCGTCAAGGAATGAAACAGCTAAAAGTCAAGTTTCTCAAATTCCTATCGGCCTCAGAGCGTCCCACTGCTCTTACCACATCAAAGCTACTTGTGACGAGGGCACTGAGGAGAGACTGCGGTTCACCTCCTCTTTCTGATGGCCAGGAAGTATGGTAACAAGTGATGGAACCCAGCCACAGAATTAGGCACCTGCCTTTTGAGAGGATCCATGCCTGAGCAGCTTTCTGGAAAAGTACTTCCTTATGTTCTGCTTCAGTTTGCTCCTCTGTTCCATCTCCCATCCATCAACATGTATATAAATACACACACACACACACACACACACACACACACACATAACTATCAATAGCTATTGCACACCGGGTGTGCACTGGGCACGCATTCCTACCCTTGTAATGACATTGCATTTATCCTGTTCTGCTTCCCCCACCACCCCAATCTGTCCTTTAAAAAAATTTTTTTTTAATGTTTATTCATTTTTGAGAGAGGGAGAGACAGAGCATGAGCCGGGGAGGTGCAGAGAATGAGGGAGACACAGAATCCCAAGCAGGCTCCAGGCTCGGAGCTGTCAGCACAGAGCCAGACACGGGGCTTGAACTCACAAACCATGAGATCATGACCTACAAACCATGAGATCATGACCTGAGCCGAAGTCGGATGCTCAACCGACTGAGCCACCCAGATGCCCCCCACCCCACCACAGGTCTGTCCTTTTTAAACTGCAGGGATCATTTGAAAGGAGCTTAGATTTGCAAGGATGGAAACTGACAGCTGCAGAAATGCACATCTGGGCAGGTCCGCAGCTGGCAGAGTGCATATCTCTCTAAGGGGGGGGTGGGGGGAGGGGTGACGGTGTTGAATTCCTAGGACACAGCTCAGAGCAGCTGGCCAGGCTGAGTTTTCTTCTAGCAATTTATACCCTGCCCTGCCAGTCAGTGAGCTGCTCTGCAGGAGATTTGTAGCTCAGTCTGAGAAGGGAGGAGTGTGCAGCGGGAACAGTGCATCTATCTTCATTAGCATTAAAGCGACAAAGCTTCCTTGGCCCCGCAAGCAGCTTTTCCTAGAGGACAAGCTCTACTTGCAACGCAAAACCCTTCTCCTCCTTCTCTCCTGCTGGTTCCCTCAACCAAAGGGGCAAAACGTTGTACACCTTTGTTTGACCAGGGAGAGAAGGAGAAAACATGATAAAGACCTGCCTCCCAATCGACCCCTTTCCTTATGCCAACATCAGCTATTTCTAGACCTTGAGAAGAGAAAGAATCTGGAGACAGAGAGAGCTTGGGGGTTCAACCACTGGCTCAACCACCGACTGGTCTTTTTTTTTGCCCAAGTTATCTATCAATTTGCTCATTTGAAAATGTTCGTTTTGGAATAGGTGGCCCTTTTGGGTCCCTTCCAGCTGGGATATCCTGTGAATCTCTTATACGGTTGACTGGAATAGTATTTAGTAAGTGGCTACCTCTGTTTACTACAAATAAGTCAGGCCCAATACTTCCTAGAAGAACCATTTCACTCAGAGAAGCCAAAAAAAAAAAAAAAAAAAAAAAAAAAAAGAGTAACTCATTGCAGCTATCTCTTCTTCTCTGGGAGATAAATATCTGAAAAAAAAAAAAACTGGATCTTTCTAGAATGCTTACTAGGACTGGAGGAGCTCTTTTTTTTTTTAATGTTTATTTATTTATTCTGTTAGAGACAGCATGAGAAGGGGAGGGACAGAGAGAGAGGGAGAGAGAAAGAATCCCAAGCAGGTTCTGCACAATCAGCGCAGGACATGGGGCTCCATCCCACGAGACCGTGACCTGAGCCAAAATCAAGAGCTGGACACTTAACCAACTGAGCCACCCAGGCATCCCTGGAGGAGTTCATTTTTAAAGGCACTTCCCAGTGGCTCCTTCTGTAAAGCGAATTCTCACCTCATTAGTCAACTGTTTTGTTAACACACCCTCAAGACCTCTCATCTGGACCGTTGGGCTGATCTCCTTACTGCCTTCCCTGCCTCACATTCTCCATTGTAAAGAACATCACCAGACTGTCTTTCTAAAAGGTCTTGGGGTCATACAGTCTTCAGCTCAAAAACCCACAGTGACTCCCTATTGCCTGCATTATTATAAGGTCGACGCTCAGCCTGACTTTTAAGGTTCTTGGGAAAATGACTCTAGTGTATCTCATCCTCTTCCATTCACCTCATTCACCTGCGTGTCCCTCACGCCACAAACCTGGCTGCCTCACTGTCCCTTGACACACATTCACTGATCTCACACATATTCTCCCTGATCTCCAGACTCCTTTCTCCCTTATCCACTGACCCGCAGCCAACTCATCTTTTAAGTCACTGCTCACTTTTTCACCTCCCCCACGAAACCTTCCAGAATCACCTGAGCCACAGACAGCCTGTCCCATCTGAGCATGTGGTACCCCCAATCTCTCTCTAGGTAAGTAAACCTTCTTTGATCCCTCCTAAGAGGCTTCCACGTCCCTGAGACACAAGGGTGCCCTAACGCATCAGCTGGCAAGTGAGCAACCGGGAATATTTAGAGTATTAAATACTGGAGATTAGACAAGAGAAAACAGGGTGGGGATTTCTTTCTTAGCCCGGAGCTACAGCTCCAAAAAAATAACAATATAGGGAAAAGCAGATTGGGGCCAATACCTTAATTCTGTGCAGGGTCTCCGATGTGGACAGGATGGTGACATTTTGGAAGGTGTCCTTAGCTTGCTATGGAGAGAAACAGAAGAACAGACACGAGCCATGAATATTCCATGTCCCCCCCGAGGCACAAAAAATAACGAAAAAGAACTCATTCTTCAAATGAAGATGTAAGCTGAGACACACCCCCTTGCCCACACCTTCACCCTGAGCCCATACTCACGATGGCTTTTTTGATTTCTTGGAAACTCTCTACTACGTGGCGCATGTCCATGGAAACCAGACATCTTCTCAGACCTCGGGCATGCACTGAGCACAGGAAGAGCACAGCAGCCACGAGCAAGAGGGAAACACGCTGTGCCTTCATATCCTGCAGGAAAGGATGGAAGTCAACTGCCGAGCTGAGAGTGGAAAGCAGTAGAGGCCCTTGACTGAGCTGTTCTTTGGACCTTGCAAGGCAGCCCAGACGGCAACCAAGAAAACAAGACTCACTACCTCAGCCTTGTGGTGTTCATGGTCATGTGTCTCCTCCTCTGGTTTTCTTGAATCAATTGAATGAGCCCCCACCTTCACCCCAGAAAGCACCCGACAGTGCTCTCTCAAGTCCCAGAGAGTAGGTTCGTGTGGATATCACTCCATTATGACTCAACGTGCCCATTTTGTCAACAGTGTTGAAAAGCATTGTTTTTAATAAATTAAATAGGAAAAACAGGGTTGGTAATACGCCCTAGGGATTAGGCAACAGATCTGAGAAACCCTAAAAGCACATTTGGTTTTTTTATGTTTGCTCCCGAAATAGGCGACACCCTTTTAGTATAAACCCTCGATGTGTATCCGCTTAAAATCATTCGTTTGAAGCCATCTCCGAAGGTGTCACCTTCTTCTGGAGAACAACCCATTGGCCACCATGAAGCGAGAGAGGAGGCCAAGCTGGGGGCTCCCGCCCTGTCACCCACCGAGCCAGGGGCTGTGAGGGACATGTCTGCAGCTAAGCTAGCCCTCGGCAGGGCCAGGCTCGGACATGCCATCTTTCCTCATCCCATCACCCTCCCTGCCTTCCTCCTTCTCTCTGCCTCTGCCCTTAAACCCCTTTCACGGTGTCACCCAGACGCGCTGAGAAAAGTGCCCACGATGTGATCGCCCAGCTTGTGGACTCTCTTTCCCTGACCTTCCTCGGCACCAGCCCGGGGCTTCGTCTTAAAGGGGAGCCTCAGGACGCGGCATGTGACTAGACCCGCGCTGCGCTCCGTGGAGCTGCGTGTGGGCCGGCGTGAGCGTCGCGTGTGGCAGGGCGGGAGACAGGACGCCAGCCGGGGGGACTGCAGAGCCCTCGCACCCAACTCCTCGCCCTGGCTCCCACTGCCACAGCTCTGAAGCACATGTGCGTGGGTGCGAGCCTCGGCGGCCCCCGCGCCCCGCCGCCCCTCCCCAGTCTTCCTTGGGATGCCTGGGCTCCAGAAGGCCAAGAGACAGCAAGTCCTGTTTAGAAAACCATGTGGCCTCCTGTCTTCTCGACTCCACGTTCGGTCATTCCCCATGAGCGCACGGGTGTTGGATGAGGCCTCACCCAGGGGCAGGCATCGGCCGAAGGCCTGGATTCCTCTTTTTCCAGCCTCTCTCTGGCAAAACAGGAAAAGAGACCCCCCCCCCCCCACCCCGGCCACTGGCCGGCAAGACCGTAGAGTCCCCCGCAGCTCTAGCTCCTCTCAAGGCAACTAGGATGCTTCTGGAAAGCCAAGTGGCTAGGAAGAGAGCCCAGTTTTTCTCCTGACAAGGCACCTCTCAGAAGCAGGGGAACGTTGTCCGATCACCCCATGCCTGAACCCCGTTGTGCAGAGGAGAAAGATGCCTCCCTTAGCTTGCCTAGGCCATCCAAGACATCTTGGCAGACTCACATCCCAGGAGTATCTGATGTTTCTCGTACGTGCCCCATGTGCTGGGCACTGTGCCAAGCATTTTCCATAATTATCTAATGCTCACAACCACCCTGTGAGGCAGGTTGTCTCCGCCTGCATTCTGTTCAAGAAGAAACTGAGACAGAGGACTGAAGAACGCTGCCCAAGATAGGCATCCAGCGACCAGTGGTGGAGTCAGGACTGGAGGACAAGCCAGCTGTCCTCACCACCAGACCATCCCACTTACAGCATCATCCTGTCGGGGCCTCGGCCAGACATCCCGGCCGATCTGCTCACACCAGACAGACAGGAGCACCTTTCCGATGGGCTCCCACTGAACCTCTTTACATTTAAAGAGCTATTTAATACTGCAAAGTCTTAAAAAAAAAAAAATGTCAAGTGCCCAGCACAAGCTCCTAGAACAAAAGGTAAATATTAGTTTCCTGCCCCTTCCCTTCCCTTCCTTCCTGCCCTCCTTCTTCCCCATTCTCCATCTTTTCTTATTGAGAACAAGGTACCAGAAGGTTTATCCTCTGCACGGAGTAGCCCTCCCCATCCCCCAAAATACCAGGGCCTAGGACGTCACAGGCCAGACACAATGACAACGGGTCACCTCTCTGCAGCAGTGAGGGACGAGGGCTATGGCGGTTTGGCTAAAAGTCTCTAGTGAGGGCCCAGGGGAACCTCACCTCTCAGTGGGTGCTCCCAGGCTGCTCTTGTGTCTTCTGTCTCGGTGCTCTTTGCCAGTTGGAAAGGGCCGGTCACTTTTATGCAGGTGGATACGAGGAAATGCTGTCAAGGTTTACTGGGTGGGTCCCCCCCTTGGGAAATTGTTTTTTTTTTCTCCCTTGTTTCCTTAGCATCTCATTTCCTTAATTGTTCTCTTTTCTTGCTTCCTTGAGATATAGCTGATTAATCATTATTAAGAAATGCCTCTTTCTTCTGGGTCTTGACAGGCGGCTTCTAGGAAGAATAAACTCCCGATTTCCATGCAAATGAGAATTTCTTGCAATTCTGTGTCCAGGCAGAAAAATCCAAGTTAGGTCACTTTCCTGACTGCTGTGGCATACCACCAACTGTACCCTGCAGGCAAACTCAGGAAAGTTCTCTCCTGATGGCCACACCCTGACAGCAGCCAGTCTCAGGAGACTCTACAGGTGCCCCTGGTCCTGGCTCACTCCATCTGCCAGATGCCTAGTACAGCTGTTGAGCACCTCCTTGTGCTAGACGCTAGCTAAGTGCTCTGCCTGCGTTATTTTGTTTAACTTTATGAGAAACATTTTCTTCCCCTCGGAAATGCAACCATGTATTTGGACATGACCTCTTCCCTCTTTGTCATTTCCCTTGGAGAGCTGCTTCATTTTGATTCGTGCAGGGGGAGAAAATGAAGCTAGGACGTAGAGGGGCTGAGCAGCCAGGGGCAGGGTCAAGAACAGAGCCTAGAGTCCTTGCCCTTGGAAGAGAAGAGCCTCCATCTAAGTCACTTTATTTGTACACACTCTACACCATGACTTCTCCAAGGACCAGGGTTTGAAGTGATGGTGAGGGAAAGAAGAGATGTAAAAAGTTCCCTCCCCAAACATGAAATCCCAAACCGAGCAGAACTTGTTTCTACCAAATGAGGCAATTCTAGGGTAGGGTGCAATAATAAGAGACCCACTGGGCTCCTTGGACAATGGGCTGGAGCAGACCTTGCATGTAGCAGACTGGGGAGTGATGGGCAGATCACTGGCAGAAAAGAAAGAGTCCCTGGCGGAGAAGAAAGAGGGACAGGGAAGCCTGGGGACTTTTTATGGGGTAAGAGCAAGGGAAAGGAGTTCTGGGGGCTAAAAATCTTGTTGTCCAACATCTTGGACTCAATGAAATAATATGTGCTGTAAGAAACAGTGGATTCTTGTGGCCACAGTGTGGCTGTAGATTTAAGTCCTGACTTTCCCTCTTCTCTGTTGGACACTAGACAAGCCAGTTGAGACTTTTCTGAAGCTCAATAAAATAGTTAACATAAACTATGAGGATCTAAATGAGCTAATGGACTTGATCCATGGTAAATACTCAATAAATATTATTTATTCTGATGCTGTGTGCCAGGTACCTGGAAAAGGAGAAGACACCTTCATTGGGAGTTAATAGGTTTCTCTCTGTTCCTTCCGACAGGGAGAAAGAAGCTCTTCTGAGTCTAGAGCTCTGCCCCCCACACATCCCTGCTTCCCCACAGAAGGGGTGGACAGGAAGGTGGGTGCTGTTTTCCCAGCACAGCCTGAGCTGCCTGGTTCATAGCTCACAGATGGTGACCCAGCTCCACCTTCTAGATGATTGCAAAACTGTCCATGCTGGCTCTCACCCTGTATTCATCCCCTTGTGCTCAGACTGAATGTCCTGACCCAGCTTACATTTCAGGGCAGAGATGTCATATCAAGAAACTTGCAAAGGAAGGAAAAATATGTGATATGTTTATAGCTCCCCTCCGGCACACAGTGTTATCATAGCAGCTAGGACCATTGCTCTGCAGGCAGCCTGGCTTAGGCTGAATGTCAGAATGAAGGCAAGCCAGCTCATCTCTGTGCCTCTGTGTATGCATCTGCAAAGTGGTGTTAATTGTGCCTGCTAAATACTCACCATGTGGGCAGGGTGTGGAGATTGAGTGATTAAATATATAAGCCCTTAGCACAGGGTCTGGTACATAATAGGAGATTAAAAAAATGATAACTTTGCCTTTTAATTTTACAGTCCCTTTTTGAGCCCCTAAACTGGGAGTGAAGAGGGACATTAAGAAATTATTTTCCTCCATCCTAAGCCTTGCTGCCTAACAGTTAATACAAAAAGTAAGAATATAGATTGAAATGGAATGGTATCCCTTCCAGGACAGCAGTCAAATTATAGATTTGATCCAGAAATCTAGAGCTATGTCTAGTCTTAGACTTGGGTCTTCTAGAACTAGTTCACTCAACCATTGGAATACCAGAGCTCCATTTTCCATTTGGTACATGGGGAAGCAGAAAGCATGTGAAGGAAGGCTTTTGAGCCAGGATGGAGAATGTTCTGAGTTCAACATGTGCTGGGCACAGCTCTCTCATGCCTTCCAATCCCCTGTCCCTACCCACTATCCACTCCAACATCATGAACCATTCATGGTAGTGCAAGGGCGATTTCTTCTCCATAAAAGAGGGCAGTCAGCCCGCTCCTCTGAGTGCTAAGTCCTGGAGCTCAGACAAAAAATGAGCCAAGCATTGCACGACTCCAGAGGGCACCGTGCCCATTGCCTTTTACGGCAGTGAGGCTCCATGGTGTGGCCCTACTGAGTGATCTGGACAAAATGGATTAGGTCTGTATGAATAACTTTGTGCATATCGTTGTGAGGACTTTACCACACTAGAGAGAATGATAGAGAAATGATCTGCCAAAGAAAGAAATGTTGGTGCTGATGAATAGATATTCCATCTGGGAAGTAAATAAGAACTTAAACACAGAAAGAATATAAATGCTTAAATGTGTTGATGAATACATTTGGATTGTAAGGATACATTTGGGATTTGTATATAGCTTTGAAGATAAAGCAAAAAAAGGATAAATCTCCCAGTTCTTGGGGGCTTTAAACCTAAAAATTTTCTCCTTTGTTTGGGATAGAGAAAGAAGAGTGAGAAACGATAGCAGAGAGCACCCAGCTCAGCATTCCCATTATAGCCATGAACAAATGGAGGCATGAACCAGCCCTCCTGCCACATGCCAAGGAAGTGTCCCTCTGTTCTCAAACCTCCATCTCTTGGCTTCTAGCTCAGTGCCCTTTCTAACCCCATGCTGCCCTCTCATTTTAATAGCAGGTGGAGTGGAATAGAACACAAAGCTATGGGGAACCTCAAGCTTGTTTAGCAGGGGAGGTGATGTAACTCTCCCAAGGCAAGCTGTACAGACTTGCCTTCTCCTAGGAAGTCCATGACCTAAGGAAATTTGAACTGGCTGATCCTGCCTAGTGGGGGGAGGAAGGACAAACTGGGCACCTATACCACAAACACCTGGCCACGCCTTCTTTTTCACCCGCAGGGCTCTCAGTCAAGTACTGCTGATCTAGAGCCACCTTATGCCAATGGATTCTATGGGTCAAATGGCATGAAACAACCTCTGTAGAGACTGGAGAGGAGAAACCAAGGATGGGTCATGGAAAGAGTCCAAGCATTGCCTCCCCATTCCTTTCCTGGATCACTGATCTGGTCTCATTCCCAACAACCCATCGTCTCCCAGGCAGCCAGATTTTCTAAAATGCAAACCCAGTCTTGGTGCTGCTCAGTCTAAAACTTCCAGCATGCCTCCCAGGGGCCACCAGGATAAAGGGTAAGCCTCTCTCCATAGAACCTTAGAACTATCACAATCAGGACCTTGTCCACATTTCCAACCTCATCTCTCTTGAGAGCCCCAGACACCTCACTGACTCCTTTCACCTAGAAAGCACTCTCCTTGCTTTTCTGCTTTGCAAATGCTATCCAGCTTTCAAGACTTAACTCTGGGTGACTTCCTGCGTGAAGTCTCTCCCTTCTTCCTTTCCCTCTGCCCCCTTCTCTCCTCCACCCTGCCTACCTCCACCCTGGTTGAGTTGATTCCTCTTTCTTTCATATTCCCACTGGATGGATACCAGAGGCCGAGTTAACTTCGAATTTCAGATAAACACATTTCGGTGCTTTTCCGTCTGAAATTCACAGTTAATTGGGCTCCTGTATTTTTATTTGCTAAATCTGGCAACCTTACACTGAACCCTCGATAGATAGATGGTCAACCCCGGCCAGGGCCAGACCCAGTTTGTATGAGGTCTATAGCTCATACGATCAGGGAGGGAGAGTACTTGTGAAGAAAAGAAATTTTATTTTTATTTTTTTTTATTTTTTTTTTCAACGTTTATTTATTTTTGGGACAGAGAGAGACAGAGCATGAATGGGGGAGGGGCAGAGAGAGAGGGACACACAGAATCGGAAACAGGCTCCAGGCTCCGAGCCATCATCCCAGAGCCTGACGCGGGGCTCGAACTCCCGGACCGCGAGATCGTGACCTGGCTGAAGTCGGATGCTTAACCGACTGCGCCACCCAGGCGCCCCTGGAAATTTTAAAATTAAAAACTGAGACAAAAGTGAATCTTTATTTAGAATGATAAAAGAGGGGCGCCTGGGTGACTCAGTTGAGCATCCAACTTTGGCTCAGGTCATGATCTTGCAGTTAATGAGTTCAAGCCCTGCATCAGGCTCTGCACTGACAGCTCAGAGCCTGGATCCTGCTTTGGATTCTGTGTCTCCTGCTTTCCCTGCCCCTCCCCTGCTTGCGCGCGCTCTCTCTCTCTCCCTCAAAAATAAATAAACATTAAAAATTAAAAAAAAAAAAAGAATGACAAGAGAAAAAACAAATTACAAATTTTAATTTTTTTTCAACGTTTATTTATTTTTGGGACAGAGAGAGACAGAGCATGAACGGGGGAGGGGCAGAGAGAGAGGGAGACACAGAATCGGAAACAGGCTCCAGGCTCTGAGCCATCAACCCAGAGCCTGACGCGGGGCTCGAACTCACGGACCGCGAGATCGTGGCCTGGCTGAAGTCGGACGCTTAACCGACTGCGCCACCCAGGCGCCCCAAATTACAAATTTTAAAAGCTGACAAGTACCACATACGACGAAATCCAGGAAGATAACTGAACACTTTTATAAATTAACTATGTAACATCTCTTTGTTTGCTTCTTCTCTGGCAATAATTTTTTTTTTTGATGCTTTTATTTATTTTTGAGAGAGAGAAAGCAAGCGGGGAAGGGACAGAGTGAGAGGAGGACAGAGGATCCGAAGCGGGCTCTGCACTGATAGCAGTGAGCCCAATGCAGGCCTTGAACTCACGAACTGTGAGATCATGACCTGAGCCAAAGTCTAACCCTCAACCGACTGAACCATCCAGGTGCCCCAACAATGATTTTTTTTTTGAGTGTTATTTTCTATGAAGAGAATAAAAAGATAAGTCTGTATTTCCTCTGATATGGTTGTCCAGAATCGGGTTTTTGTTGATGATAGGTGGAATGCATGATGTATGTGACAGGTTTGTACCCTACAAACATGAAAATTCTGATAATTTGTTTTACAAGGTTCCCATCACAAGATAAAAAAGTATGTGATTCATTTCTAATCATATTTATTATTGAATAAGTATTTCTATGTTGACTTGATTTTAATGCAAACCCAATCTTTGGCTTCCAGTCTGATGACCGGAAGAATTTTTAACACGCTTCCTTCTGTCTCCATACATCTCAAACCTTGTTTCTCTTCTACTGCTTGCATACTTCCAGTAACGAGTCGACACTGTGGGTGGAAGGACTGTCCCGGGTGTTGTTCTCACACCAGGATGGCTAGCAAAATTTTAACCACACACAGATGTGATTAGAAGCCATGGAAATATATATCGCTAAAAGCCCAATGCATCCCCAAATCAACTGCTCCTTAGCCAGATCTCCCACATACTGTGGCTTCTCTAACATCACCTGCCAGGAGGGGAAGTCAGAATGAACAAGGACACTGATCTTAACTGATTACAGCTAACATACCTTCCTCTCTTGAATTTTCTGAGACCATACGACATGTGAATACATTGCTAAGACTCCTCCAGAGACTTGGAGGGAGCACATGCAAGGGAGAGATCCAAAGCTTAAACTTCCTTAGCTAAGCAGTAAATCCCCACTGACCACAGACTCTAAGATAATACATTTCATTTATTTGTATTTGGGATTTAATTTTAATTTTTAATCAAAGATTTCTGCGTATATAATTTTAGAAGACATAACGTGATGAAAACTGCAAACAGTTGCCCCAGCTCTCTCTACCCTCTATTCCTATGCCCTGTAGGCAACACCTGTCAACATTTAGCTTCCTCTTCTGCTACATAGCTCCGTAATTCTAAAGGACATGCATTTATCACTATTTCATACTCTTCATTTTAGAAATGATCTATCAGCTAACTACAATAGAAGATAAAAATGTAGTTCTTGTATAGCACCCCATATAAATATGCTTGCTTCCCTGCCCCATCCCACCAGTATAAACATATCACAATTGCACTGCTTTTGAGGCAACTTGTCCCAAAAGTCTACCCAAGGAGGCATGAGCCATTGGGAGAAGGCAAAGTCCTGCTCTCTGGCCCTTCTGTCTCAATTTGCTCCAGGAAGAACCAGAAGAATAGTATCAGATTCAAATGTTTGATGTGCTTTTCATTGCATTACCTTACATTTCTCATGGTCCAAACTCAGAATTCACAGACTGAAGGAGCTAGATTAACAAGAGAAGCTAACAACTATTAAGCACATTTATCACCCCGGGCACGGTATTAAGCACCTATATGCACTATCCCTTTTGAAGTTCTACCTGTTCCACGAGGTCCATGCTATGTTTGTGTGTCTATTGTTTTAGCTGTGGAAGCTGATACTTGACGAGTGCTTCGCCCAAGGGCAGCTGGGGAGTTGAATGCCATTGAGGCAGCACCCCCACTCTTAACCACTGCATTCTACCAGCCATGAAGAAGCATCTGGTCCAGGCTTCTCATTTGCAGATGAGGAAACAGCTGAGGCTCAGAGAAGAAAGAAGTGTCTTGTCTGCTGAAAAGTGGTGGATTGGGGACCCATATCTCTGAACTCTCAGTCCAGTGCTCTTTTTCTTCACATGAACTTTATCACTTATCACTTCTGGCTTCTTCCTACAAATACAGCAACTTCCTACAAAGAAAGAAGAAAGAAAGAAAGAAAGAAAGAAAGAAAGAAAGAAAGAAAGGCACCTCTTTCCTCCAAGCAAAGAAAAGCGGAAGAGCAAATGGTATACAATATGGCTCGAGAGCACCCTTCCCAACCAACAAATCCAGGCGTGTCAGCAGAAACTGATTCTGCAGAAATCGGATGTGGTTTTTCCCTCATTGGTAAAATGAACCATGTCATCTGAAGACAGCTGTTCCCACAGGCACTGGGAGCCAGGGAGTTCCTGCAGAGAGCTTCTTCTCAGGAGACCTGAGGGGAGGAGGAGGTTGGTCTGGTGGCTGTTGGCTTACTGCATAGTTATAGTTAACAGGCAAGAAAGTTAATGAAGTTAACAAAGTTAACGGGCTGATGGATCTGAAATACTCTGAATATAGGTGGGAGAGCAGGCAGGCACGAAGACCCCAGCCAGTAGCACTCTGTTGTGGTATTATCCCAACTCTTAGGATCCAGTCTATCCAGAAAGCCAGAGAGAGGTTTTGCTTAAACTTACTAATCCTAGAGGATTATTCCAGTGGATGGGTTAAACCTCCACCATATTCCAGGTACGGATTCATTCCATTTGGCATGTTGAGTGGGAGCTAGCCATTGGTATCTCTTAGAAGTGAGCTAAGATTTTCATCTGAAGGCTCAAATTTAAAGCATGTTGCAATTCCTCCAGAAATCCTCTTGCCGCCCCCCCCCCCCAACTTCATTCTTTTCTGCTTGGTCTCCTCTCAGCACTGTTTCCTTCATCAGAGGACTGCATTCCAGCTAGCAACTAGATGGTTCTCCTTTGGTAAATCAATCTTTCAGTTAGAGAACATAAGGTCAATTTCTTGCTTGGGTATAAATTCCATAATGTCAGAGATCTTGTCTGTCTTGTTCATTATTTTGCATCCAAAACGTAACACGTAGTAGATACTGCATAAATGTCTATTGAATGAGTGAAGGAATGAATGGCAGATAATGGGAACTTCCAAAAGCATACACGTTTGCAGAGTTTTTTCGTGTTTCCCCACAGGCACCTATAAGTTAGGGTGAGTTTAATGCAAAGAGCTTGCCCACTAAGTGGGTTGACCAGTAGGAAAGGGCTCCTGAATTCGTTCCATAGAAACACTTTTCTTTGGTGCCCCTTAGGTAAAGTCCTAACGTAGAAAAATCATAGAGGTCAGGCCCAAAGGGTTTACATGATTCTCTCCCAGTGTCCATGACAATCAGCCCCTGGGAAGAGGTAGAGACAAGCAACCTTTGCTATGGAAGAGTTGAATTGTATAGTCCTTTCTCTTTCGGTGTGTGCACCTTTCTTGGAGATTAAACCAAATGTGGTACCGGAAGAAAAAAATTGTGAACATGATATTTTACAGATACGAAAGAATTATCAAACAAGAAGAGAAAAAAATTCAATGTAACCAGTTGTATCCAAGTAAAATTAATCGCTTTGTCCAATGCACTTGAAGCACAATAACACTGAAGCACATTGTAAGTGTCAGAGTAACTTGCCATCCCTAAAGCTTGTATCACCATCAATGTTTAAACACAGAAAAAGTTAATCATGCCCAGACTACAGATCCAAGATGTCTGCTATGTTCCTTTGAGAAATTCATGAAATATATGGAATGAACCCCCCGCAATGTACAGAACATACAACCTTTCTGATGTCCACCTATGAACATTCAGAAGTCCATAAACTCTAAATTTTAAACCTTAAAAGACTTGGCTTGGGTATAATTTTGACAGTTGTTGGCTCTGTAACTTTGGACAAGTGAACCTCTCTGTGCCTCACTTTCCTCATTGGGAGAAATGGGATTGACCATTCTTGCCCTGTGTTACAAATCATGTGCTGCATACAGGTGTAAGGGTTGACAAGGTGCCCAGGGAGGGGCATTCATCTGGAAAGGAAGAATTGCCTTTTCTCTCTACCTATTTATCTAAGAGCAAGCTACAACATGCTCTGTGATGGAAGTCACAGAAACAGAGACACAAGTCCGATACTGGGAGGGAGCCGCCACTTGGCCTCTTGGTTGAGTTCCTTCATGTTAGTCCTACCTGTAGAGGGGTCTTCCCAAGGTGGGGAACTTGAACCATCCCTCCCTCAGGAAGAAGCAGGTGAATAATTTCTGGCTCCCATGGGTCTAAAGCCCCACCAGGAGTCAAACAATGCTGAATTATGGAATAAGCCCCGAACTTGGACTGACCAACCATCCCACGTTGCCTGGGACTGAGACTTTTCCTGGGACACGGAATTTTCAGTCTGAAAGATGGAAAAGTCTTGGGCAAACCAACGCAAACTGCTCACTCCGAGTCAGACTGAGAAAAACGGGCCAGATTTGAGACCTGGCTCTGTGGCTTGCCCTCTGTACAACCGTGGGCAAGTCCCATAAGGCTGGCTTCTGTTAGCCTCAGTGTTCTCATCTAGAACTTGGGGCAAATGAGGATGAGACTACATAATATATACGGCCACTCCTAGCTGAAGGGGGGAACTCAATAGACATTTTCTAATTTGAAAATGCAAGCAACAGAAGCATAACTCCCTAAGGGGAGCCCATGCTTTGCGCTTCTCCACCAACACTCTTCCCCTTCACCAACGGGAGTCTGTCACCATTTCACACTCTCCAAAGCATTTTCACATATGGTATTGCTTATATTCCAGATTCCTCAGATGTAGGGAAGATGTTCCCATCATCGTTTTCCAGGTGGGAAACTGAGGCTCAGTGACTGGAGGGTCATGCAGCCACGTAGAGTCAGCCCTCCAACATGAGCACCCCAACTCTTAGCCCAGGTGCCTTCCCTCCAGACCACTCTCCTTCCTTCCCCCACAGGCAGCCCCTAGTGCTTCCCCCAGCCTGGGTGCCGGGTCTCTGGAGACTAATACTCTATGGCCACCAAGTGGCAGTGTCCTGGTGGGCACCAGGAGACATTTCACTCCTTGCCACACATGTTTATGCTCCTTGCTGAGCACCACAAGATTTAGGGCTGGAAATACTCTTTCCCTCTAAACACATGGAGATTCTTTTATTTATTTTTTTAAGTTTCTTTACTTATTTTGAGAGAGAGAGAGCATAAGCAGGGGAAGGAGGGAGAGAGAGAGAGAGAGAGAGAGAGAGAGAGAGAGAGAATATCCCAAGTAGGCTCCACGATGTCCGTACAAAGTCCAATGTGGGGCTTGAACTCACGAACCATGAGAACATGACCTGAGCCGAGATCAGGAGTTGGACTTTTAACTGACAGAGTCACCCAGGTGCCCCCACAAAGATCCTTTTACAGTCAGATCCTGCTTCAGTCAGATCCTTCTTAAGAAAAGCAGGAGCCTCATCCCCATGGCTTTGTGCTTTAAGAATTCCCTTGTTAGGAAGCAGCTAGTGAGACCTCCAAGGGGCACTGGGGGGCTGAGAGGGTGATGGGCAGGAGTGCAGAAACAGGATCCATTCCCCGAATTACCTACCCACGTGTTTCCTTCGGTCGCTTCTCCGTCTTGTCCCTTCCAGATCTTGTTCGGTGTTAGGTTTGTTTAACAGCATTCTCTCTCTCTCTCTCTCTCTCTCTCTCTCACCCTCTTTTTCTTTTTTGTACCGCCTTCAGGATTTTATTAACATGAGTTTTTATTTTATTTTATTTTATTTTAATTTCTTTTAGGGGCACCTGGGTGGCTCAGTTGGTTAAGTGTCCAACTTCGGCTCAGGTCATGATCTCACAGCTCATGAGTTTGAGCCCCACGCTGGGCTCTGTGCTGACAGCTCAGAGCCTGGAGCCTGCTTGGGATTCTGTGTCTCCCTCTCCCTCCCTGCCCCTCCCCCTCTGGCTCTGTCTCTCTCAAAAAATAAATAAAAACATTTACAAAATAAATAAAATACAAAATTTCTTTTAATGTTTATTCAGTTTTTGAGAGAGAGAGAGGTAGTGAGCAAGCGAGGGGCAGAGAGGGAGGCACCGAATTTGAAGCAGCCTCCAGGCTCTGAGCTCTCAGCACAGAGCCCCACGTGGGGCTCGAACTCAACGAATCTCGAGATTCTGACATGAGCTGAGCTGAAGTCAGACGCCTCACTGATTGAGCCACCCAGGTGTCCCTTAACATGAGGTTTTAAAAAAACAAGCGTCCTTACCAGTGTGGGCCGGTGAGGGTGGGGAAAGAGGGGATGGGAGAGGAGGGGGAAGACATTCTGCTCTACTGGAAACAAAGCTCTACGAGAATTTTCTCTTTTTTAACCATTAGAAAAGTGATCCTTGCTCTGCTAGGGAAAAATTGTGGAGACAACAGAGAAAAAGAAGCAAAGAAAAGTGGTTGCTCACAGGCCTTCTATCCAGGAATAACCTCGATGTCTGTTGTTTTTTTTAACTTGGGGTCACCGAGAGAAAAATGGAGGGTGCACACAATGACCTATAACCCTGTGCCCCAACCCCCACAAGGGCCCTAACCTGAGCTCACCTTAGTCACTTATGCAGTCATTCAACAAATACCCACTGGGCCCCTGTCATGTGCCAGGCACTGTGCTAGGTTCTGAGGACACGGTAGCAGACAACACATGCAGCCCTGGCTCCCCACAGGCCTCTCAGTGGTAGACGAAACAGATGGTTAACCAGTCATTGCCATCACGTTGCCCTTACCACTCAAGAGCTGGCCTCTGAGCTAAACACTTTCAATGTATTGTTTTATTTCCTCTTTATAGCCCTGTGAGGAGATACCATTCTCGGCCACATTACACAGATTGAGGGAATTTAGGGGAAAAGAGCTTAAATATTTGGACAAGGGCCATAGAGCTAGTCATGGAAAAGCTGGGGTCTGCACCCACAGCGTCTGACTCTGGCGTGGGGTGAGGATTAGAACAGTGTTGCCCTGGGAGACCCTGTGTGATCAGAGAAGAGCTCCTGAGAAAGTGAGGTTGACCTGAAAACACAAGACAGAAGTACCAAATTCCATTGTTTCCTCCAGATCACCCACCAGACTCTAGCATCCCTCCTCAGCAGTCTCCCTCTATCTTTGCCCCTAGTATGGTTCTTTAAGACCCTACATCTGCCATTCTCACATGCCTTCCTTCTCAGCCCTTCTATCCTGGAGTATTTCCCCATCAACCCTTCTCAGACCCCCTCTTTGCACTCAAGCTTCTTACCCAGGACCCTGCCCTCTTTCCTGTCAGGGCCATCTTGGAAATTCCCCTTTCCTCCCCTCATCCCCAAAATTTCAAGCTTAGCTTGGAATTCTGGCTTTCCCAACACCAAATATTAATCACATTTCAGGCTAAAACTGCCATGCTCAAGTTTCCCCAAATTCCTGGGAGGGTGGGGCAGGAATGGTATGAGGAGGAATCTGGGACTTTTCAGCACTTGGTCACCCCAGAAAGGCAGGGCAAGAGTCAGGCCTGAGGAAACTTGAAGAACCTGGCACTTCTTCCAAAGTGAGGTGCAGACCAAGCCTTCTCCCCAGGGGTAACTGGCTTTCATTCCAGAGGGTCCACTCCACCCCAATGACCCAAAGAGAAGGTGGGTGCTGATTCCAGGGTGGCAGATACCAGGGACATGTGTCACTGACTCGCACCGGCCTCTCCTCAGCACTGCCAGGCCTGGGGAAGCTCAGAAACACCCGGCAGGTGGAAATGCCCGCATCCACCTGCTGCAATGGAAGCCAGTAGGAGAAAGAAGCTGACGACACTGGCACAGGGACTAAGCTTTTGCCAAGAGAAAGACACACCCAGACTGTAAGCCTTGAATACTTCCTCTTCCAGAGGATTCCTCTTTCGGGAATTCTAACCTCAGGGAACTCCCAGAGCCTGAGGAGGAAGAGTAACAGGTGGAAAGGTGCTGAAGTCACTCACTCAAGGTCTCATTCTAGGGAAACGCTTAATGGAGGAGCAGAAAGAATTTTTAACAAGGTCAGCTCTTCCTCTGAAGACCTGCTTACCGCACATGAGGCACTGCTCAAGAATGTTTTATACACTTGAACTCAAGTCATCTTGGGTCCAGGAGAACCTGCTTCACTGTGGCCTTTTACAGGTCGGGCCCTGCTGCTAATCTGGTATTTTGACACCATTTTCATTTACAGAATCTCTTTTATAGTCACATCCTTCACTGATTCAGCATACTGAGCATTTACCATATCCCACACACTGAGAAGACAAGTTTCTTCTCTTAAAGAGCGGAAAGTCTAGTGGGAGAGACCGGGAAATAAAAGGAATAATCCATTACAGAGGGAGAAGTGCTTTAAAGAAGGGAAACACATGCTGTGGGAATATAATGGAGGGTTACTTAATGCAAACTGAAGTGTGTGGGGATAGGGGGTATCAGAGGAGGCTTCCTGGGGGAGGTAACACCTTGACTGAGTCTTCAAGGATGCATAGGAGTTAGTCAAGGAGAGAGAAGAAAAAACCATGTTAGACCGAGACCTGGAGATGCCTGAGAATGGTAAGTCTGGGAAATACCTGTTGATCAACATGGGTAGAGCTTGGAAGTGGGGTGGGGCGGAGGGTGGCAGGATTAAATGAGGCAAGATTACGAGACCCTCAGAGTTTGTACCAGAGGACCCTCACTATGCCAGTCCCCAGCTGTCCTTCAAGCCACCCCAGCTGATGCCACATGGAGTGAAAACACTACTGAGCCCCTTATTGGGCTTATTGCAACTGAGAAACGGAAATTTTAATTGTAATTAATTGTATTGTATGTATGGACATATATGCTTTCTTTTCTCTTGGGAAAATGGTTGGATCATGTTGTAGATGCCTGTTTAGTTTTTAAAGAATTTTTGGTGAAGAATATGTTCAAATTTTATGCTCTGTTTTTAAATTGAATTGTTTCTTTTTTGTTTTTTTTTTAAAGATTTTATTTTTTAGAAATGTTTATTTATTTTGAGAGAGAGAGAGAGAGCTCAACACCGAGCCCGATGCCAGGCTCAATTTCACACCTGTGAAATCATGACCTGAAGCTGATATCAAAAGTGGGACACTTAAGGGACTGAGTCACCCAGGCGCCCCCAGTTTTTCTTTCTTTCTTTTTTTAAATATGAAATTTATCGTCAAACTGGTTTCCATACAACACCCAGTGCTCAGCCCAACAGGTGCCCTCCTCAATGCCCATCACCCACTTTCCCCTCCCTCCCACCCCCTCATCAACCCTCAGTTTATTCTCAGTTTTTTAACAGTCTCTTATGGTTTGGTTCCCTCCCTCTCTAACTTTTTTTTTCCTTCCCCTCCCCCATGGTCTTCTGTTAAGTTTCTCAGGATCCACATAAGAGTGAAAATGTATGGTATCTGTCTTTCTCTGTATGGCTTATTTCACTTAGCATCACACTCTCCAGTTCCATCCACGTTGCTACAAAAGGCCATATTTCATTCTTTCGCGTTGCCAAGTAGTATTCCATTGTGTATATAAACCACAATTTCTGCTTTTCTCTTTTAATGTGAACCCTTTATTGCCCTGTGAGGTCATGGCATTAAAAAAAAAAAAAAAAGGGATACTTCACAGATTTGCATGTTATCCTTGTGCAAGGGTCATGTTGATCTTCTCTGTATTGTTCCAATTTTAGTATATGTGCTTCTGAAGCCAGCACAAATTGTTTGTTTCTTAATATAAAATTTAGGGGGCACTTTATGTTTTCTGGATACAAGTCTTTTATTAGATATGAGCTTTGCAAATATTACCTCCCGTTCTGTGGCTGGTCTTTACATTCATTCTCTTATTAGAAGTGACTTCTGAAAAGCAGAAGTTTTTAATTTTGGCAAAGTCCTATTTATCAACTTATTCTTTTTTTTTTTAATTTTTTTTCCAACGTTTTTATTTATTTTTGGGACAGAGAGAGACAGAGCATGAACGGGGGAGGGTCAGAGAGAGAGGGAGACACAGAATCGGAAACAGGCTCCAGGCTCCGAGCCATCAGCCCAGAGCCTGACGCGGGGCTCGAACTCACGGACCGCGAGATCGTGACCTGGCTGAAGTCGGACGCCCAACCGACTGCGCCACCCAGGCGCCCCTCAACTTATTCTTTTTATGGACTGTGCTCTTGGCATCGTATCTATGGGATCTTGGTTAAGCCAAAATCACAAAGACTTTCTCCTATGTTTTCTTCTAGAAGTTTTATAATTTTAAGTTGTATACTTAAATTTATGATCCATTTTTGTGTATGATGTGTAGTAGGGAAAAAACATTTATTATTTATTTATTTATTCAAAATGTTTATTTATTTTGGAGAGAGAGAGATAGAGAGTGAGGAGGGGAGGGACAGAAAAAGAGGGAGACAGAGAACCCAAGGAGGCTCTGCATTGACAGTGATGTGGGGCTTGAACTCACCAATCGTGAGATCATGACCTGAGCCGAAATCAAGATTTGGACGCTTAACCAATTGAGCCACCCAGGTGCTCCTCCCCACCCCCTGAAAAAACAATGGATATCTAATTATTACAGCCCCATTTGCTGAAAAGACTATCCCTTCTTCACAAAAAGACTTTACGTCTTTGTTGAAAATCAGTTATCCATATGTATATAGATGTATTTCTAGACTCCTTAGTCTGTCTCACTGATCTGTTTATCTCTACACACTGTCTTGATTACTATAGCTTTATGATATGTCTTGAAGTCAGGTTATGTTAGTCCTCTACATTTATTCTTTTTCAAAGCCATTTCAGTTACTCTTAGTCCTTTGAATTTCATAAATTTAATTTTAATTTTATTTATTTAAAAAAGTATTTTAAATGCTTATTCATTTTTGAGAAATACAGACAGTACGTGAGTGGGGGAGGCACAGAGAGAGAGGGAGACACAGAATCTGAAGCAGGCTCTAAGCTCCAAGCTGTGAGCACAGAGCCTGACGCGGGGCTTGAACCCACGAACTGTGAGATCATGACCTGAGCTGAAGACGAATGCTTAACCGACTGAGCTACCCAAGTGTCCCTGAATTTCATAAATCAGCCTGTCAATTTCTATAAAAAGTATCTATTGCAATTTTGGTTCCAATCTATTGGAATTTTGGTTGAATCTATAGATCAATTTGGGGAGAACTGCTATATTAATAACACTGAGTCTTCTGATCCACAAACAAGGTACATCTTTTCATTTATTTAGGTCTGCTTTCTAGTTTTCACTGTAACTTTTCATATCTTTTGTCAAATTTAAACTTTGGTATTTCACATTTTTATGCTATTGTAAATTGCAGTTTTCAACTTCAATTTCTGATTGTTCATTCCTGGTATACAGAAACACAATTGATTTTTGTACATTTAGAAACACATTTTTTTTGTGTATTAATCTTGTATTCTGCAGTCTTGCTTGACTCATCTACTAGTTCCATAGCCTTTTTGTAGATTCTATAGAATTGTCTATGTAGGCTATGAATAAAGACAGTTTTACTTCTTCCTTTCCAATCTGGATGCCTTATTTTATTTATGTTTTTGCCTTATTGCAATGGCTAGGATCTCAAATACAATGTTAAAGACATGTGGTGAGAAGAAATATCCTTGTATTGTTTCTGATACTGGGGAGAAAGTATTCAGTCTTTTTTCATTAAGTATAATATTAGCTGAAGGTTTTTCATAGGTGGTCTTTAGTAAATTGATGAAATTCTCTTCAAATAACCACTTGGTGCTATAAATTTCACCCTAAGTATTGTTTTATTAGCATTCCACAAATTCTGAGATGTGGTATTTTTGTATTCATTCAGTTCAAAACACTTTCTAATCCCTCTTTTGATTTCTTCTTTTATCCAGGGTTTTGTTGTTGTTGTTGTTGTTTTAGAAGTACATTATTTACTTTCCAAATATTTGTGGATTCTTCAGATGTCTTTTTCTTACTGATTTCTAATTTAATTCCATTGTGGTCAGAAAACATATGCATGTGTGTGTGTGTGTATGTGATCTTCAATTTACTTTTGACTAGTGTTAGTACAGTATATCTTTTTCCACATTTTTTTTACACTTAACCTATTTGTGTGTTCCTTGTGGACAGCATATGGTTGGTGTTTGTTTGTTTGTTTTAATTTTTTTTAACGCTTATTTATTTTTGAGACAGAGAGAGACAAAGCATGAACGGGGAGGGTCAGAGAGAGAGGGAGACACAGAATCTCAAACAAGCTCTAGGCTCTGAGCAGTCAGCACAGAGCCCGACGCGGGGCTTGAACTCACGGACCGCAAGATCGTGACCTGAGCCGAAGTCGGACGCCCAACCGACTGAGCCACCCAGGCGCCCCTTGTTTGTTTGTTTTAAATCCAATCTGATGAGTACTCCCTTTTAACTGGAGTATTTAGACCATTTACATTTCATGTGATTATTGATATGGTTGGGTATAAGTCTACCCTTCAGCTATTTGTTTTCTATTTGTACCATCTGTTTGTTAATGCTTTCCCCCCTCTTTTTCTGCCTCCTTTTGATTTCATTGAGTTTATTATTATTATTCAATTTTATCATCTTTGTTGACTTATTACGTGTAAATCTTTGTTTTCTTATGTTAGTTGTTGCCTAAATTGTAGCATACCTCTTTGAGTTATTACATGCTTCCTTCAGATCATATTATATCACTTCATGTAAACTATAAAACCATACGGTAGCAAACTTTGTTTCTCCCTTCCCAGCCTTTATGTGATTATTGTCATGTTTTACCTGCACTGATGTAATGAACTCTAAAATAACATCTTTGCTATTTTGTAAATAGTTATTGTTTAAAGAGAGCCTTAAAAAAATAATCTGATACATTTATTTATGTAGTACCATTTCCATTGCTCTTTATTTCTTTGTGTACATTCAGATTTCCATCTGGAATCGTTTTTCTCCTGCCTAAAAGACTTTAACAGTTCTTCTAATGCAGGTCTTCTGGCAATGAATTCTTCTAACTTTTGCATTTTTGAAAAAAGCTTTATTTTACCTCTGTTTTGAAAAATATTTTCACTGAGTATAGAATTCTAGATTGACGCATATTTTTTTTGCTTTCAGTACTTTAAAGATAATGCTCTGCTGTCTTTTCGCTTACACTCTTTCCAATGAGTGACCTGCTATCATTTTTATCTTTGTTCCTCTGTACATAATTTGTCTTTTTCTTTTGTTTTTTACCTAGTTCCTTCTAAGCTATGTTTGATTATGGTTTGCCTTGGTGTCAATGTTAAGACTATTTTTCCATAGGATTTATGCTATTCCCATTTTGCTGTCTGATCCCCCAAATCATGTTGATGTTCAGGTAGGACTGATGTCACCAAGAAAGCCATGTATATAACAATTAAAAAGGGGGTATACTTTTAAAAAATGTTTTATTTATTTCTTCAAAGTAAGCTCCATGCCCAATGTGGGGCTTGAACTCACGACCCTGAAACCAAGAGTCACATGCTCCACTCACTGAGCCAGCCAGCCATCCTTAAAAAAGGGGCTATACTTTAACCAGTTAACTTACCAGTAGGTAACCAGTTACCTTGGCCAAGTCACCAGTTAACTTGGCCAAGTAGGTATTCTTAACAGTAAAATTTTGATTGCTTCTTCTACTATTACTGTTTTAAAACATGACCCTGCCCCAGATTCTTTGATATTCTTCCCACTGAGAAGAGAGATCTATATCTTTTGTCCTTGGATCTGGGTTCTGTGACCACTTGACTAGTGGATTGCAGCAGAAGCAACACTGTACCAATTTCTGGGCTCAGACTTTCAGACACTGTCAGTTTCTTTTTGTTTCTTAAGATGCCTGTTCTTTGATCCCAGCCACTCTCCCATAAGTAGCCCTAAACTGCCTGGAGAGAGGCCCATATGGAGAGAAGGCTCACAGCCCATCACTTTGGCTGAGCTCCCAGAGAGCCAGCACCAGCCATATGAGTAACACATTTTGAAAGTTGATCTGCTAACCCCAGGCTAGCTGTTATAGCTAGTATGGTGTGGAACAGAAATAAATTGTCTGCACTGAGCCCTGCCCAAACTTCAGATTTGTGAGCAAAATGAAAGCTTATTGTTTTAAGCTTTCATGTTCTTACATGATTTGTTACATAGAAATAGATAAAGAGAACGTCCTCCCTAAAGAACTGGATTCTAAACCAGTGTCTCAGACAAGTAGCTTCTGCTCTGATCTACTGCGGTTTCCTCTTTTCCAACTTCTAATCTTTTATATGACCTAAGGTGTTCTGCTCTTTTTTCCTTCTGCTCCAGAATAATCCTGTCCCTCTAGAGAACTCACACGATTTGTAGAAAGCACTTGTTCTTCAAATCTGTGTGTGTTTCAAGTGTATTCTAATTACGGCTCTATTAACTGGTTTTTATACAGCTGTTTCCCTCCATTACACTCCACAGGCTCTGCATGTTCATCATTGTCTCTTGCTAAGTTTTCTAACCAACACATTCTACATTGTCGTCTATTTTCTCTGACTAAGCAATGTTCTACTTACTGGCTGTAATATTTACCCACGTTAGCTTTTTAAACTCACATTTAGAGTAGGAGTCTTTATTTAAAACTTGCACCAATTCTGCATCACTGAATAAGTTAAGGTTCCCTCAGAACATCAAAACCGTGCCAGCTATTTGGATCCAGAGAGTCTAATATATATTAATACATCCAAAGATCCTGACTTGATAACTGTATCAGTATGTCTCTCCAGAGAAGCAGAACCAAAACCTCTTAATAGATTTATTTCAAGGAACTGACTTACATAATTATGAGGGCTAGCAGATCTGAAATCTGTAGAGCTGGTCAGCAAGCTGGAAATTCTCCAGCAAGAGCTAAGGTTGCATTCGTAAAGCAGAATTTCTTCTGCCTCCAGGAAACCTCAGGCTTTGCTCCTAGAGTCTTTCACCTGAGTGGATGAGGACCACCCGCATTATTGAAGGTAATGTCCTTGATCTAAAGGGAACTGATTGTGGATGTCCACCACATCTAGAACATATCCTAACAGCAACACCTGCATTAGTGTTCATCAGATAACTGGGTACTATAGACCAGGCCCAGTTGACACATAAAACTAACCATCACAGTAAACAAAGGGATAAAAGAGAGTTGTAAAATATCATGGAAGTTGCAACTGCAGGGCTCTGAGGAAGCAAAACAAAGATTAAATTATTAAAACTTAGAAACTTAGTAGATAGGCCATGAGGAACTGAAACTCAGACCTCTGAGTAGGAGGCATCGCTCAGCCAGGATTAGTTGTCTGAGTTCAGAAGAGGGGACTTAGGTCACTGGGACCCAGTTCTTTGTGGAAGGGCAGTGGCTGGCTGTTGTTGGTGTCCCCAAGGAGACACGATGAAGGTGATTCCGTAGGTGTTAGAATAACTGCAAAGCGGATTCAGTTGCCGTTCCAGGGAGAAAACGCTTATGCTATGATGACGAAGTTTTGCTGGGGTAATACTTATAGGCAACACAGACAAAAAACCCTCAGCAAATATACAGCAAGGAGCACAATTCTTGTTCCTCCTCCAGCCTTGTAGTCTCCATCTAGTGACCAAATGGCAGAGCCAACTGGAAAAGCAAAATATGGCTTTAGGAGTCCCAGCTCTAGGATCGTTGGTGTTCAAGGTTACCAAGGCTGCCAGCATGAAGAAGCAATCCCAGAAGTTCTGAGACTAGATGCCTGCCCACTTCCCCAGACAAAATAAAGTCATTTTCCCATTTTAAAAAACGATTTGAAACCGAGAGGCAATAACATAATAACTGATACAGTCCATTCCTTTGGCTGGCTATTCAGCATCCATAACACTACTCTACAAATTTTGAACTTTGACATTACCCCAAAAACCTTTGTTCTCCCCCCGAAAGGCAACTTTTCTGCCTACAAACCAAGACAATGTTGCCTTCTTACCAAATTCAAATCTGTAAAGTCCTGACTACCATTGCACCCCCCGTCTCTGAGCAACATTTGTTATTTTTCAAATTCAATTTCATCTGAACATATGTTTTCTAAAAACCCAATTGACTTCCAATAACACTTGAGAAAATAGTAAGGATAAGAAGGAGAGAGAACAATAAAATAATATATACAATTATATATACACACACATATACACGTAATAAGCAAGTAATTGGGCATGAGGCCACAAATGATGTTTACAACTTCCTTCTTTCACTATCCATTTCATGTTTCCTTTGTCTTCATCCAGTACCTCAGATAGTTGGTTTTTTGTTGTTTCTTTGTTTTGTTTTTGTTTTTATCGTGGGGTAATCCATCTTGCCTAAAGGGTCTGAATCATCACTGGATATGCCTTTGGCAGGGGTGGGTGGGAAAATTGTCATCTATTAACTTTTACTGTTGACATGAAAATACTAAAGTCACCCCTGAGAACTCCCTGGATTCCAAATATAATCCTCCCCATCGAGACGCAGTCCCTGATTTTTCTTTGTTAATCAATATCAATCACCCCAGCCAGTAGAGTAACTCTCCTCTTCGCCTGTGGGTTTAGTAGCATGAGGAGCACAAAATGATCAGGTGGCAGTCTCATTTTCCACATCAACGCAGGATTGATGTATGCTCTAGAAGAAGCGTTTGATTTTTGGGAATCAAGACTCCAAACGAACAGAGGTCAGAGTCACAGGGATTGGAAACCAAACGTCTGTGGGCAGGCTCTGAGATCTAGTAGTGAGAAGAGCCAGTCCGCTTCTACCTCTCATTCCCAGACTCATGTAGATAGGCTATGGGACATTCAGAACTACGTATTTATCTATGATCCTAAGTATAATCTACATCTCTTGAGGAAGAACTGTCCTTTCAGGATATAATCTCTCAACTGGTACCATACCTTCAGTAGGCCATTAAATCTTCCTACAAATCAGCTGCTTCTGGGTAGTGGGGGATGTGGTTATACCAGTGAATTCCATGGGCATGAATCCATTGCTGAAATGACTTTCTTGATCAGAAGCAATCTTGCATACAGTATGCCATATTGTGTAATCGCAGATGATGCTGGCAGAAGATTGTTGGGCAGGAAGCGTGTACTCAGAATACATATCTCCTCCAAGGAGGAAAAAATTTTGCTCTCCTCCATGACAGAAGGGAACAGTCAACTCACCCCTGTGGGCTGGTTGGGCTCATTAGGGAATGGTGTCATATCAGGGGCTTTGCGTAACTGGCAAGTTAGGCATTCAGCAGCATTGCTGGTCAGAAAAACCTTGATTAGGGCAAGTTCCTGTTGTTGAGCCTACACACACCCCCATCCCTGCCATTACAGCCACTTTATATACAGATCCATTAAACAGGCACTGGAATAACTGGAGAAAGATGTTAACTGAAGTCCACAAGATAGGTCATTTTGTCCCCCTCCAACCAAGGGACTCTTCATCTGTAACTGACTTGGGTCTAGAAACTGGATGAGAGGACACTCAAGTTAAATTTTTGGCCACCAGTCTTTTTATATAGATTAAACAACATTCTGGTAGTCTATCCATCTTTTTCATTCCTAGGTGCACCATGATCAGTTGTCCAACTGAAGATTCCTAGTCTCAAAACAGTTTGATTACCACTATGTTCATGTTGTTTTTTATGGTAAATGTCCCCTTGTCTTTGGTGGCTAAGTTCTGTCATTTGGCCTCTGCAGTGTGGGAATCCCTTCATTCCCATTGACATCAGCGGGCCCAATTCAGTGTAGGTATCTTCACCACTATATCTGGCTTAGAGAAAACAGCCACCACTGTAGAGTCTTTTATTTAAAAATTTTTTTAAAATGTTTTTATTTATTTTTGAGACAGAGAGAGACAGAGCATGAGCAGGGGAAGGGCAGAGAGAAAGGGAGATACAGAATCTGAAGCAGGTTCCAGACTATGAGCTGTCAGCACAGAGCCCGACGCGGGGCTTGAACTCATGGAGTGTGAGATCATGACCTGAGCTGAAGTTGGACGCCCAACGGACTGAGCCACTCAGGCACCCCTAGAGTCTTTTAGAGATGCAAGTGCTAATATCAGCAATGCATTTCTCAATGTTTTGTCCTCTGGGCCCTCCGGTTGATGTGCTTGGGGGGTAGGTGTGCAGATCTCATGCGATAAGGTCACTTTATCATTCCTTTCTTCCTGTCCTGAATGCCTTCTTCTACGTCATGTCAGGGAAGTTCTAGCATTCCAACCTTATTAAGCACATTCCACCATTGAGTCCAAGGTTCTGTCAGCCAACCAAGAAATTTTTGCCACTTCCAGTTGCAAGAACTAACACATTAAACAGAGTGTCTGATAAATGCACCCAATAAACATGATCTGGTCCAGTTCTATATTCTATCATCCTTGGTCTAGAGCCCATAGAACACACTTCTACATATATTTCCCAGGTTTCTGCCAATTTGTATTATAAAATCTTGTATTTCTTTTAGCAGATAAATTATTTCCTCTGAGTCAGATTTTGTACTATTCCCCCCCACTAAAGAATGCTATTTGACTCCACTAATAAGTCTAGTGGAAACAAAAATGGTTGTGATGGGTCTTGAGAAGAAGACCCCTTGAAGGCAACTGCCCCAGGTGAAGTAGCTATAAGGTTTCCAAAAACATGGATGGGATGGTCGATTCCATACCTGGCAATTGCTGAGCTGCAACCCACCAACCACCGATTGATCTGGGGAGATTTCTCTCAATATAGAAACAAAGGGAAGTATCCTGAAAGTCATTTAAAGGAAATATATCCTTCCACCACCCCCATCCCAGTCCTACAGTGACTATATTTTAAAAAATTGAAGTATAGTTGACACGTACTTTTACTTTACTTTCAAGTGCACAACATAGTGATTCAACCAGTCTATACATTACGCTATGCTCACCACACGTGTAGTGTAGCTCTGTCTGTCCCCATATAATGCTATGATAACACCATTGACTATCTCCCCTATGCTGTATATTTTATCACTGTGACTTATTTATTTCACAACTGAAAGCCTATACTTCCCCCTCCCCTTCATCCATTTTACCCATCCTTCCACCCTCCTCCAATCTGGCAGCCATTAGTTTGTTCTCTGAATTTATGGATCTGTTTCTGCTTTTTCTTTGTTTATTCACTTTTTTTGTTTTGTTTTGTTTTAGATTCCACATATAAATGAAATCATGTTATTTATCTTCCTCTTTCTGACTTATTTTACTTAGCTTAATACCCTCAAGGTCCATCCATGTTGTTGCAAATGACAAGATCTCATCCTTTTTTTATGGCTGAGTAATATTTCATTGTGTGTGTATATATACATACCACAACTTCTTTATCCATTCATCTATCCATGGATACATGGGTTGCTTCCATATAGCTACTGTATTGGTCTAAAGCAGGTCTCATGTGATGCACCGAGACTCCTATGGTGCCATCTAGTGGCAATTGCTCATTGAACCTTATCTTCTCACACGCTACTTTTAACAGGTGGTAAACAAAGCAAAGATTCACGTTTTCTAGTGATTCTCCTAAAACTAGATACATATTCAGAGGTTGGGAATGGGTAGGTTGCAGAATTTCTCAGAGACAAGGTGAGGCTCACACCCTCCCCACTACACCCACATTCGCCAGGACCAAGTATAGCTGACATGACAGATCCCAGAGCTTGCCACATATGGGATCACACATAAAGGTTTTGGGGGTGGGGGTCATTCATCATCCCTTCCTTTCAATGAAAGCAGCCTTAAGATATTGAACTAGCTCGAGGTTAAATAGATACAAAATGGCAGTGACGGGTAATCCAGCCCAGATCTTCTGCCTGAAGATGCTACATCTGTTTCTCTTCTCTATTCCTTAAGATGCCCTGGTCTGCAGGCAGCAGCACCCATGGAGCCACCTTGAGGGACGTCTTTATCAACATACTCTTGATCTCTGGGTCATGAGTTCAAGAACCACATTGGGGGTAGAGTTTACTTTTTAAAAAGCACACATAACAATTGTTTTTCAGGAACAAAGAGCAGCTTTGCTTGCTCCCCCTAAACGAGACCTTACTCCTGGGTTCATAAGGAGTCATGGAAGTTTGTTTCCAGAACCTTCTGCCTTCCTTTCCTGTCATCCAGGATCATCATGCACCCTTTCACTCATGATACCCATGCCCCCTGCCTTTCTTTCTTGGGCAGCACCTCTAACACCTGTAGCCTCTTTGTTACATATTTCTTGCCTCTTCCTTATTGTGCCACAAGGTGTCCTTGTTGTCTACAGCCCAAAGGTCCTAGGGCTGATGCAGGTACACATACAGAACACCAAGAGCCTCCAAGGGAAAAGCTTTGTCCTTGTGGCAGCAATTTCTGGATTGCTCTAAATTTTAACCCATGGTGAGTCCTATGGTAGATGGCAACCTTGTTGTATTCCTCACACCCTTACTTCACTACACTCTATCCATCTCAGTTCTAGACCTCTGCTTATTAGTCTTTCCCTAACTTTCCTCTACATCAACACCAACACACACACACACGTATGCGCACACATACACATGAAATGCCCTCTTACCTCTCTTCCTACTCCACTGAGTTCTATCCTTCCTTCAAGGTCACAATCACTGTACATGCACAGCTAATTCTGCTTTCACATCATTTTATATGAATTTTTATGGAACTAACTCAAGAACTGAGACAACTATATTCTGGACTTGCACATTTAATCTAGAACTTTAAAATCTACCCCTCTCCCCCCCCACTCCATTGTTTTAACATTGCAGGTCACTGCTTAGACCTGGAAATTCAGTGGTGAACAAAATAGGTCCCTGCCTTCATGGGGTGGGTTCACACTCTAGGGCAAGACAGATCTAATACAAGTGAACACAGGTAAATATATAATTACAGGCTGCGATGGTGGTTTGAGATAAGGGTGCCAAGAAAAATAGAAGGAAGTCTATTTATAGATTGGTGAGACCAGAAAACATCTGAGGAAGCAATGTAAATAAACAGACGCAATAAAAGAGAAGGAACCAGACAGAGAAAGAATCAAGAGAAGATAGTTACAAGTGGAGGGAACAGCACGTGTGAAGGCTCTGACAGAGGGAGGAGCGTGGCACCCTCCCAGAAAGAACTGATAGGTAGCTATGGGATTGTAGTGCAGTGAGCAAAGGACAGCGTAGCTGAGAATAATGTGCAGAGGCTGAGTCAGGCAAGGCCTCAAAGGCTATGGTAAGGAGATTGAATTTATTCTACATGCCATACAAAACCATAACTTATTTTAAGCAAGGAAGTAACATGAGCTGGTTTATCAGGAGACCATTGGATGGTATGTAGAGAACGGCTTAGAAGGCTTCAAAGTGGAAGAGGAAGGCAAGTTAAGAGGCCGTGGCAATGGTCCACAAAAACAATGATGGTAGCAGTAAAAAACATGGTGGAAACGGACCAATTTCAGAGGTAGAATCACAGGAAGTGGTGATGTTTTATGCCTGCTTTTATCCTTATTGTTCTGGGGCAGATTTTTAACCAGCTTGCTCAAGGAGAGTCCTGGGAATTGTGTTTTCTGAATACATATATTACGAGTGACAATTTGGGTGAAAGATTTTTAGGTCACACAACCTCTTTCCTTTGCCATGCAGAAGACTGTGTCTTTGTCTTCCAGGCTGTAGGATTCTAGAGGAGAAATCTCGGGTAAATGTGACTTTTTCTTTTCTTGCTGCATATTTATTTATAGGGTTTGGGTTACCTTTTAGAGATCAGAATTCTGCATGAGTAGGTCTGGGAGTAGTTCTTTTATTAATCCGCCCAACACGATGTTATTTAGCCTAGCCACATCCATTCCCCTTTCTTTTGGTGTCAGCAGCCCCGTCATCCTCCGGGAAACCATCTCTCCCTTACTTGCAAGTCATGTGGACACTGGATAGAGCTGACAGGCACTCATTCCCTGAGTGAGAGCATACGGCCAATGAAACCAATACCGCCATCCTTCTCAGCTGCCCAAGCTGATTCGATGGTGAGTACCTGACCCAAGCCCAGCCAATCAGAGTCTGAGGATTAAGCCAAGGTTAATGTCACACAGATATTAGAAAGGAAGAACTCTTCCCTCCCACCGGGCTTGGAAAGCTGGAAGAATATCAGTATGGAGTGACTGGGTGCCACCCCATGGGAACAACCTACCCAAGAATGAAGCCACCCAAGAGAAAGCCAGAGCTGGAGAAGTGGATTCCTAGTGAAACTTTGAACTTCATTAGGTGAGCCAATAAAATCCCTCTCCTCTTTTGCTTAAGCCAGTTTGAGCTGGGACCCTGGCACAACCCAAAGGTTCCTGACAAAATACAGCTAGCATATTGAATTTTAAAAACAGGATTTTACTTAAAGCCAATAAATGTCCTATCTATGGCTCCTTCTACAAATAATTTTGTTCATTATTTTAGGAGCTCCTGTTATTTGTGGGTTGGCTTTTTGCTATCTGTCTTTCAAAATTATTCTATTCTTTCATTTTCATTTCTTCGTCTTTTGCTTTTGTGTTCTAGGAAATTTATCTTCATCTTATCTGTTACTAATTTACTTCCCTGCAGTGTCCATTTGCATATCATGGCTTCCATTTTAGAGCTTAATTCAATAACCATGTTTTCCAGCCTAATAACATTTTTCTTCCACTTAGATTGTTTCCTTTTTATAATGGCTTGTTTTAGTCACACAGGTGTAATTTTTTTTAGCATCTAGCATATGACGTTCTTTGTTTTTTAATTGTTTTTAATGTTTATTTATTTTTGAGAGAGAGAGAGAGACAGAGACAGAGCATGAGTGGGGGAGGGGCAGAGAGAGAGACAGAGATACAGAATCCAAACAGGCTCCAGGCTCTGAGCTGTCAGCACAGAGCCTGACGCGGGGCTCAAACCCACGAGTTGTGAGATCATGACCTGAGCCGAAGTTGGACGCTTAACCGACTGAACCACCGAGGTGCCCCTGGCGTTATTTGATAAATAAAAAAAAAGTGAATAGAACTGTCATTTATTTTCTTGATCAATGATTTCCCTTATTATATTATTTAACTCCCCTTAGTCTACTTTGTCTTTATAGCATCTACTACCTGAAATAGAAAATAGATAGACTGTAGATGGATGGATGGATGGATAGACAGATAGATAGATAGATAGATGATAGATAAATAGATAATCTCCCAGGACCTAAAACAATGCTTGGCACAAGTTGGCACTCAAGAACTATTTGTCAGACGTGTAGATGAATGATATAAGTGCATTCATTTGCTCACAGCATCCCTGAGAAAGTTAACTAGCACAAAAAGATAGGCAACAATCCAGGGTAGCTGAGAGCTGTAAGAAATACATACATGATTAAAATCCAGATAAACTATTCAGATACAGTTATACACTGGAATGTGAGCCAGGTGTGGGCACAGAATATCACTTAGTGCTTTAAATGATCAGAACAGTTTCCACAGAGACACCAAGGATTGAGTGGAATTTGAGGAAGGGATACGATTTGGAAAAGAAAGGGGCTGGTGAAGTTTTCTTCCGAAAAAGGATTCCTCTGAGACTCAGGCCAATGCACCCACTGCAGTCAGTGCCCATTCAGTCCTTCAAAGTCACAACTCCCATAAAGTCATGAAATTTCAGGGCCCTAACAGACGCTTTTAGAGTGAAAAATCCCAGCCCATCTTCTTTTCCTTCACTCCCAAATGAAGGTGCAGAAAGCAGCCGAGACTGGTTGAGAGAGGTTTGTTTGCCAGGGTTCTTCTCTCTTGTGTCTCTGATTCTTGGGTTGTTATGACAGGCATCTCTGATCAGGACCACTTTTAGGCACCAAATCCTCTCCTTATTGGGCCCTATACTATCCCTGGAAAGATGCTGACATCAGTAAAAGCTTACTGAGAGTTAAAGATGCAGTCTATGACTCAAATGATGCATACCTGTTGTGATAAATGTGCTTATCATCATTAATTACAATTTGAATGGTGTCTCTAGAATCGTGCAGTGTACAATTGAACAGCTGCCCTGGGCACTTTTGTTATGACTAAAACCTGCCCCAATTCCTTCCATCTCTAGTCACTTTCAGCTTCTCACTACACATATGATTCAAGGCACCCAACCTGGTGGGGACTGTAAGGAGACATAGAAAACAGATGAAAATCAAGAAAAGAACAAGTTGAAATGGTTAACATTGAAGCCAAGGAATGTCTGTGTTGGGAAGGACTTCATTGGCCTCAACTCTCCCAGTGCCGGAGTTCTCTATTGCCATGACTTGGACAGATGTCATCCAACTCGGCTCCGTGAATTCCAGAGTCTGCGATCGTCATCTGCAAACTCAGCGGGCAGGTGTAAATGACAAGCAACTCATATTTAAATATAATGAAAATCAATGTATGTAATATAGTTAAATTCGTAAATCACTTCCGGATTTCACACAGTTAGATAGGTTCCTGTGCTGCTCTACAAGACAGATGGGAGGGGAACCTTTCTGAGCCTCCTGCCATGAAGGGAAGGGAGAGACAAAGATGACTTGGTATTATAGTGCTCAGACTGGTGTGATTTTTCCCTCTTACCCTGGTGGAGTGGCTCCCAAATGCCGATCCCTGGAACAATGCTGGACTGGCTGCTCCAAAATCCCCAAAGAGCTTGATATAGTTTCCCAGGTCCAACCCCCGCAAGAGCCTGAATTTAGCTGATCAGGGGTGAGGCCTGGGCATCTCTATTTTTTTAAAGCTTCAAATTATTTTGAGGTACATCCAGGCTGAAATTCACTTCCTTAGAGAGCTCAGCCTGGATAACCCCATTCCTGGTGATAAAAAACAAACCAAAACCAAAACCAAAAATGTTATGATCCCTAAAACTCATACAAGCAGATAGTTCTTATATCTTCTGGCAGCGTTTTCTGAAATCATGTTGTTTTTTTTTTCTTTTACTACTGAAGGCAGTTTGAGTAATGCTTTCCTGCTCTCCCCAACCCAGCCATGCCCCCAAAGCATCACCTGTCACACGCCTGTGACTGGGCCTCTCCATCTCAGCTTGCCCTCTTTGTTGCGGGCCAGCCAAGATGCTGACAGGAACAAAACTGACTTGTTTTTGAGAATAAAGATACAAGCGATGGCTGAGATGACGCACACATGTTCACGGAGGGAGACTCTCACATCCGACCTGCCTTCTTCCGTCCACAGAGAGTCACGTTGCTACTCTAACCACATCACTAATTCCGAAAGACGGGGACTCCTACACACAGCCTCCAGGTCAACGCTCCTGGTTGGGGCAGGCATCTGGAAGACATCCAGTCCCAAGTTCCTAGCACCTTAAGTTATCTCAGCACTAACTGCTAAAGCCCACGGGCGTAACTGCATTGTGGAAAGCAGTATTCTCAATTTGTAGAATCTCTGGGGTGCTTGTTGAAAAATGTCAACCCTCGGGCCCCACAAAAAAACCTTCTGAATATCTGAGGTGGGGCCAGGAAACCTGCCTTCTGAACAAGCAAGCCCAGGTAATTCTGAACAAGGCTGATTTTGAACTTCACTCATTCAGGAAGGATGAAGGAAAAAGGAAAGGAAAAGTATGTAGAAAAAGGGAACAACTTCTTCCCTGCCCTCCCAGGGCCATTACCATCTCATTGTGAGATCTTGGCCAGACATTTCCCTCCCTTTCCTATGCATTGTCTTCCTTAGGAAAAGATCTTACCAAAATATTGGTCTTTTTTTTTTTTTTTTTTTTAGGCTAGCTTGTTAACCTTGCATCGGGGTCCAGTTCTAGCCATTTGGGCAGAGGGGACAGAAAAAGGAGAAAGGAAAGTGGGTAGGAATATACAGGGAGAGAAGGACAGTGTTGGAAGAAAAGCCCAAGCTTGAGACATGCCTATGTAAAAAAAAAAAAAAAAAGGAGGAGGAGGAAGAGAGGAGGAAGTGGAGGAGAAGAAAAGGTAAGACAAAAGAAATCCATACCCCTATTATGTCACTTAGAATCAAATAATTAAGTGACGATTTATCTATTAAGTTCTTTCCCAATGAGCCTGGGTTGTAAAAAATCAAGTCAAAAAAAGTCACAGCTCCATCACTTATTGGGTAGGTGACCTTGGGCAGATGACGGAACCTCTCTGATATTTAGTTCCCTTATCTGTAAATTGAAGGTAATCACCTTATAAGGCTGACTGTTTATTTTAATGAGGTGATATATTTAACATGCCTAGAGGTGCCTGGGGTGCTCAGTCAGTTAACCATCCAGCTCTTGATTCTGGCTCAGGTCATGATCTCATGGTCGTGAGATTGAGCCCCATGTCAGAGATTGAGCTCTGTGCTGGGAGTGGAGCCTGTTTAAGATTCTCTCTCTCTCTCTCTCTCTCTCTCCCTCTCTCTCTCTCTCTCTCTCCCTCTGCCCCTTACATGCTTGTATTCCTTCTCTTGAAGAAAAGATAATGGAAATAATTAAAAAATTAAAATCAAATATCTAGCACAGGTGTTGGTCCACAATAAGGCCGTCAAAACCCCTAGATATTATTAACAATATAACTCTGTAATATACATCTTTCTGCACTTCCCTCCCTTTGTTTCTTTTCACTTACTCCAGGCTCCAACTTGAATTGCTTACTTTTCTCTAAAGCCTTGATAAGCATGGGCTTTAGAGTCTAACAAAACTGGTCTACTCCTGTCGCTATCACCAACTTGAGCTATATGACTTTTGTGGGCCTCCGTCTCTTTGGTGAGGTGAATAGTAGCCACCTCACCAAGTTTCTGTAAAGGCCTAGTGCAACAATGCATGTGAAGGAGCCCAACTCCATGCTTGGCACTTAGCATTCTCTCTCCTTCCTTCTCTCCTCCTTCCCTCCAGGCTCCCGTATTCGTCCATGCTCTCCACCTCAATGCCTTTGCTCATACTATCTCTTCCATCTGGAATGCCCTTTCCCCACTTTCTGCTTGTTGGAATTCTTCCCAAAGCCATACTCATACTACCCAATCCCAGCAGACAAGATGCCCACATAAACCACCCTCTATTAACAAATAGAGCACTCACTGAGGTCAGGCACTGTTGTTAGTGCCTAGGAGTGCAGAGATGATTGAAGTTTAATCCCTGAACTCAAAAAAAAAAAAAAAAATTCAGTTGACTAAACATAAGAACAAAAGTAATATTATGAGGTGAGAGTGGTAATAGAAGTTAAGTCTAAGGTGCTAGGAGAATACAGAAGAAGGGGCTATGGGGTCAAATGGATCGGGGATGTCTTCACAGAGACAGGACCTTTGGGTTTGATGTGGATGATAAGTGATGTTTGACAGGCACAGAAGAGGAAAAATGTTGTCTAAGACTGTCCTGCAGATATGAACATCTGAGAGAGGCAGGAGGGCCAACATGGCTGAGAAAGGCTCATCTGGAGTAGGAAGAGGATGGACACAGGGCTGGAGAAGTAGGATGGGACCAGGGTATGAACAGTGTTGACTTCGACCTGGGAAAGCTCCCAAGAAGTTGGCTCCCTTCTACCTCTGCTTGGCATCTCAGGGCAGCAGAGAACAGACTTGCAGTCCCATGAGGAACACTATCCCAGGACAAATCAGTCTCTGGAAATCACTCATCTCTAACCCTCATCATATCATCGGCTAAGAGGACATGGGGAATAAGACTGTAACTCAAAAGATGTATGGGTATACAGATCCCTTTCTGCTGGCTTTTTTTTTTTAAACTACAAATGTATTTTTCTTTTGATTTCTTAAATTCAATTGCAAAATCTAGAAAATCCCACTCTACTCATGAGGGAGTGAAAGTTGGAAGATTTGGTGCTTTCTGAGGAAGATTGCAATTTGAGAGTGAAAATGTCATCTCACCATTCAGCCATCTCTCTCCATGAGCCAGAGGTCAATGACCGCAGCACTGGTGCAATGCTTTATCTTGGGACCTTCTAGACTATGTTCCTGACCAGGTATTTTTGTTGGTCTCCAGGCTCTGCCTGGCCCCATGCCTAAAGTAGCAATCATTGCCTTCCAGATGCTGACTCTTGATACTTATGACCTCCTGGGTTTAGCACACAAGGCCAGGCAAGGTCCCTGGCCAACTTCACCATTATTTTCCCTCATGTTCCTTGTGCTCCAGACACACCGAATGCCTCACCATGTTCTAGACACAGTGGTGGTTTCACAGTGCTTGAAATCTGCTTTGTATGTGCCTATCTGGAAGGCTCTGACCACCATCACTCCCAGCTCCTTTCCCCTGTTCCCAACCCATCAGACACACTCACGTGTATAACTCACATTCTCCCTAGCAAATTTATACTCACCCTTCAAGTTCAGTCATGTGTCACTGATCTCAGTGAAACCACCCTCGGCAACCCCCTTCTCTCCTAGTAGTAAAACGACTCTCTCTTGGAAGTCTTGCAACTCTTCTCTGCCCTGGAATACAGTAACATATCTGAGGACTTCTCGGTGATTCCCAGGGAAGCTGGGCTCCTTGGGGCAGTGCTAGAGACTTACACATCTCTAGCCTAGCACCTAGCATGAAGGTTAGTCAATAGTAAACACTGTTTGTTGATGGTCTCCACCACTAACTTGGAACCTCAGTGGGGTAAGGACTCCCTTTGTCTTGTGTAGTGATATAGCCTCTGCACAGCCAAGACAGTGCTTGGTATGTAGAATGCACTCAATTAAAATTAGTTGAATTAATTAACTGGGTGAATTAATTGTATTTAATGAAATTGTGAGTGAGATTAAATGAAAGACTTGAGCAAGTTAAGTTTCCTGAAAATTGATTTATTTGGAGATTATCATGATTTAAACTACTTATTGATCACATGTTCAATTTTTGGTTTGCACGAGCTGTGAGATATATGAAGATAAATGAACAAGAAAGTTATGGATATGTGGGATGGTGGATAAGATTTTTATAACAGCAATATTGACACAAGGTAAGAAGCAATAAGTTCCATGGGAGAGGGGCAGATAAAGTGCTATGGGAACCCAGGGGAGAGGGGACTTCTCCCATAAGATTAGCTAAGGGTTTTCAGGGAGAACAAACCATTTGACTTGGGACACCATTTATGATGTGTTCCCAGTGTGACTCTGGTCCCCTGGATGTGGCTGATTGGAGGGTGGACACCTGACCTGGACTGAGTCATTAGTCTCTCTCCCAGGAACTGGGATTAGAGACTTCAGTGCATTAATCAATTTTTTCTGATCCTTTGAATTAAAGACAAGAACCTCTGGCGCTGTGTAGTTGCAGTCTTTTACAAACCACTCAGAATGCAGAAAAATCAGGCCTGGGGAGAGAGCAGAATGCAGGAGTGCTGAGGAAAGCAGAAAAGAGTGGCCATGTGGCCTCAGTGAGTGAGAGACTGAGGCCTGGCTTTCTGATGACTCACATTCCTGGTACCAGCCCCTCAGTGATCTGCAGCATCTCGGTCCATGAATCTTCTGGAACCCTCCAAGATCCTTGCAGTAAATACCCCTTCTCTGCTTCAGCCAGCTGAACTGTATCATTACAGCCAGCAAACCTTGGTGAAGGCTGGGTAGGTGTGAAGAAATGGGCCACGTCCAGGATGGAGGCTAATGAGGAAGGGATATGAAGGCATAATTTATTGGTCTTCACTTCCACTTCATATTCCCTCATTCCCCTGATTCCCCTCAGTCCAGAGCCCCCTCCGTGTCCTCTAAACCTGTCCCACAATCTAGTAGTGAAGAACCTGTGTGCCTCTAGCTAAAACAGCCCTGGTTGTTCGTGGATGTCTAGAAGCCCAGTTCTATAGACCCCTGGAATAAACTGGGTATCTTTGGTCCCAGAGAATGACTCTACCTCCAAGGTCCCTGTAGCAAAAGTGACTCACTTGATGGAACAGATCTAAGAAGCGTTGGCACACAGGCATGCTTACGTATGTCCACACACGTGGATGGTCAGGAGCTCATGGACTCGTATGTAAATAGTCACTTTGTATGTCTTTGTGGAATCGTATCGGTGCCTGCAAGCTTCTATCTATGGATAGAAATCATAGAGAGTCATCGTTACAAAGAAAGTACACTAAGCTCCTACCTTCTGGTGGCTTTGAGGTCTACTAAAGTGCACACCCGGCAACCTCTTTACAAAAACTTAACCCAGCTACTCCGAGCTGAATCACACCTTCAATCAAGGCTCATACTGTGTGGGAGGGCTCCAGGAGGAGAGGGTTTCACTGGTGTTTCTCAGGGGGTTGTGGGATTCTGACATTTAGCTGATTAGAGGGGAGGGGAGGGGACAGGTTTGATGGGGTCCTGAATCATATATGGTTGGAAGGGAAGCTCTCTAAGAAAAACATATCTAAATGTGTGTGTAGTTACTAATGTAATACTAGGTACGGGGCTTTGGGTAGGGCTGGTGCCAGTGAGAGACTCTGAAGCTTTAGTTTTATAGCTTCGTAGGAAACTGACTTGGGAGTGGGGCAATGGGAGCTCAAACCTACACTTCACTTTTCTTTTGTCTGTGCTTGTCATTCCCATACAAATTGAAGTCCCTGGAGGACTGTAGTTCTGCAAAAGTACCACGTTGCTCACAGAGGTGATGTCAGGGCCATAGTGTGGGCTTGCACAAACCTCCTGCAGGCTGGAGAGGGTGAGCCTCAGTTACACTTGTCCACGTGAAGAACAGGAGCTGAGTAGCTTGAGAGGGAGAGAAACGAGCAGTTGCCACCACTCGCATCCAGCAGTTCCTAAAGTCTCTCATCCCGACCCCTTTAGTTCTTCCTCTCACGGATCTTCCCTCTTACTCTCCAGGTCACACAGTCCCTTCCTTTGGGGAGGGGGAAAGACTCACTTTCGTTTTGTACTGCCACTTCAAGCTGGGGTCTAGGGAAGCACCTTAGCTAAGAACTTGAGCTTGGAGTAGGGCCGCCTGGGCTTGAAGCCCAGCTCCACCACTTAGCTGAGTGACCTTGGGCAAGTTATTTCAGCTTTCTCGCTGACTTCCAGTTTCTTCTCCATAAAACAGATAAAATTAGACCCCACACTATAAGGTTATTGTGCAAATAATTCAAGAGAAATATCTAACACAGTCAATACTCATGAGGTTGACTCCCATGCATTCTAACTGACCAGCACTGTAGGCCAACAGCTGTTGGATTTTAACGCGCTGGTCTCCCCACCTTCATGAGAATCACGCCCTCTTGTTGGAGCAATCTCTTCCCTCACCCCTCCCTTTGAGGAACTCAAAGTATTTCTTAGATGTACTGCCTTGGGGCAGTAGACAAGGCAATTGGGATGATTCTCCCCATTTTGTAGCCAACTAAGATAAGGCCCAGATTTGGTAAGGGCAGAGCCAAAGCTTAAGAAAGAGCACAGACATATCTACAAGTGAAACCAAAGCCCCATGGCCCCTTAATACAGGTCTCCGAACTGGAAAGCAGGGTAGGACTGCACCTGTGGAAGCTTTGACTCTGCCTGGTACCTTGTTGGGGACAAAGGAGTAGGCAGCAAGTGATCCATGGGGAAGTCATCTGTCCCCACAACTTACAGCATGTGTGTTTTGCTTCCTCCTTCAATTCCAACACAGCACAACCAAACATAGAAGGTTCTGGTTTCCCTGAGCAGTCAAGAGGTCTGTGGCCCTGATCAGTCCTTAGCTTTGCCACTAACTAGCTCTGAGATTCAGTTCTTTGTTTCTAAAATCAGAGATTGGGCACGATGACATCCAGGTGCTTACCTTGGTGCTTAGCTTAAACCTCTTCAGAAATTGCTTTATCTTAAAGTCATTTGGAAAAAGTCCCAGAATGTTGCACTTCCTATAAACTACTGCATCTTCTCTGGGTTTTCACTGTGTCGCAAAGAGCCCTAGTCCCTGAAGGGCCATGGCCCCAAGTGGCCAGCTGCTGTCTTCCTTTGGCCATGGAACCACTAGTGTTTGTGAGTGATAAGAAGAGATGGGTCTGGACTTGACAGCAGGAAGTTGGGCTGGGCCTTGAGCAAGGGGGAAAAAAATCAAGAAATCATGGTACTTTAATTTGAAAAGTAATTTTTCAAGTAACTTTTTTAGGCAAATGAGCATAGACATCTGCCCATTCCCATATTGGCAGGAAAAACAGAGTGAGGGGCTCAGAATCAAACTACAGTAGCAGAAATTTAGACATTTGCAAGAATAGCTAAACTGGGTGTGGAATGTTGAAATGGGTGACCACAGGTAAATGCACAACCCCTTTGGTGGCTCTGACTTCTATGTGTTCTGTTTAGGAAAATGTATGACATGACCCCACCCCACCTACCCCCACCATGGATTCCCTCCCTGCCTAAGAATTCTAGAATTCTGCATGGGTTGAGCAAGAAAGCACATAGGAGGACTGACTTGACAAAAGGAACAGGTTTGGCAATGAATGTGTCACAGTGTGACCCCAGACAAGTTACTTAACTTGACCATGAGAAAATCAAGGATGTTCACATCCTGTCCAGCAACAAAAACCTCTGCACTGCAGGGGGTGACCCCGGCCCTTAGAGACTGATTCCAGCATAGGAGTCACAGAAAGTTCTTCTTCCTCAAAGTCTTACCCCAGACGCACCCTTGGCACAAAAAGGCTTTGTGACCTGGGTCATCATGCAATGCTACCAGCCTCTTGCACTAAGCATCCTTGAGTTTATAGCTCTGAGCTGGACAAACGATGAGGATCCAGAAGAAAAAGATGATGGCCTTCAAGTATTCCTAGAATGGACTCTACCCCCAGGCGCTGCCAGACTAACGGGGATGACAATGAACACATTGAAATAATCCTACAGGAACTCATGGAGAAAAAAAAATACTAAGTGAAAATTAACAGAGCACAAACCACCCACTAGTAAAGGATGAACAATGAGCTGAATTAATCAAAAGAGGCTTCATGGAGAAGGTGATTTTTAAGATTGGTAGTAGAAGGAATAATGAGAAGGGAGTCACTGATTCAGACACAGCGAATATGAGTGGGTGATGGGAAATAACCTGAGGGTAGGCTCTGATCCTGGGGTAGGCAAGCACACAGCTATTTATGTTCAGAGGCCATATGAGCACACAGCAAGTTACTCCCAGGCCCTGGGTCTCTCTCCCCATCCATGGCGAGAGAAACAAGGTAAACTAGGTAGTCTTTCCAGCTCTAGCATTTTACATTTTACAATCCTGAAGTATAGGGAAATGTACAAGGGTGATTTGGTTTGGGTAGAGTAGAAAGCAGATGGTAAATAGGAGGAGATAGGTCAGGCTGTTGAGGCATCCAATCTGAGCATAATACAGGTGTATCAGCTTGGGCTGAACAAACTCAAAGCCTACACCTGACCAAGTATCATCCAGGATTGGTCCTTGAATAGCAGTCCCAGAGCAGAAGGCAAACCGTGTAAATGACAGAAGAAACCCAGATGGATGAAAAGAAAGTAAAATGTGTCAAGAAAATGGTTAGGGTCTCATCCTAAACAACAATCACGTCTAACAGCAGACCACTGCTCACAGACTGTTGCTGGATGAATAATCCCAGCCCTGGATGCCAGAGCTGTTACTCTAATTCTCAGATTCTTCAGCTGGCCCATGTGTCTGGATCTAGACTGTCCCCCTATGCCTGAGCTGTTTGCAGAGAGAAAAGAGAGTTCTTCCCTGCGCCCCTCCCCCACCAAGAGAGATGCCTAGTCCAGAGCAGGACTGGCAGGATGGGGGTAGGGCTTGGGAAGCCTTGAGAGATCTGAAGAGCATAAGATTTTAAGGGCCCTTCATCCTGCCTGTGAAGGATGTACTCACTGGCCTATGTCTTGAGATTCCCAACATTCTCCATCCCACAGCACCTTTGCCAATTCAAAGAGGCACCATGGGAAGAAATAGGTATAGAAAATAAAGGGCATGGCAGGATTACAAAGCAAGGGGCTTGGTACAGGTCATGGTCCAGGGAAATCCCCAAACAGAAGTGCCCCAGCTGGTTTCCCCATCACTTTGGGTAACTTTCCATTGCCACACACCCACCCATACCCCCAGGTCTCTTCTAAAACACTATTGCTCACTTAGTGACCTGTTGGGAATCATACAAAGCAACGAGCCCAGTTTCCTAAACTTGAGAAACTACAGTCTACATGGAAGACAAAACTTACACCCAGTGTCCTAGAAGGGAGAATCCAAGAGGGGATACAGTGACCAAGGGCCAAACTGAAATCAACAGGCTCAGAAAGGGGTGTATCAGTGAGAACGAAGCCGTGGGAGGCAGCTTCCCTGGGGAGACACAACTAGGGCACCATCGCGTGGTAATCAGTGAATGTACAGGAGACAGGAAGGAAGGAAGAGTGGTTTAAGAGCAGGGAGCAGAACATTGGGGTATTTGAGGGGACAATCCATAGAGAGAAACCGGAGTGAAATGAACAACCATTTGTTGAGTGCCTACTGTATGCCACTGGCTATACCAGGCACTTTCCATCTTTTATTTCATGTTATCCTCCCCCCAAAGGTGACAGTGTCTTTATTTCCATTTTGCAGTTGGGGGAACTGAAGTGTTTGTATGAATTTAGACTTGACCTGGTGGTCCATGAGAAGCGTCTGCCAGTGACTGGGGACTACCTTGATGGTAATGATGCAGGGGTAAGACTGGCTTGGCTGTGGTCTCCGGGGTGATGGAAAACATTGCCTATCTATCACCTAAAGGGTCAAGAGGGGCTATGACCCTGAAGCCCTCTAGATGGCTTTGGGGCATTGAATGATTGATCTCAGACCTGGGGTTTCACCCTCATGACTCAGGTGCACTAAAATTAGCCTCTGCCCCAAGGGCCTTTTACCCACACCTGGTGTCCCACTCTCCTTCCCCTGGTGCTCAGCTTCTCTGTCTTGTGAACAAGCACGCTCCTCCCTGGCCCGGCAATTGGATGAGGTAATTAATCATCACTAACTGTTAATGAGGCCAACGAGGTGTTATCATCACAGCCACCAAATTGCGGCTATGACTAACGGACTGGTGTCAGAGATTCAGAAAGCATTGATAATTATTATAATTATTTTTTCCAGTCTTCATGTTTTTTCCTATTTTTGAGGTCCCAGGTGTGAGCTGGAGAGTAAAGGGAAGACCCAACCTTTCCCAGAACTGAAAAGGCGCACCATTTTGTTCAGCCTCCCACCCAGCCTGTGGCGGGACAGGGGAATGCCTGCTGTTGGCTAGGGTCCTATTTGACTCTCCCAGCAGCACCTTGATGAAGGTCAGCTTCACTGAGCAATCTGGAGGCTGGGGTGAGTCAGGCCAGATGGGGGAATCGGAGGCATTCTACCAGAGCATGGCCGACCAGGCATACAGCTGGGGAATCCCTCAAGGGAACCGTGGACCCGTGCTGACCAAATCCGGCCTGAAGGAAAACCCTGTCTTGCTACATGACTCCTGATTCATGGCTTTCCCCTCCTGGAACTTGGCTCACGTGCTATCCCTGAAGCAGCCATCACCAGCTGCCTCACATTATTTTAAAAATAGCTCCCCCAAAACCCCCAATTCCTCAGACAGCAAACTCCACCTGAAATAGAGACACTGAAGTATCAGCAAGTATCAAAGTCATCTTCAGGAGGCCTTGTCAGATGCAACCCCAGGACCTCGCCAGCTAATTGTCAGTGGCCTGCTTGGTTGAGTATCCTACAAACACTATCCATAAATGCTTCTAATCCATGCGATTGATCCTGAATGCCATTTGTTCCACGGTTAATAAAATGCAAACCATTCTCTAGGGAGGGATAGAAAAAGGAACAAGGGAACTAACCTTCAGAGGGTACTTTCTTCATTCTGGCTACCATGGGGTGGACTTTAAATACTTCATCTCAGTTCAGGTTCGCACAGCCCTGTGCGATGTAGAATTGTGACTCTGATTGGAAAGAGGCTCAGAGGCTCCTGTTTGGCCAAGGCCACTTAGAAGTTGGCAGAGCTGGAATTAGGACTAAAACGTCTTTGATTCCAAAGCCCCTGGTTTTCCTAATATGCCACTGGCTGCTCCAAATCTCTATTAAGGGACAACAGAGGGTGTGGTCTCCGCAGCCACACTGCTCAGGTTCAAACCCTGCTTCTGATACTTACCAGCCGTGTGAGGTTGGATTGGGCACATCCCCTCTCTGACACTCAGTTCCCTCGACTGTAAGATGGGCCAGTGGAGATACCACATCAATTACACAGCTCTGTAATAGGACTGTTGTAAATATTAAAGGAGTTAATACACACACACCTGATACATTCCAAGGGTTAGCTTTTGTTTTGTTGCTATTACTTGAAGAATACGTGATGCATATATTAGGCTCTGTCCTGGAAACAGCTCTTTTTCAAATATTTTTACTTTTTATTTTTATTTTTGAGAGAGAGAGGGAGAGAGACCAAGCAGGGGAGGGGCAGAGAGAGAGAGGAAGAGAGAGAGAGAATCCCAAACAGGGTCCACACCGTCAGCGCAAAGCCCGATGCGCGGCTCGAACTCACAAACCATGAGATCATGATCTGAGCTGAAAATCAAGAGTCGGATGCTGAGGCAACTGAGCCATCCAGGCACCCCTATGAAAACAGCTCTTAAAAAGGGAAGGAACATGCATGTGCTGAACCCCAAAGGGGCAGTGAGGGCAATCATGTTTTGTCATTACCCAGTTTTTCCTAGGGTGACCCTGTCTGAGAGCATAAACTACTACTAACAAATACAGCCCTTACCGTGATGGGAGGGGGCCGAGGCCATGCCCGGGTTGGTACTGGGGAAAGAGAAGATGGCTTGAGGAATTCAGATCTGTCCCCAAGCTCAGGAATACTCAGCCACATTTATTCAGGAAGTGGGTAGGCGGTTGGTATGCTTGTATGTTATTTCCAGGGTGGACCACTTCTGCTCCTCCCTAGGCTTCCCAGTAGCTTAGGACAAGGAGAAGATATCTCAAACCCAGCACTTGAAGTCACACTATTACTAGGATGGGGTAATTCCAGAGAAGTGAACATCTGCCCATGCCAGGCATTATTCATCTGTCGGCTTGGGAAGGACAAGTGAGACGAGAAATCCAATCAATCGGGAAAGGCCCAGAGCCTGCCCCCACCCTGTCCTCAAATGCATGCATGCGTACTCACACACACACACACACACACATGCACGCACGCGTGCACAGGGGAGGGGAGGCATTAATGCCCTAGTGTACCTAGACACCCTGTCTGCAACATAACCAGTGAAAACTATAGAAGTTTTCTTGAGAGAGTGGGAAATTGCAGTTATGACCTACTTTTTAGTATTCAGTTGACCAGTCACCTTTGAGAAAATGGTGTTTTTCCAGGGAGTGGGGAAGAGAGCACCTGGTAAGGGTAAAGCTGTGGGTGAAGGAAACCACACTGAGGCTTTAGAAGCCAGAGAGCTGATGAGAGGGCCCTGGAGGGCTGTGCCTGGGGTACAGGAAGAGATGGGGCTGGGCACAGTAGGCAGAGAACCAAACTCAGATCCTGGGGACCCTCTGGACTCAGCCAGCGGCAAGGCCCCTGGGAATTTTCCCAGCCTTGCCCCAAGTATGAGCAGATTGTGTTCGCCGACTAGCCCTCTGTGTCCGTTCCTACAGCCACATCCCTGGAAACAATCTCCTTCCCAAAGAGGAAGTGAAAGAAGCCACTCTGGGCTTGTGATTGGAACCTGATTATTAGTGGACGTGACAGGCATTGTTCATCCTTCACACGGTGATCAGCAGATGAGACAGTAAATCTGAGCAGTCCCGGGAAAGGCCTACTGTCCACAAATGCCTCACACACACACGCGCTGCACAAGAGAAGACAACTTAACAAGAAGGAATGAAGAACAACATCAAAGGTCATCGATGAAGTCACCCTAAACGTGCTGGAATTTGTTCTACGAAAAACCCCTATGAACTCCAAGATCTTGCCTTGTGTCCTGCCTGCTCTGCCTTCAGACTCCAGGCACACGCTAAGGAGATTCTGGGGGCGGCAAAACCCCAGCTCCCTACCTGTGCCTCCAACTGCTGCTTCCCCAGCGGGTCTGGCCATGTCGGGAAGGGAAGGGGGAGGGGGAGGCGAGGAGATGAGGTGTCAGAGGCCCGAGATGGGCTTGTAAACCCCCAGACACCTGCCAGAGGCCTAAACCTGCGTCAGCGTCTGCACTATCAAAAGGAAAGAAAGCAAGTGTGCCGCAACAAAATCACAGTAGCCAGAGTGGAAAATATAGCTCTGACACAGGCCGTTGGCTCTGGGGAAAATTCTGCCGATGAACCACATTGAGAGTCAACGTTATTTATCTTCTATGAGTGCCAAGCTTGGGGAAAATTTTCTCCTCGTGTCCTATTTGGGAAGTGGTGGGTATTTTCCATTAATCGCATGCCCTTAGGAAGGCCACAGACAGGAAAAGGGGCTAGATATCAGCAGTGATGGAGTCTCAGGGGGCTCGGGTTTCCTTCTGGGACACCGAGAGGATGGGGGGAGGACCATGCCCTTATAGCATCTTTTTTTTTTTTTAATTGAGATATAATTTCTTATTACGTTAGTTTTGGGTGCAACGCCGCCTCTTAACATCTTAAAAGTTCTTGAAGCCACATTGTTCATCTCAGTATGGTGACATGGGCAAAGAAATGGACTAAGTAGCAGGAGACCCAAGTTCTAACTCTGACTCTGCCACTCAGGCAAGTTCTTTAAAGGCTCCGGACTTCAATTTCCTCATCGGTAAAAAGACAGGGTTAATACGGAAACTACCTGAGAAATTAAATTCCCAGATCCCTCCCAGTTCCAATACTATCTGGGACTCTGGGTGCTCCCTGAAGCTAGCAGCAGGCTTAGAGCCAAGCAGGATGGAGTTTTTGTTGAAGAAAATTTTCTGACCACCAGGATCATTAGACGTTCCAGACCCTTTCCTGAAAGGCTTCAGGGCAAACTTGGTGCCAGGTTGTGTAGTCGTGTCTGGAGAGCAAGGACTTGAACCAGATGACTGTGACTTCCAGTTAAGAAGTCTTCTGGGTCTCCTATGTAGGAGCTAGACTGGGGGAATGAACTACACGGACAACAGCCCCTTGGATTTGAACTGGACTATTTCTGAGTCTTGAGGCTTCTTGGAATCTGGCGGTGGCCTCCTAGAAGATGCTTTTAGAGGGTGAGTGCGTGGCCGAAGCAATGGGTTGGGAGGAGGGGTGGAGTTCGGAGCGAGTGAGGTATAGAAGGAATGTAGAGGAGTAGTGTAGCAGTTTCCAAGAAGGAAAGTTTAGCGAACAGGTATGGCTACTTTGAGATGAGTCTTGCACTTAGGGGAAGCTATATGGCACAGTCTTTTGAAGGGTCCAAGCTCGGGGGTCCAACGTGGCACATGGTAAGAAGTCGAAGAGTCATCAAGGTAAACCATCCAAGCTAGGTAGTAGTCGAACGTGGTTATCAGCACAGGCCTGTGGACTCACAGCCTTGGGCTGGGCAATGGCAGGTCCATGGCATCAGTTATTCATAGAAGAGCTGCAGAGTCATATACATGCACACACACGAGCGCCCCCTCACACTCACGACAGATCCCATTGCCTAAATTTGCCATCTCCGGATTAAGAAGATGAATGATAGATCTGCAGACAAGTGTGTTAAGTCAGATACTTAGCCAGCTGAGCCACCCAGGCGACTCTGTAGGGTGTTCTTACAAAAGAAAGCAAGCTCCGTGGGATGAGACTGATAAAGAGAGGCTCGGAGAGGAGGCACCCTGAGGGATACGCCTCATGGAGGGGAGCAGGTGGGTACGGCCACTGCAGATCAGTAAAGCCACGAATGACGGAGGCAGAGGAGTTGCGAGAGAGCAGGGCGTCTTCTGACAGTAGGCGAGGGAGCCTTCTCTTTGGGGCCAGAGACCTTGTGCAGAAAATCTGTGGGAAAGAAGGCAGCGAAGACCTTTGGGCGTGTGAATGCCCAGTTTGGATGCAGGGATTCTGTTCTGAAGGTTCGTGCAAACGGGAGATGGGTGATGAAACTGGCGCCTCAGGGAGACGAGCCTACGGTCTGGAGAAACCGGAGACGACTTAAAGAAGGCCTTCTGTTATCTGGCGGGCTGGGGTTGAAGGGAACAATCCACATAAAAAGTTAACTTGGTTAGAAAAGTAATGCCAGTAACCACCAGCTAGGGCTGAAACTGCACGTGGGCTTTCACTTGGCCAGTGGCCGGGCGGGGGAGGAGTAGCATAGGGGGCCAAGGGTGGGGTCGATGTGAAGAAGTCGGCACCCCTCACACCATTTCCGCACCCCCTAGATCTCGGCTGCAGCGCCCCGGTAGCCTCAACCCCAGCTTTCCTGCTGCTGCGGCCTAGACGGGGCAGCCTCTGGCTCCGTGTGGCCTCTCGTGTACAACCCGGGCCCTCCTCCTCACCCCCGGTTTACTCGAAAGCCCTTTGATTTTACATGAAATGAAACAAAAGCCCCAGCTGTGGTTAGAGTGACCAGAAGCTCCTGGGTCCCGCTCCCCCCAGCCTAGGCCTCCCCCCCCCCCCCCCCCCCCGGGGCCCTGCCTCTTTATTCCCCTGCAACCCCCACCCACGCAGGAAGGGCTCGGCGAGCAGACCAACTCTTCCTCCACTGGTCCCACCCTTTGGGATGTTCAAAGTCATTTCGGGAGGCCCAGAAGGGAAAGCGAAATTGTGGTAGCATCAACAGTCATAGCTGTTCTGATAGTAATAGCCGTGGTAGCTGTCGTACCTGTAGTATAGTGACGGAGCAGTCTGGAAGCAGTGGGTCTTGCCAGGGAAGAGTCACAGAGTCCTCGTTATGTGCCAGGCACCGCGGCAAGCATCTATCCCACATCCTTCTCACAGCCAGGAGGCGGCTATCGCTCTAACACATATGATCAGTTCTCCTCGGTGGAGGCATATGTGGGGCTCTAGATGACAATGACAGCGCCCCATCCAAGCCAGCCAGCCGGTGACACACCGCTAAAGATATGCTATTATCCCTGTCCTGCCTTATCGCAGGCCCGAGCCCCACCCGCACCCCCTTCCCCAACACACAGTAGGACCTTGCAGTTCCCTTGATCGGGTACCTGTTGGTTCACTGCGGGGCAAGGAGCTTATGTATGGCTTATGCACAGGTGTCTGAGTCACTTTTTTGGAAACTGGAATGAGGTCTCCATAGGAACTCATTTTACGAATGCTGATTTGTCATAGCATGTGATGCAACTGGGTTATTCTATATAAACAGCATCAACCTCAGTTCAGGTTTTTGGGAGCTGGGGTCTACAAGATTTACAAAAGATAGTCTCTTCTGTTTTAATTGAGGTACAATTGACCTACAATGTCCTATTAGTTCATGTTTACTACATTTGTACACACTGAGAAGGGGTCACCACGATACATCTAATTATCATCTGCAGCCATAAAGGTTAATACAATGTGGTTGACGATATGCCCCATGCCGTGCATTATATCTCTATGACTTATTTTATAACTGGAAGTTTGTACCTTTTTTTGTTAATTTTTTTTAACTGTTATTTATTATTGAGAAACAGAGAGAGACAGAGCATGAGCAGGGGAGGGGCAGAGAAGGGGAGACACAAAATCCGAAGCAGGCTCCAGGATCTGAGCTGTCAGCACAGAGCCTGATTCGGGGCTCAAATTCACAAACCGTGAGATCATGACCTGAGCCAAAGTCAGACGCTGAATGGACTGAGTCAGCTAGGTGCCCCAGGAAGTTTGTACCTTTTGACCCCCTTCACCCGTTTCACCTGCCTCTCCACCCCCTATCTCTGGCAGCCGCCAGTCTGTTCTCTGTATCTGCAAGCCTGGGTTTGGGGGTTTTCATTTTTGTCTTGTTGGGCTTTTTGGATTCCACATATACGTGAGATCGTATGGTGTTTGTCTTTCTCCATCTGATTTATTTCACTTAGCATAATGTCCTCAGAGTCCATCCGTGTTGTCACAAATGGCAAGATTTCACTTTTTTAAGCCTGAATAACACATCTACCACATTTTCTTCATCCATTCATCAGTGAACGCTGGACACTTAGGTTATTTCCGTATCTTGGCCATTGTCAATACTGCTGCAATGAACATGGGGTGCAGATATCTTTTCAAATAAGTTTTGTTTTCTTCAGATAAATACCCAGAAACAGAATTTCTGGGTCATATGGCATTTCTATTTTTAGTTTTTTGAGGAACCTCCATCCTGTCCTCCACAGTGGCTGCACCAGTTTGCATTCCCACCAACAGGACAGGAGAGTTCCCTTTTTTTTTTCCACGTCTTCATCAACACTTGGTATTTCTTGTCTTTTTGATGCTAGCTCTTTGACAGGTGGGAAGTGATAGCTCATGGTGGTTTTGATTTGCATTTCCTTGATGATTAGCGATGTGGAACATCTGTTTATGTGCCTCTTGGCCACCTAAGGAGGATTCCTTTCTCTTACTGCACACACGACCAGCCTTAGGCAACATTCAAAATAAGACAAAATGATCTCGGGTCACTTCCTATCACACTGGGACTCCTCTCTGGGAGGCATCCATCCACTTTCTCCTCGGAGGGGACCCTCTGTTGAAACCCCTGCCTTCTGCCCTGCTTGATCAAGAGCTGCCCAATGACCTGTTCACCTTCCCACCTATCCCAGATCACCACCCAGCCCCGCACAGAACTCAGCCTCTGGGGTGAACACCTAAGGGGTCCCTGCTTTATCTTCCATAGCTTCTCCCCCACCTCTGGATCCGATCCACTCCTTGCCTTTTCTTCTTTTCCCCATGGGACACACCTGAGGGCTTGAAGGACTCTCACTCATTGCTCCAAAGCCTGTGGCAGCCGTCAGCTACCCCACCCCGGGACTGAGGCAGGACTCTGACAGGCTTCGTGGCGCTCTGCCATGGCAATCTGGCACCACACGGCCACCTCCACCAGGAAGACCTATTACCTGAGACTCATGGCACAAGCCAACGACACCAGGAACACCTCCTCCCCAGCACTGGCCTGCCTCACAGCAGATACCAAGATGACACAGCCATTTTACGGCAAGGTGCAAATAATTTCTTGAGAATGTGAAGGCCCTTCTCAAAGAGACGTGAAGCGATCTCTCAGGCTTTCCAGTAATATTCTTTCTTCCCAGAGACAGTCAATGTGAAAATCCACTTCCTGAGGGTGATCACCTCCCTCGCACGCCCCCGCCGCCCCCCAGACCATGCTCTTGAGGAAAAGGCAGCATCTTGTCATCTGGTTTCCACTGCGCTCAGCAGACCTGACTCACAATGAAACTGCAGCCTCAGGCACGCTGGGGGCCAGGATTGCGAGAAGGAAATACAGGTGAACACACGCAAACGTCGCCCGAGGAAAAGGTTTTGTTTCTATTACAGAATGATGCTTCCAGGGCGGGGTAGAAACTATGAACCGGAAGAAGGGGCCTGGCATGGAGCTGACTCGTGGGTTTGGCATGTGTGCATCGGAAGCACGTGTGGTGGCTAGCTCCTGCCAAGAAGGATGGGGAGGGAGGGAGGAGTACCACAAAATCCTAGGATGCTCGATTTGGAAAGGACCTTAGAGAAACAACTCTGTCAAGCCCCCCAATTATCGATTAAGAAAGCAAGGCCAAGGGGTGGAAAGGAATGGGTCTGGGGTCTCATGGAGGAGGCCCGGGGCTGGCTGCCATTCTCCTATGGGGCGGACATCTGTGTAACGTCCTCAGAATGTTGGGGTGGAGGCCCTGTCCCGTTCTGAGGCGTCAGGTCCACAAAGAGAGAGATCGAGCTCTAGCAGCTGTGCATGCCGATGGAAAAGCATCAAAAACCACCGCTCATTCCGTGCTGGGCATGCACGGAGCACTTGCATCCACACACTGTTGCGTTCAGTCCTTGCAACAGCCGCGTAGGGCCAGTCACCGTCTCCGGTGGTAGATACTACAGCATGAGAAAGTGCAGCAACTTGCCCGAGGTCACACTGATGGTAAGAGGCAGAGGTGGGTGGCAAAGTTAGCTTGACTCTAGGACCCACACACTTAACCAACCACACTCTACTGCAGAGACCAGCTCAAAGGCAGGGCACATCGTGTGGTTTCCAGCAACCGAACACTTGGGCCCAGGGCGTGGGTCTGGCAAATTGGGGAAGATGGGTGTTTTGCTGCCAAAGACCCAGCCTTTGCCGTCAGAGGAGACATAAGGTCTGCCACGTAAGAGAGGCTTGAGTGCACCATCCCTTAGCCAATCAGGGAATCTTCAAAGCGATCAGTCAACTATTTGATGCCAATTTATATCCAACCTCCTGCGTGAGAATCCTGACCTGACTCCCAGGAACAGTCTGAGATCACCCAAAAGTCAAGGCACGAACAGATTCTCCTTACCGTTTTTAAAGAACAATATATATTTTTTAAAGTACTGATATAATTGCAAAAGCATTGATACATCAGAAGTATCAGAACCTTGGTGGACTCCCTTAAATATGTTGTATAGTTTAGTGATGTGTCATTTTGAACTTTTTAAGAAGTTTATTCATTTATTTCGAGAGCGAGAGAGAACACAAGTAGGGGAGGCATAGAGAGAGAGGGAGAGAGAGAGAGAGAGAGAGAGAGAGAATCCTAGGCAGGCTCCACACTGTCAGTGCAGAACTTGGTATGGGGCTCGAACCCATGAACTGTGAGATCATGACCTCAGTTGAAATCAAAAGCCAGGGGTGCCTGAGTGGCTCAGTCGGTTAAGCGTCCGACTTCGGCTCAGGTCATGATCTCGAGGTCTGTGGGTTTGAGCCCCGCATCGGGCTCTGTGCTGACAGCTCAGAGCCTGGAGCCTGTTTCAGATTCTCTGTCTCCCTCTTTCTCTGACCCTCCCCTGTTCATGCTCTCTCTCTGTCTCAAAAATAAATAAATGTTAAAAAAAAAGAGAGAGAAATCAAAAGCCAGGACCCTTAACCAACTGAGCCACACAGGCGCCCCTATTTTGAACTCTTTTCGAAGGTTGAAGCATATCAGGGCCTTGGGAGTTCTTAGTCCAGCTCCATAAAAATAGAAATTCTGCTTCCGCTCCTTTTTTTTTTTTTTTAATTTTTAAAAAATGTGTACTTATTTTTGAGAGAGATGGAGAGACAGATCGTGAGCGGGAGAGGGGCAGAGGGAGAGGGAGACACAGAATCCGAAGCAGGCTCCGGGCTCCGAGCTGTCAGCACAGAGCCCAACACGGAGCTGGAACTCAAACTGTGAGATCGTGACCTGAGCCGAGGTCGGACGTGTTACCGATTGAGCCACCCAGGTGCCCCAGCTCCCACTCCTTCTACACAGTTTCCCACGGTCAGATGGGCAACTAGGAATCAAGCTTTAATTTGAACCCACAGTGTCTGACCCAGTTCCTAAAAGGGTGCGCACCTCGTTGAAGTGATTTGTCAGTTAACCAGATCAGGAAGAGCTCAGCGACTGTGTACGCCCCTTGACTTTGCATGGGGTAAGAAGAACAGTGGAAAGCAAAGCGCATTGTTTTGGGTGGATAAATCCCGGCCATCAGACTGGAAAACATCTGATGGTATTTTCAGTTTGTTCTGAAAACTGAGAAAGCACAAGGCTAACCAAAGAGAAAGCAGAGAGAGCAAGAAAGAGAGAGAAGAACGAAAAGTGGAAGTGGAAAGTAGAACCCCAAATAAGCCACAGTAGAGTCCCTCTGATAGCCCTGTGGCCCCTGACCACGCCCAGCCCCGACAACCTGGGCTTCAGCCTGGGGCCCCTTGGAGAAGGGGATTTACAGTAATAGGTAAGGCACTGCAAATCAGCCCCAAAACTCCCATGGGTTCTGACTTGAAACCACAAACCCCGCGTGTGAGGCACTTCAGCTTCCATGACATACGTTGATGGTCGCAGGAGCTGCGGCGCGGCAGGACCACGCTGGCCATTTGGAAACTCTGAATAAGGAAGGCAGCAGTGAATCGGTGGGCTTCTCCCTCTCCACCAAGGTCCGGTGTCCTGCTGCTATATCCTCCCCTCCCCCACACACCTTTCTCTGAGACCAAACGTTGATCACCCTCCTCCCACTCAACGTCAGCCAGAGATTTTTACTGAACACTTAGGCAAGTGGTTCTCAAAGGAGGGGGAAGTCCAAGGACCACTAGGGGGTCCTCCCCTTTCCAACTGTACATCTTTGTGGCGCTGGATTTTCTTCATACGCTTCAAGCTAAGGCAATGGATTGCAACAGATTGAATGGAGAAGAGGATGTAAGAATACAAGCTCTTCTATTAAGCCGGATATTTCAAAAAATGTGGAACAAATGTCAGACAGGGTCCCTCTTCTCACCAAAGGTGCTCTGACTTGGAAAATATAGTTATTTCTCATAAAAATATGTTATTCGTGTTAATGTGTAGTTTTTATTACGACTTGGAAAACTCATAAATAGGTATTTTTAATATCCCAGTTTTAGTTACCAACACAATAAATATTGATGGATAAAATCCACATAAGTAAAAGCTCTTTGGGATCTCCGGTAGTTTTTAGGAATATAAAAGGGTCCTGAATCCCAACAGCTTGGGGACAGCTGACTTAGGGAAACTGGGACCACAGCAGACACCACAGCCCAATTCCACACCCTTCCCCAAAGAGTTTATTACCTGAGGCTTCACGTAAATGACACAGTCACAGCAGAAGTGTCGTGAATCCAGTATGGAGGAAGCATCTGGCTCTTCACACAAGTAATACGGTTGTGCATCTAAAGCACACATCAAAATATGTGGAGTGTGATAGAGGATTTAGAGTCAGGGGTATGTTTTGGAGATCAAGACCAGAATAAGCAAGATGAAGGGGCATACTCAATTCTATGCTCTCTTAAATAAGGTTTCTGGAGAGAGATGGTGTTTGTGGGGTTCCTTGGTGGGAGGGCATGCCAACCTATGCCTCCTAATACTATTGCAGTCACATCTCAGATAAAATACAGTAAGAAACCCTCTTCTGTTTGCAAATATCCTAAGGCTTCAAGTATTTCCCTAGGACTAACCTATCGCAGCAACCCTCGCCCCCATCTCTAGGTCCCAAGCACAGAGCTACATACCTGGAGAGCACATAATAGATTCACAGTTGGTTTGTAAGGGGAAACTTATTTCCATGACTTTCAACTTCTCGGCATTACAACTACACACAGCGCTCGCGTCTTAGTGCCCTCTAGTGTTGGTGCTGGCCATGAGAATTCAGAGTGATTTAATGCTCCTCTGAGTCAAGGAATTAGATGCTGATTTGAGAAGAATAATGCAAAGAGAATTGAGGTCAGATTCCACCCTTGCCATTGACTATTTCAAGTGCCTGGGAAAGTCACTTTCTTCTCGGGGCCTCAGTTTGCCCATCCATAAAATGAGAGGAATGGGTTATATAATGGCTAAGGCCCTTCTTCTGATACTCTGTGACATAGGACATTTTAAACCCTCCAAGAATCATGGGGGGTTTGGTTAACAACATCCTGCCTGGATGAGTGTTGAGTAGCAATGAGACTGATTTTTCAAAATGAAAAAGCTAAATGGGAATAACCATGTAGTTTGTGAGGGTAGCTATTTCCCCAAGGGAATTCATCCCCTACTTTCTGTGAGATGGGAGACAAAGGTAGCCAGTTATAACTACAAAAAGTTTAGGAAGCACATACTCAGTCACTCAACAAATATTTAGCAATAACCTTGGATGTGCCCAGCATTGTGCTAAGTACTAGGCAAACAATGGTGATCAAAAACAGACACGAGTCCTGCCCTGTGGAGGACAGTCTAATGGCAAGTATGGAGCCTAAGAAATGGCCACAAAGCCACATGTATAATTATAAACTGCCATAAGTACCATAAAGGAAAGGAGCAAGATGTTCTAAGAAGATATACCCAGAAGATCCAGCTGAAAATAAGTTAAAACTCATCTGAGGAAGTAACATCTGAACTGATAACTGAAAGATGAAGGGAAGGGAATGAACAATCCATAAAGGGGAAACTACATGTGCAAAGGCCCTGCAGTAGGAGAGAAAGCATGGACTATTTGAAAACAAAAAGAAGAAAGCCAATGAGGCTGGAGGGCAGGGGCAGTGGGGAGCGCTGAAAGTCGAGGCAGAAGGAGGGTCAGATGATAAAGAAGTCCTAGACAGCGTGAAGAATACAGGTCTTTGTTTTACTAAGAAAGAGAAAGTGGAAGCCATGGAAGGGTGGAAGCAGGAGAATCACGATCAGATTGCTATTTGCAAATAATCACTCTGCCTACAAGGTGGAGAACAGAGAATCCATTGGACAATGGATATTGGAATTTGAATTAGGCATTTATTTTAGAGCCCAGGAGAGACGAGATGGTCGTTTGAATCAGACAGTTGCAGCTGCTGCTGATGGAAATGGAGAAAAGTGAGCAGATTAGGAAGATGTTTGTGAGGAAAAATCGAGAGCACCTGATAATAGATTGGTCAAAACTTGGCAAGGGAGAGAGAGGAACCAGCAAGTTATTTTTAGGTTTCTGGCTTGTGTGTCGGGTTAGAGGGTCATGTCACTCGCTGCGTTAAGGAACACCAGGTGAAGGGGAAGCCAGAGAAGGAAGATGGCTTCAGTCTCATATACAGAATCAACTGTATAAATTGGGGGCCCAGTGCAAAGTGAAAATATGGGGCCACTTGTTCAATAATCGCTAAGCATCTCAAAGCAGTAACAGCTGACTGTTTGGGACCTGTGTCCAGACCATGGGACCCTGTGCAACTACACAGTTGTTCTACACTAGGACTGCTAATAACTACCCTAGTACTCTATTAACTACACCAGTTATTCTAGGTAGTCATACAAACGGATCAGAAACAGCTGTGTCCTCGCGGGGGGGGGGGGGGGGGGGGGTTGGGGGCAAAGTCTCCAACACCTGGTGTCCCGGCCCCTGTGCACCAAATTTCTCATGTGAGAAGTTACAGATCACAGTGTCTGTCCCCTAAGGAAAATCCAAATTGCTTGATTTGGCGCCCCAGTTGCACAAAGGGGAACTCCACGTTGGCTGTCCAAAGATCAGCCCTTCCGCTGTGGTTTGCAGCGTCTGTGGGCCAGGCTCCTAGGACGGGCACCCGATACAGTTTGCATAACCCTTGCTTGATTTGCCCCAGGGGCCAGCCCTACTCAGGCTCCTTTGAAACTTCTGATCCACCTGGTCCATATTCTGAAGCACCCCAGTCGCAAGGGCAAAGTCAGAGAAGCCCAGCGGAGGACAGTGCCACAGAGCCCTGTCCCCTGCGGCCCCCGCCCAGCACAACTTGGGGTTGTGCTGTCAGCCTTTGTGCTGTTGACCAGGCCTGTTGCGGCATAGCAGCTGAGGAAGCTTCTGTCCGGGATGCTAAGGAAGGTTATTCAAGGGAATACTAGAAATTTCAAGCTGGGGAAAGCATTGTGCATACTAGATGTCCCAGATAAGAAGAAATGAAACTCCCATTATCAGCCTTAAAATAATAACTACTAATGGGTGAGTAGAAGCCAAGCCCCAAGGGGATTCTTCATCAGGATAGTCATTCCCCTGTCCCGGGTGGGCACCATCCCCCCTTCTCTGCCTGTATCACCAACCTGCCTGCTCCCTCCCGAGTGGCTCTGGTTGCCAGGCAAGCTAGTTAAACCCTGAGTCCAGCAAGCCTACATTCTTAGCCTTCCATCTGTGGCTCCAATGGAGGCCCACAGGGCTGTTATAAAATTTTGGCAAGATTCAGAGCAACAGTGCCAGGAAGGCTTCCATTTTGCTGTTAGGGTAGCTGGAAGATGATTCCTTATGAGTTCTTGTGCTCTTAGACGGGACCTCAAAATCTATTTACATAGCACCCAACACATACACACACACACACACACACACACACACACACACACACTAGCAGTGCTTGCTTGCCTGGACCCCTCTGCAGCTAAAGTGGTGAAACTCACTGAGGGGAGCTTTTTGGAAAGATTGTTAGGATCTTCTGGGCTGACACGCCTTTGGACCTTTGGGCTTTACCCACCTCCCTTCTCCCCAACATCTTGCAACAGAGAGGAGAGGAGGAAGGAGAGAAAAAGCAGGTTCTAGATGATGTGGGTGCTGAACCGGCCCCAGACTGCCTGCCTCTGACTTCATGTTAAATGAAACCAAAAAAATAATATCCTTTTCTTTTTTAAGCCACGATTAATCAGATTTTCTTTCATTTGCAGCTGAATACAGAAATTCGGGAATATTCTGGAGGAGGGGTGGAAAAGGGGAGGTATTTCCTCTCCCACAATATTCCTCTGATTCTCCCAGAGAGTCCTCACTGGGAAAAGTCATTTAAATTCAATTTAATAAGCATTTATCAGACCCCTGCTATGCATCTGGACTTAAGGGAAGATTGGACTCAGGCCATTCGCCCTCATGGAGCTCACGGTGATCAGTGGCCTTTGGGTCCTCATGAACTCCACAGAACCAAATGGTGCCCAGACTGACACTTCATCATCCATAGTTGCCCACTCTCTCACTTCCTCCCCTACATGGGCTCTACTCTTGTACTAAAACCCAAACTCAAACTCCTATAACATGCAGACTGTTGACCTTTATGTCTCAGATGTGACTGTGAGTTTGAGACTTGTCCCTGTGGATCCTAACGACTTTTCAAATGAATGGATACCTTCACGGCCTTGAGAAATAGAATGATGCCTACTTTTTTATGTTTATTTATTTATTTAATCATTTATTTATTTATTTTGAGAGAAAGAGACAAACAGAGCATGAGTGAGAGAGGAGCAGAGGGAGAGGAGGACACAGAATCCGAAGCAGGCTCCGGGCTCCGAGCTGTCAGCACAGAGCCCGGCACGGGGCTTGAGCTCCCAAACTGCGAGATCATGACCTGAGCCAAAGTCTGACGCTCAACCAACTGAGCCACCCAGGTGCCCCAAATGATGCCTATTTTTATTGTTCATGTTTTGTCCACGTAAAAGCAAGGGCTCTTAACTTTTCCCAAAATATTCATCCCCATTTTCTCCTATCAGCTTGACGTCGACCCTCTATGTTGACAGAAAATATATTGGCATCTCCATTTGTTAATTCAGGAACTGCATCCCAAAACTTGCTATGGTTATCCTCAACCATTTAGATTCTGAAGTTTTGAAATGAGAGAGGACAATGATTTCAAATCAGTAGGGGAAAGATCAACTATTCAGCAAATGGCTTGAGGTAATTGCCTACGCATTCCAAAAGAAATAAAGAAGTCAGAGCCTAAACCTAACCCTACCTAATGGATTATGGATTAAAGAAATGGATCAAGAGTCAGTGTTTGACTCTTGATTTCGGCTCAGGTCATGATCTCACGGTTCGTGAGTTCGAGCCCCACTTCAGGCTCTGTGCGGACAGCATGGAGCCTGCTTGGGATTCTCGGTCTCCCTCTCTCTCTGCCCCTCCCATGCTCGTGCTCTCTCTCTCTCTCTCAAAATAAGTAAATTAAATAAAAATAAAAGAAAGATAGAAATGGCTTTGCCTACCTTCCCCCTGCCATCCTGTGCATTTGTGTGTGTATGCGTGTGTGTGTATCTCAAATTATAAGAAGAAATTGTCAAAGATGCTGGACTGCCTCTCTGAGTTGCTTTCCTATCCTTCTGAGAGCCCAGACCAGCCTCCTGCACGTTACTTCCTGCAGCCCTGGTATAGGCTCATCATGTACTCTGCTATGCCCAACACAACACAGAAAAGAGAAAGCTGTATGGCCAGGAGCCTTCTTCCATGGACCAGACCCTGTGCAGGGAGAGGGGCTATGAGAGGGGCCTCATAGCCTTGCCTGGGGTTTGACTCCTCTGACCTGACTCCTCCACCATGCTGAATCTGCACCCAGAACACCCAACTCAGAGAGGCAGTCAGCAATATGGGCTAAAGCAGGCACAGTCCAGAAAACCCGGAAGGAAAGAGTGAAGGAGAAGGGTAGGAGGGGGTGAAAACTCAGCTCCTGACTTCTTCTTTGCTTCCTGGCAGCAAAATTCAGTACTCCAAAGCCCAGTATAAATCAGGAGCCAAAATTCCTACATGAGCTCCACCCTTTACTCCCTTCACTATTCTTAGGTTTTTGCACTGACACTCCCCAAAGTGTTGGGAGGAGAGGTCGCAGCCTCCTGATCTTGATGCACAAGGTACATCCACTTGGTACATCCAGGTTGGGCATGGACCCCCTCGTTTGTTTCCCTTGGACTCACTCCAGACTGGCCTGGCCCCAGTATGTCTGCCCGATTTGCTCTGCCCCAGTGACCTCCTCCACTGGAGCAGACTCAGGAGGTGTCCCGGGTGCCATCTGAGGTGTCGCGAGCGCAGATGCGGGAGGGCCAAGGCGTAACAGAAACACTGGAGACACCCTATATCTGAGTCCACTTGTGACTCCCCCAAGCCCCTCCCATGTGTAGCCCAAAGGCTGCTGGCAGGCAGGAGGGCAAGTACTGCTTCTACCTTGGGACAGAAGGGATATAGACATAGGGAAGCCAAGTGACTTTCCCTGGTTTTAAAGAGAGACAGAACCAGGGAGAGCCCAGGCCTCCTGCCCACCCAGGTCAGTGGTCTTCCTCATTACTATCTTCACTGGGGAGGTGGGAAAAGCTCCTGTAGAAGGACAAGATCAAGGCATATCAAAAGACTTTCCAGATATCCGAAGAAGCGATGTCACTACCCCTGTCCTTCCCTTATTAGAGGCAGAGCAACCTTCCTCACTACGTCTGGCTACCCTACCTGCTTACCCTCAAAACCCCGCATGTGCAAGTCAAAGATAAGACGGCTAAGACTTCTTTGGAAGGCAGGGGAAAGGAGAGTAGAGACAGGAAAGGGCCTGCTGTCCCAGTCTTCATGGAACCCTGACTTGATTTCCTTGTTGTTTCTACCTTCCCTCCCTCCTCACCCCCCTCCATCTTTCAAGCGAAAGTCTCCAACCACAGAAGCTCACAACTAAAAGAAACCTTAAGGATTCTTGAATCCAACCTGTTCATTCCACAGTGTAGAGAAGAGTAAGAAGCATGGACTTGGTGTCAGGCAGGGCTGGGTGCAAAGTCTGACTCTCTCACTTAGCCTCCGTGTAACCTTGTGCAGGTTACTTAACGTCTCTGTGCCTCCGTTTGCTCACTACAAAATGGAGATTGATAAGGGTCACAGTGACGGGCAGGTGCCAAGCTATCAGTCAGGGTGGACTACTCTTGCTAACGTCCCCCAAGCATGGGGACCACCGAGGAGGTAGAGACACGGATCTGAGAGTTGAAATGAACTCAGGGCTGGAGAAGGAACCTGGAGCACATCCCACGACCTTGCTAGTTCTGTGGGAAACCGGCCTCCGCGAGGGGCCTTCTTGGAACATAAAACAAAAGAAACAGGGAATTTTGAGGCTATTTAGATCACCCCAGTTCTCACTTGGGGAAACTGAGGCTCTTTCCAATTCAGCAAGGAAAAGCCTTGGGTATTCGGCTCAGGTTGGGGAAGGGATCCAATTATTTCTCAATTCCAGTGCATTCTGGAATGGCCAATGTGTTCACGTCACTGTGACCTAGGAGCACGCGAATGGAACCCACAACCATGGGCCTCTCTGCACAGGACAGCTGTTCGCCCCAGGAAATCAACTTCTTTTTTTATTAAGAAAAGCTGGAAAGTTATTTTAAAACAGAGAGAGAGAGAGAGGTAGCTCGTCCTAAAAATAGCTGTAATGCAAAAGCTCATTATTCAACAATCCGTGTTGCTTACGATGCAAAAAAAAAAAAAATTAACAACTTTAAGTTCAGCGAATGCAAAGTTGGAGAGCTCGAGGGAAGGGAGGGGCTGTTTGCCAGGAAACCTGTGACTGTGGCTTTTTATGAATGGGGAGGCCTCGCCGAACCCACAATATAAAAGGGGGACACAGTAGGTGAAGGTCTGCACACCAGGGGCTCTCTCTTGTGACACCAAACCACAAGGCCAACTCTCAGAAGGCAGAGCTTCGCCATGCCCAGCCCAGCACTTCTGTGTTTCCTGGTCTTCCTGGCCGGGGTAGGAGCCAGCCGACACCAGAGCACCCTGTCTGAGGACAACTGCACCCACTTCTCAGTCAGCCTGCCCCACATGCTCCGAGAGCTCCGAGCTGCCTTCGGCAAGGTGAAGACTTTCTTTGTGAGTATGAATGCCCTCCTGTCCTTCCTTCCTTGCCGGGACCACCTCAGCCAGGCATTCTGCTGGAGCTCCAAGGACCCTCCTTCTCGTTCACCTCCATCCCCGGGATCCATTCCCCTCAGACTTCAATTCTTAAGGAGTCCCAGGTCGAGCCCTAGATGGAGTGAGTTAAGCTAAGCCCAGGTGATGCAACAAATGTGCGGGGGGGAAAAGCCACCTCCCAGGCAAATGCACTGGGACTCCTATGCTTAGCGACATGGGAGAAATCACAAAGGGTCTGACTGAAGATGAAGATATCCCCCAAACCTTGTGGCAGGGAAACATAAATGGCCTCAGCCGAGCGGGCTTCCAGAACCAGGCAAAGCCTGATGGCTTGGGCAAGAGCCGTACAGAGGGGAAACCTGCATGAGGGGATGCTTCCCATCTCCAGACGGCTTTCAAAGCTGCCGCTGGATGTCCGCAGCGAGGAGAAAAGAACAGCAAAGAGCACCGAAGGGGGTGTGGGTGGCCCCTTTGAACCTGATCCAGCTCTGCAGAAAGGAGAGCAGGACCGAGTCAAGCTTCGGCCTCGGCTTCGAAACCCGGCCGAATTTTAAAAATAACTTGATCCTGATGTAACTAAGGGACCTGATTTAACTCAGGGTTCCCGCACTGTTGAATGTCCTTGTTTTGAAAATCTCCTTTCCTGCACTAATGAAAACTCAGAAGCTCTATAAATAAGAGGGCATCAGAAAGACATTTATTTCAGTTATTTCCTCAAACCTCGGGCTCACTCTCCTTTTGTTCTTGCAGCAAACCAAGGACGAGCTGCACAGCATATTGTTGACTAGGTCCTTGCTGGAGGACTTTAAGGTGAGGGCCCAGGGGGTGTGTGGGAGGCGAGCTTGCAGCGTGACTCAGAGAAGGGAGGCCGGGAGCTGGGTCTGCTTCCTTTGCTTTGAAAAGGAGAAGTGGAAAGATCTTAACTCAGCACACAGCCAAAGGGCTGGCCCTGGGGGAGGTGGCTGGTTAAGAAAGGTCCCTGGGGACAGAGCTGTCCCCTCGAGAGCCGGGGCAGCCGTGCTTCCTCCCAGTCACCAACCGCATGCCCACCCCCCCCCCCCTTAGGGTTACCTGGGTTGCCAAGCCTTGTCCGAGATGATCCAGTTTTATTTGGAGGAGGTGATGCCCCAGGCTGAGAACGAGGACCCAGACATCAAACAGCACGTGAACTCCCTGGGAGAAAAGCTGAAGACCCTCCGGCTGAGACTGCGGCGCTGTGTGAGTGCGGATAGGTTCTTCCCCTCGGGGCTCGGCAGCCTCTTCCCACTCACACCCGGAGAAGCAGAGACAGCCTGGCGGGAGGACTCTCCGAAGGCGCTAGAGTTCTGTCTCTTGCTCATTTCTTTCTGAGCGGGGAGTGGGGGAGGCTGCTAGGCATTTACATGTTTGCAAACAGCTTTCCTGTTATTTGTGAGTCATTTGTGGGTTATTAACTATTCCCCTCTCTCTTTACGAAAGGGGCCCAGAGTTTCAGTCTGGGCTCCCTTTTCCCTTTGGATCTAGACCCCGAGCCCAGCCAGATGGGCCAGGAAGCAAGAGTCCCTCGGAGAAGAAACTCCCCTTGCTTCTTACTCTCCACCTTTGGAAAGCAGAGCCCTTAAGCGGGGCCCAATTGACAGGAGTTTCCCTGGCATTTTAGAAGGCCCAGGGGACTACTCGCCACCAGGCGAGTGTCTATGAACAATTCCCTAGGATAAAAATTTCTCCAACTGAAGTGATACCCTCACCTCTGGTTTCCTCTGTTCTCTCACTGATAATTGGGGAACCAGTTGGTCTCTATTTGTAGGACGGGACCATGCGAAGGTTTTGGTCAGCATGACTAAGTCTCTGCATCTCTCTTCCTTGGAGGACTTAGAAATGGTCCTTAGTGGCTGGAACTGAAGAAGAGGGACAGGACAGGGAAGCAGGAAAGGACAGAATGGCTGGCTCAGCACTTGTCAGCACTGTGGTGTTCGAAGAGGAAGCTCCAGGCTCCATCCCCTGGGTTTTCATGCAAGCTTTGCAAACATCTCAGAGAGGCTCCTGGAGAAGCACTTTTCATCTCCCTGGGCTGTTTCCTCTCTGTCTAGTGGGCCAGGGTGACGGAAGGCTCAGTTCTCCCCAGGCGCTGTGGGGGCTAGGTATCCAAGATGAGTCTGACTCCTTCTTCGTGCTTCCAGCTTGTCCCCCAAGTGCTGTGGACACAGGAGCTGGGAGCCCACGGCATTGACACTTTCTCTTTTCCTCCACAGCATCGATTTCTGCCCTGTGAAAACAAGAGCAAGGTGGTGGAGCAGGTGAAGAGTACCTTTAGTAAGGTAAGTGGATGGCAGCAGAAAGGGTTTGGGGAACGTGACCTCTACCCACTCCCCAAGTCGTCAGGTGCTGAGCAGGCCCCGTCCTTCTCTCAAAGGGGGTGTGGGAACCCCACAGATGGTGTGACCTCCCCAGCCAGTGAGGAGCTGCCGCCTTGGTTATATTTGTTTTCTGTGAAGTGTCTTTGGGGGTTTCTAAATGACTGCTCCCCGCCTTTGCAGGCGGGTTGAGGGTTGAGACAGCCAGCCAGCCTGCGAACGCAGTGAGCTAGATGCTGGGGAGAGTGACAAAGGAAACAGAAAGTAGCTTGTTGGGAATCTAGACTCAAGCCACACGTGCAGGAAGCCAACACGTGAATGTGCACACACAAACACACCCAGGGGTTCAGCCTGGACTCCCCAAAACTCAGAGCAGGAAGTAGCATTCTCATCGACCTGGAGTTGGTCCATACTCACTTTCCAGGTGCCGTTCACACCTGCCAAAGTGCCTGAGAATGTCAGCTCTCAGATTGAGTGGGGTTTCACGCTTCCAACTGTCGGTGAACTCTTCAACCCCACTGCCCAGAAGCCATGTGGTCTTGTCCTCTTTGTGGGCTGGGGACAGACACTGGGCAGGGTTCTGGCATCAGGGGACATAAACCCCCTGATAATGGGCCAGAGGAGCAGGGCAGGGCCTGCTCCGTCCAATGGTGGGAGAGCATCAACATAAAAGGGCTCCCTTCTCTCTTCTTACTGTCTTGCTGTCAAAGTTGTTCCCCTAACGTCTTTTCTCCAAATTCTGAATAAGCGTCATGTGAGCACATGACCTTTAAAATTGTTGAAAAGGCATCATTTTGTAGACTGTGCCTTATGAAGTGAATGTTCCTCTTGTTACTTGCTAGTCATGTTTTAGGTAAACATGTAGCCTTTCCCAAGGCACTGGGAATAGCCTTGGGCTTCTAGGCTCCGTCCTTCACCTCCCAACGCATGGGAGCAAGGGTAACTCCTGGGTCCCTGAGTCATGCCCATCCAAACCAGGGACTCATTTGCTCACTCAGATGGGGCTTTCACTAAACATTTTCTATCTCCCTACACAGCTCCAAGAGAAAGGTGTCTACAAAGCCATGGGTGAGTTTGACATCTTCATCAACTACATAGAAGCTTACATGACAATGAAGATGAAAATCTGAAACATGGTGGGGAACGAAACATCCAGGATGCAACTCTTCTGGACTCTAGGACATAAATTGGAGATCTACAAAATCCTACTCAGGGATATGGGAGAACCAAACAGCTCCTTGGAGAACCCGGTCATACCTCTCTCTTAGAATATTTATTACTTCTGATACCTCAACTCCCATTTGTATTTATTTACTGAGCTTCTCTGTGAACTATTTAGAAAGAAGCCCAATATTATAATTTTTTTCAATATTTATTTTTTTTCACCTGTGTGTAAGCTGTTTATGTAGGGTGATACCCTATGATATTTGAGTATTTTAAGAGAAATTGTAACTTATATAAGGAAAAAAAATGTTTCTTGGGGAGCCTACTGATGCTTCCATTCCAAGCCTGACCATACTTATAGCTGTTGAGCTATTGTTCCTGACCTCCCTATAATTTCTCTGGGCCTGGGGCTCCTAGAGTATTGTAAAGACTCTTACCCTCTTAGGAGGAGAAACTAGGGAGCCCCTTTGATAATTAATATTCCAGTGGCTCAGAGGGATTCCCTTGACCTCATTCCTCAACCTCTTCATTCTTGAAAGCTGTGTCCTGCTTGTTATTTTATAACAACCTAAAGTTGGTTCTAATAGAACTCAGTTTTAACTAGAAGCAATTCAATTCCTCTGGGAATGTTACATTGTTTGTCTGTCTTCATAGCAGATTTTAATTTTTAATAAATAAATGAGTCTTATTAAAATTATGTTATGGCATCATTTGACTTCTGTTTGACTAAAATTATTCCCTCAATGTTTCCAAGATAGAAGAGCGTAGGGAAATGAATTCTGCATTTCAGGTAAAGAAAACCAACTACACTCTCCCAGAGAGGAGGCAAGTTCCAAATCTGATCAGAGGGGGAAAAAAAAGTTTCACTTCAAAAGGCAATAGCAAAGACCACCACAGTTTTCCTACAAACTCAGTCCTTTAAAGAAATTATCCTTAAATTCTTAAAGATCATGTTGATTTTCAAGGCTAAGGATAAAGTTCTGTAGATACCAAAATTAGAAAGACTGGCAGAGGACTTTTTTCTGTTTTGTCTTTGTTTTCTGGGGTCTTGTTTTGTTTTGGTTTGGGTTTTTGTTCTGTTTTGTTTTGGCTTCTTCAAGCCCCAAAGGTCTGGGTGAATCCTAATTGACCAGGGCTGTTGAGAAAATTAAGATAAAGAGCTAACATGGCTCCTAGGGCTAAGAGATGGTCCCTATACACGTTTGATTGTTGGTATTCACAACTAAAAACCCCTACCAAATCCTCCTTGAGCTGAGATCAGAGGCCCACCCAACCGAGAATATAAGCAGATTAGCCCACTTGATAGAATACCCAAGGATTCAAGCAGCTGCAGTCCCTTCTCTTCCCTCCTTAAGCTACCAGACAAATGTGAGGTTGGCTTTTGACTGCGGTCTATTGGGAGGGGTGTGGTGGCTGGGGAAGCCCTACTCAAGGCCCCGTGACTTGGAGGAGAGGGAGGGAAACAATGGTCTGAGTAAACACTGATCACCCTCATACTCTGCCCAGGCAGCCCTGGTCTGGGGGAGGATAGGGGCCAACTGGCTGTGGTCAGTTTTTCAGTAAGACCTGACTCACTTTAGTTAAAGTAACCATAGGAAGGAAGTGGGAAGCATCAAAGCTGAAATTCTGAGATGAAAGGTTAAGAATGGAGGCCAGCTGAAGACCAGGAGAGAGGAGTGAGGCTCTCTACAGCAGGACTCTCTGTACTAAAATGGAGAAACTGAAGTCTAGGCTGTTAGGGCCCTCTGCTAGGCAATGCATACTAACTTAAGGTTGAGGTTCACACCTCATGTGAGGGAAGTGGGCATCTGAAACCAAGAGACAGAAACTCACCTAAAGAAGCCACATGGCTGATAAGATGTTGACAACAGCCACAATTAATTGAGCGCTTTTTTTTTTGAGCTAGTTGTTGCTAGGTATATATGTATCAGGCATGCTATGGGGTATTATTATTGCTATCTTCTGTAAGAGGAAACAGATGTTCAGAAATGTTGGTGTGCCTTGGCCGCATAGATTATATGGAGAACGGAGAACTGAGAATAGCGTCAAATGCTTTTCCCTTCGTATTATCTATCGATGCCTCCAAAATTTAGCAGCTTAGAGCAGCACACATTTTTTGTCTTTTCCTGTAGGTCGGGAATCTGAGAATGTCAACTAGGGGTTTTGGTTCAGGGTCTCTAATGCGGTTGCAGTCAAAATAACATCCAAGGCTGCAGTCATCTGAAGCTTGGCTGGGGTTGGACAAAACACATCCAAGATGACGCACTTACATGGCACGAGGACTTAGTTCCTCACTGGCGACTGGCAGGTGGCCTTGGTTCCTTGCTACGTGGTCCTTTCTGTGGGGCTTCTTTGGTGTCTCCACAACACAACACAACAGCTGTCTTCCCCAGAGCCAGTGATCTGAGAGAGAGCAAGGAGGAAGTCATGGTGTCTTTTCGACCTAATCTCAGAAATCTCACACCACACTTCTGGCACGTTCTGTTCCTTAGAAGTGAGTTGGCAAGTATAGCCCATATTGAAGGGGAGATAAATTAGATTCCACATTTTGAAGGGAGGCGTCTCAAAGAATTTGTGGACGTCTTTTTAAACTACCACATCTTTCTAAGAATTTAGAAAACATAGCTCTGTGCTCGAATGGCACATCAGGCTCCTGGGTTGGGAGTGGGGGTAAGGGGAAGAGTCAGGTAAGCATCTCACCATGGAGAGGGCACCATCATGGACATAGCCCTCCTCCAGTCCTCTCTCGTGGGCTCACTCTAATATGTTTACCTCTTTGAGCCTCAGTTTCTCACCTGGAAAACTAGCAGAAACTTTCTTCCCAAGTGTTATCTACCGAATGTTTGTGTTCCCCCAAAATTCCTATATTGAAGCCCCAACCCCCAGTGTGATGATATTTGGAGATGAAGCTTATGGGAGATAATTTTGTTGAAGGAAGGTGGAGCCATCCTCCTATAAGTGCCCTTACAAAAAGAGACACCAAAGACCTTGCTCTCTCCATCTCCCTCTATCTCTCTCCATCTCTCTTCACATGTGCCCAATAAAAATATCCTATTGAGCACACATAGAAAGATGGCAGTGGCTACAAGCCAGGAGAAGAGGTCTCAGAATGAAACCTACCATGTTGGCACCTTGATCTCGGACTTCCAGCCTCCAGAACTGTGAGAAATAATTTTGTTCGTTTGTTTAAGTCGTGCAGTTTACGGTATTGTGTTATGGTAGCCTGAGCTGGCTAATGGACCAGACTTGATATAAGGGTCCAATAGAATGTCAGGTATGAAGGTACATATGTCTTATAGATTGGAAATCTAGAGATGAGAAGATGCGGTTTAGATGATCGGGAATTTTTTTTTTTTTTTTTTTTTTTTTTTTTTTTTTGCAACAAGCCTTTATTCTCTGAAAAGAGCAACCACCTCTTCTCCCTTGGCCCTCTTCACCTCCCACTAGAGTTTAGATAGAAATGAAGAATGAGAATCTCAGTCTATGGCCCAAGCTGCTAAGGTGAGGAGGGTGGGACCAGGGAGAGAAGCTCCCAAAATTTGTGATGACAATGTGGTTACCCTACCCAGCCACTGAAAGAAATCCAACAGATCGAAAGGTTCTGGAAGGAAGGGGTTGATATCAGAGATGTGAAGAAAGAGGAAAGAGAATTGGCTCAATGGCAGAAGCTACTCACTCTATGGCTTGTTGACCCTCAAAATGCTTATAAGAGTGGATCTAATTGTGGGACACGGGGACCGGCTTTAAGCCTGAGGGAGAAGCAGGCATAACACTCCAAGAGAATGAGAGCTGATCCTAAGAGCAAACACTCAGAATTAAAAATGAAACGAAAATCTTTAAACTTTCACAAGCTGCAGAACTGGCTACAGAATGAACCAGTCAACTCTACCTTGGAGTGGGTAGTGGGTCCCAGGGGACACAGGTATTCTATTATTTAACCATCCTTTTACTCATCAACTCAACTTGGTGACTTTGGAAATTTTACTTCCCCTCTCTGGGCTTCCATTTCCTCAATGATGAAACAAGGAAGTAAGTCTAAATCAATGATTTTCAGCTGGGACCACTAGAGTCACGCACGTTCCTGAAAGTATTCATGGTGGAGAGACTGTGGGAACAATTTCCCAAATTTGAAAAAGTCTAATGAAATTGTACGTTTGCTATCCCCACCTCCTGTAAGTCTGCACAGTTTCATTAAAAAACACTTGTATGTGCTCGGCTGAAGCAAGAGCCCCTTGGTATGGAAAGGCAGGTCACCTCATGCTGGCCAGAAGCTCTATTTTTCTAGTTGTCTATTATATCTTTGATTAATAAAAACAGAAAATAGAATTATTTTTGTAAATTTTTTTAACCAGCCAAAATATTTTAAAATAGAGAGTCTCTGGAGGAAATTAATAACGGCAGTCCTTTGTGGTTAGAAGCTTCAAAACCACTAAATTAGATGAACTCCAAGTGCCCTCTGAGCCCATAGTTCCTAATTCCAGTATCTGATTCCTCCAATCAGCCAGGGATATTCCCACTTGAGCCCTTTTCTGGGACACGTTCCTGTCCAGAGAGTCTGCACTGTAATTTTCCAGACAGATTACCAGTCATCTGTGTACTATCAACAGCTCCCATCTTCCAGCAGGGTTGAGCAGCCACAGAGCTCTGAGTTTCCAGAAGCCTCCTTGACATTCTCTCTGGAGAGGATGGAGGAGACAAAGACCTACGGGAAAATAACACAGCTTGTTTCTTACTCCACAGCACAGGCATGATGTGGTCAGCCTCTGGAATCTGCCAAACCTTCAAGCTGCGTGACCTTGACACATCGCCTTCTTCGGTATTCTCCTCTGTGACACGGAGAGAATAATCATTCCTTCCAGGTGTTGTTGTCATAAGAAATAGAGGTATGAATACATGTAAAGCACAGAGCAAATACTTAGTAAAACCAGCTTTTCCCTTAGGCATTTGGAAAAATGCTCACCTGAGACCAGATGGTGAGATCACTGCCATCACCATGAGAAACAGCCAGACACACCCTGTGTGCCCATCACTGAACCTGGACTTTCCTTAAAGTGTTTTCTGCCTCCCTACCCACCACTTCTGGATAGGAAGAAAAAACGGACCATCCTGGCACTTGGGAAGGACAGAAAGGAAATGACATTTTCTTGAGTGCCTGAAGAACTACTTGGCTTGATGAAGTGAATATATACATCAGTTATAGCTACTAGAGTTACATTGGTTCAGTGGGCAGAGGCTTACTAGAGGTGCCTAACTGCCATCTAAAGCCATAATAGTTACACATACCATTAAATAAATATTAGGTTAATTACGTCGAAAGTTTTTATTGATCACAGCCCTGGCCTTTGTTCATATACGTTCGTTATCCATCACGGTTACTAATCTGTTAGCACCCTAAAAAATGAGACAGTCTACCACACTGCATCTTCCCTTACCATTATTCAAGGAAAAAAATACATTTTTCCCCCAAAGTCAAGAAGTCATTGTATAACAGAGCCCATAGTCCATCAAATATGCAACCCAGAATCTCACGCCTATGTGAAAAAGTCTTTCTGGATTATTTAGAAGAAACAGATGTCATGCCCCCAGCTGAACCCTATCATACCTCTACCAAAACTGAATTAGTAACCGTGGCTAGTATGCAGCGTAAATAACTAATCAGGTCTTCTCGCAGAATATTCTCTACATTCGTATCTAACAAGGATGAGATCAAATCAAAACAGGGGCAGACTGGTTTCTCCCTGGCCTTTGTCCCGAGTCAGAGTTTTTATGAGATGCACATTTATTTACTCACAACCTGTCATACTCTAGGTACTGTGTTGGGTATTGGGGAGAAAATAGTGATCAAAACAGACATCATGCCTACCTTCATGGATTTAGCAGCTAAATCCATATGGTCGGAAAAAGACATCACAAGTTAACTACACAATGTTAGCATAATTGTGAAAACTAGTAGATGAGAAGCGGGAGGTGTCACTAAAGCAACTAACCCAGACTCGGGGGAGGGAGGGCTTCCATGAGAAGGTGACATCCAGCTGGACATGAAGGATGAGTGGGGTTGGTCAAATAAAGGGGGAGGTGCTGAGAACCTTTGAAAGAACCACATATTTAAAGACCTCTTTGAACAGCAAAGAATGAAGGGAAGGAATGTCTCTGAAGCAAGGGTAGATTTGTACTGATACTCAATATAGCTGGGCCCTGGGCCCTCTTCAGAACCCTCTGGCTTCTCCATCTCCTCTCATATCCTGAGTCTCTGAAGTAGGAAGGGACCTAAACTGTTTAAGGAACTAAAAGGTGACACACAACAAGTGAGGCATATTATACATGAGGGAGAGAGATTTAACATGAACTGGAAGAAAAGGACAGACTTTAAGCAAAGAGAAGCCATTAAAGGCTAGTAAGTAGACAGGAGAATATATATCTTCTGAATGAGACCCTATAGGGTCCGTTGGCTTCCAATTCAGACAAGAGGAAATTCTAGTATGGACTATGGGGGTAATAAATAGGAATTTAGTGAAGTACAAGGGTTCAAGTATTCGGCAACTACTTAGGTGAGAGTGGTGGTGGCAAGTGATGGCCAAAAACCCCTCAGATCTGGTCTGGACAACGGGTAGGGGAGAAGAAAGTTGGGAGGAAAAGAGTACATTCCACCTTGTTCCCATTGAGTTGGAGGTGCCTCTGAGACTTCGAATTCTTCCACAGTGGTCAGCTGGACATAGAGATGTAGTCTGAAGATAAATCTATGAGTGTCATTGCAATAGAGATGGTAAGTGAAATTGTAGGAGTGGAGAAAATCACCAAGGGAAAGAGTGTGAGAAAAGAGCCCAGAACCAAGACCTGGAGAACCCAGATATTTATAAGTCAGAGCAAGAAAAGCTGACAAAGAAACTTATAAAGAATGGCCTGGGTGATAAAAAGAAATACCAGGAGAAAGTGGCACTCCTGAGCACAAAGAAAGAAAGCATTTTAAGGGAGAGAGAATGGTCAACTGAATCAAATGCTATCGAGAGGTCAATTAGGATCAAGACAAAAGAGCTTCTATGGGATATAGCAAGTGGGGGCACCTGTCACTTTATCAAGAACAGTGCAGAAGAGTGGCAGGGGATGGGAGATAGATGGGATCACGCATTAAATGGGAGGTGAAAAAGTGGATCACAGGACACTGGGCCAACACAGGAGAAAAAGTTGAAGATAGATGAATGAGATATAACTGATGAAGACAGTTTCCTCAGAAGGCAGGAGGGGGTAGGGTGCAGGTAGAGGAGTGGATGAAGAGATTAAGAGGAACACCTTCATTGAATAATAACAGGAAGGAAGTAGGGACAGTGGGTACAAAAGCAGGTTGGGTTGAAGATTTGTTGGCAGGAAGTTGAAGTTGTTTCCATCAGATGGCTTTTATTTTCTCTGAGAAGAGTGAATAAGAAGAGAATGAAACAAGTTTTGAGGACAGAAACAAAGATTTGAAATGATGCTTGCAGATATGTGGAAAGCAAATGATTCTAAAGAAATGTGGAAGACATCCAGGCAGTGTTGAGCCCAGGTGAGGTAGGTAATCATGAATTGCAGTCTGCCAGATTGCATACTTTTTCTCAGGATTCTCTTGGCAGCCTAGAGTGAACGCATGGTATGCAAAATTGTTTTGACCCATGAATATAACAAAAGGACAAGGGGGAGAGGAAGTTGAGAGTATAAGTAAGAGCCTGACTGGAAAGATGGACCCAGGACTCAAAGTTGAATAATGTGCCTACAAGACAGAACTGATGAAAAGAGATAGTGTAGATGAGCCAATGGACTGGAGGCTCTGATGCAGTCAAGGAACAGTTGGGAAGGTAAAAGCGGAATCCCCAAGGAGAGGCGGTGGTGGCCAGACAGGGAAGAGACTGAATCAAGACATTTTGGAGATGGGCAGTTTTGAGGGATAATGAATTCCAGGCTATAGCCATTGGAATAGATGGTTGAGGAAAAGCAGGGGGAAAGGTCATCAGCAATGTGGAGATGATGGAATTGAAAAGCCACATTTTGGAGAAGTCACCCACAAGGACACTGAAATCCACCAGGCTTGTGGCAGTAGAAAGAAGGCCAGTGGAAGGCGATGTAAAAGAAGAGTGGGAGGTAGGTGCTCAAATCATTTGGGAATGAATCGGAGAGGTAGATGTTGGAGCATCCTGGAGCTTCTGGTGGATTCTAATTTTCAAATATGTAGAGTTCTCAGAGTTTCATACACTTGACAAATTAAATTTCCTAAATCTTAGAGCAGTGCAGACCTAGATTTCTTAGAAGATGCCCTAATATATAGATTTCCTGGTATTTCATAATAAATAAAAGAACCTATATATTTGTAAATAGATCTTAGCAGATTGAAGTCATTTTTACGTCAGAAAAACAACAAATGTCTAAGCATTAACCACACACAATCCGAGTCATTCAAATCAAGAACCTTATAATTTTTGCCAAGATGAATCATCACCCAATGACATACCCAACTGGTCACCTCCAGCAAATCTCCAAACAGGTCTTTCCTATGATATGCAGGGTCTTTATGCCCTGAGTCTTTTCTATTTCACGTACAGTTGTCCCCTCTTATCCACGGTTGTGCTTCCTGTGGTTTTGGTTACACGTGGTCAACCGTGGTACAGGAGCAGATGATCCTCCTTCTGACAGATTGCCAGAAGGTCAACAGCAACTGAGAGCTACATCACAATGCCCGTGTCATCCACCTCACTTCCTCTCTTCACATGGGCATTGTGTCATGTCACATCATCACAAGAAGAACAGTACAATGAGATATTTTGAGAGAGACTACATTCACATAACTTCTATCGCGGGATATTGTCATAATTGTTCTGTTATCAGTTATTGTTGTTAATCCTTTACTATTTCTGATTTCTAAATTAAACTTTTTCATAGGTATTATGTACAGGAAGAAAACATAGTCTATATAGGACTCCGTATGGCCTGCAGTTTCTGGCACCCACGGGGGGGGGTGTGGGAATGTACCCCCTGTGGAGAAGGAGGGACTACTGCCTTACTATTGTGCTCAATCTCTTTCCTACACAGCCGGTAAATAGAAAATCAACAAGAAAGTGCTACCACAAGTATGAAATCTGTTGGTGACAGTAGAAGTCCCCAAGAAAACAGCAGTGCAAAAACTTAGCCTTTTCCTCTGATATTTGGCTCAATAATTATAATGGGTAATTCGCCCACCCTCATCTCAGCTGAGGCATCCAAGCATCAAGTATCTGGAGTTGCTGTTGAGGGAGGAGGATGGAGGCAGAAAATCATCTAAATCAGCACCACTCAGTGTGGCTGGAAGACCACTGCTGGTCCATGAAGTGTTTGCTACCCGTCTGTGGCAAGAACAGCACAGAAATGAAGTTTAAAAAACTTTACAGCAGGGCGACTGGATGGCTCAGTCGGTTAAATGTCCAACTTCGGCTCAGGTCATGATCTCCCCTTTTGTGGTTTGAGACCCGCGTTGGGCTCTGTGCTGACAGCTCAGAGCCTGGAGCCTGCTTCAGATTCTCTGTCTCCTTCTCTCTCTCTCTCTTTCTGCCCCTCTCCTGCTTGCGCTCTGTCTCTCACTCAAAAATAAATAAATAAACATTAAGAAAATTGAAAAAAAAACTTTATAGTAATCTGATAGAATATTTTTTTGTTAGATCGAATCACTGAAAACAGGGGCTCGCATTCTGTCTATCTTTACATTATTTTTCATTTCATTACTTCCCTAGTAATTCTTTTGATTGTATTTTACTAAAATGTTGATCCATAATGAATTGAACTTCTTTAAAAATCGGATTCTTTACCAAAGACGGTTTGAGAAACTCAGGTTTAAATCACACTCCCCAGTTTATTCCCAGACTCAGGGAACCTCAGATTGGGAGAAAGAGGTAGTGAGATACCATTGGTGGAAATACATAGACTTAGACTAACCTGGTTCCAAGTCCCCACTCTACCACTTAGAGTTGACCCTAAAGAATTTAAAATCCTCCTCAGGAAGTACATATTGCAGCCATGCTTGGCTGCCATTGTCTTCCTGTCTCTGATTTTGTTCAGGTATTGCATGTATGCACTTCAGGGGAGCGGGGCTCCTCCCAAGGTTATTGTTTCCCCCATCCAGTGACTGACTTAGGAATGGGTTTGCGATGTAACCTGGTCAATGGGACATGAGGAGAGCTTGGATGACGGGCTACTGGGAAATATTCTTCTTCTTCTTAAAAGCAAGGAAACTAGGCTTTTTTTCTGCCTCTGGATGTTTTCCACGTTTCAAGCCAGGAATTGCTGAAGCCTTCTCTGAGACCATGAGGGGACTCAGCCTGAGGAGATAAATCAACAAATGGAAAATGGCAAGCAGAATAACAGAAAGAAGTAAGTCCTTGGTAACTTTGTCAAACACATGAGTTAACCAATCCTCGATGAGAACTATTTCAGAATTTTCTATATATAAGATAATAATTTCCCTACTAAGTCACTGTTGATTGGGTTTCAGGTTACTCGCAGCCAAAAATATGTACAAAACATATGCGTGAGCCCTTGGGCCATAAACAGTCAAACAACTCTAATCCTGGGGCTTCCCCTCCTCCCTTCCTCCTTCCGGGTAGCTAGCTGAGTCACCTCTGACTCGTCCACTGAACCCCAAATATTTGAGGGAGTTCAGGATGGTCAAGGAGTTCATTTCCCTTCACCACAGCACATGACTCCCTAGTTTCAGCCAATTCTCAAGCCAGCCCCCATGTCATCTTCTTCAATGTTTTCACCCAAGGAAACCAGACCTTTGTAGAGCTGTGTGCACACTGATGCTGTAAGTGAAATGTGTGAGGAACACTCGCTTATGCCTCTGGCCCACATCTGCTTTCTCCCAGGGCTCTACCTTCTCACCCCCTTCTCCTGAGGTAGACTCTCCTTTGCATCTTCCACTTCCCTTTACAAAGGCCTCCTCTCCTACAAATCCTTCCACCGCAGTGGGAGACGAGATAGTTATTTCCATTCATTGAGCAAACCACTGAGCCACACATTTAGACAGTTGATGTTATTCTAGAAGGTTCTATCTTCTCTTGAACTTCACATTGTCCCTCACACCTGACTACACCTTTGAGGGCAGGGAGGAGTCTCGCAGTCCTATATCCCTAATAGTATCAAGCACAGAGAAGGCATTATTTAAATGTTTGAGTTCAATTAAAAAGAAGATTTTCCTTATAGTTACCAAATCACAGATATTTTGAGTTAGACACTCAAAGGCTCTCTTATCCACCTGCCATCCACAATCACGCTAACAGACGGACAAGAATTGTGATGTGTATACGTCAATATTTGCAATGAAACAGAACTCATTACGTGGTGTTACACCTGTTTCATTTCTGGACAGCTCTCATGATTGGAAATCTCTTTCGATTTTCTCATCAGGCCCAAATTTGCTTGGCTATACCTTACCTTCAGTTATTTAGTTACACTTTCTGGGATAAAACAGAATAAATATATTTCATTTTCATATGGATAGTCCTTCAAATATTGAAAGCAGCTATTATATCTATTCTCAGTCTTAATTTCTTTAAGTCAGCCATCTTCAGTTACTCCAGTTATTATTCAAAATGTATGGTTTCCAGTATCTTTTCCATTCCTGCATTTTTTTTTCTTGTATGCACTCATTAAGAAAGTCCTTTCTTTTTTAACCCTCACATATTAATTCAATATTGACTGGATTCTTACTATGTGCCAGGTACACAGCAGAGAATCAGATGTGGAGCTTACAGACCCAGAAAGGAAGACAATTAAACGATGACAGTGAGGAACAAAGGGTGCCTGATCACTGTGTTGCACAACTTCGGGGGCACTCTTCACACACAATATGATACAAATTTCACCCCTTGGAGTTGTGCAACATGGTAAACCGGTAACTGATGGAAGCAAGCAAACTGGACCAGGAAAGTCCTCCCTGGAAGAAAAGAACATTTAACCTGAGACCTAAAATATGAATATCCATCAGTTAGGCAAAGGGGGAAAGGAACAATGTGCTGGGCCGAGGGAACAGCAGGTAAAAAGATGTGGAGGCGAAGGGGGAAGGTATGAGACTAAGAAGAGGGAATAGAGAGAATGAGACTTGAGAAGTAAGCAGAGGTCAGGCCATCCAGTTTCTATTAGGACACGTTAGGGAGGGTGACTCATATCCTAAAGAGAGTGGGAATCCATTGAAGGGTTTTAAGCAGGGAAATAACATGATTGTATTTGCATCGCAGCTGCTATGTGGAAAGTGGATTTGCAGAGGATAAGACCAGAGACTGGAAGACCGAATCAGAACCTGTTACAGTAATGCAGGTAAAAATACAATACAATACAATACAATAATGAAAAATCAGACAGTGACTTGCACAAGGATAGCAGCAGTCGGAATAAAAAGAAAACTACATAGACATATTTGTGCAGTCGGTCATGTGTAGTGTCAATTAGATTTGACGGCTGTGTGGACGTGGAGGGTGAAGCAAGGAAGAAATCAAAGATATTAGACAAATGGGGAGATGGTGGTGCTATGGACCGAGACTGGAAACTCTGGAGGAGGTCCGGGTTTGCACAAATGAGGAAGATGAACATTCCAGTGTTGGATGTGTTCGGTTGACATACTTGGACATACCTAAGTGGAGGCGTCTAATTAGAGTTCAGGTGTATGCACCAGATTCTGGAGTCATCAGTCTGCAAATGGTAACTGAAATCATGGGAAAGAACACCGACTCAGAGAAAAATATGGAGAATGGGAAAAGACAGCTTAAAGCACTGAGGAATACCATCATTTAATGGGTGACTTGAAGTATCAGCCATGGAGGGCAAGGAGAACCTGCCAGAAAAATGGAAGGAAAAATGGAGCGTGATGCATGGAAGTCCAGAGGAGCAGATGGGGCCGGGTACTGCTGAGAGTCCACTAGCTGTGCCTCCCTGGGCAGGTTAGACCTACTCACCGTCCCTGCCCAGGACCATTCATCATGTCACAGCCTCACCACCACCATGCAGATTCTTTAGCAGCAGCCATAGCACATTTTTGGCCATACCGTGTGTTGCATGTTGAATGGTGTCTCCCAAAAAGATATGTTCAAGTCCTAACCCTTCAGTATCTGTGAATGTGATCTTACGTGGCAGTAGTCTTTGCAAATGTAATCAAGACAAGGTTATGCTGGAGTAGCGTAGGCCCTAATCCAATGACAGGTGTCCTTATAACAAAAGGGAAACTTGGATACGAGGCCATAAACACACAGGACAGATGGTCGTGTGAAGACGAAGGCAGAATTGGAACTAGGCTGCCACAAACCAACGAACAGCAAAGATTGCTGACAATAACCAGAAAGTCAAAGAAGCAAGGCCAGTTCTTTCCTAGAGCCTTTCAAAGGAGCACGGCACTGTATTTGCTGTATTTGTCACCTTGATTTTGGATTTCTGGCTTCTGAACTGTGAGAGAATACATTTCCATTGTTTTAAGCACCACCTCCCCCCACCCCCACCCCCCGTTTGGGGTAGGGTTTTACAGAAGTTCTAGAAAACTAATACCCTGGGGTCAGCTAAAATTCCAAGTCTTGTTTAATTATGACCAAGTTACCTCATCCTTATCCTGTGTTGCACATTGAAGTTTTTAAAATTAAATATATGACTTATGTTTACCTATGTCTGCTTTACTCTTAGATATTTGGGGCAATTGATCTAGCTTTTGATACCCTTGACCTCTATACCTTTGCCCAGAATGACAGAACATTAAATATGGTACATCGAGGCAATAGCACATTAGATATCAATTAAGGTCCTGTTCCTAGCTAGAAATAATAGACAGCTATAGCTTATCTGCACATTGATCACATAAGACTTTCTCAGATTGATCATGTAAGACTTTCTCAGATGCCTTGATGAAATCCAGACACATCAAGTCTACTGGGAGTCCAAATCTACTAGTCCAGGGACCATATAAAACAAGTAACTTGTCTAGACCAGAATGACCTCAAACCCACTTTCTCCGCTCAAGAGAGGCCCTGTGCAAAAACATCAGTTAATTTTGATGAGTGAACTTGAATTTCTCTACCCTAGCAATCTACCCCCCTGACTATGCTACTTGTTCTGTTCTTGCCTCCGCCTTCAGGTTCAAGGCAATACTTTCAGGGTCCTCTAAAATCTGACTCTGCATCCACATAGGACAGACTCTTCCTGACTCAGTCGTCTCCCCAAGCACAATGTGGGCCAATGGCTTCTGGAGCCTTGAAGGCAGGACCTAAACAGTGAACCTTTACTGGATCCTGGCAACGATTACTTCCTCTTCTACTTGCTCACACATCGTTGGTTTCATAGTCTGCCATCCTTTCCACTCCTAAGGTAAAAGGAAGCAGTTTGGAGCCGTTCACGGAAGAACTGAGAGTGAAAAATGGAGAAAGGAAAGATACACGCATATCAGGGTCAGCGCGTGTCACTGAGGCTGACGCTTGTTAAGTAGGAGACAGAGCAAAAGCAACTCCATGTTACTGCCAGAACCCAGAGCTTTGGGTGAAATCGCAAATGTCTAGAAAGGAGGGAGGGTGGGGAAGTTGCTGACATACATCTCCCTTGGACTCCGGTGACCCCATGACTGGAATATGTTTATTTGATGGCTGATTTTGCTGTACTGGGCTCTTTCTTTCCTCCCCTTCTCCTTTTGTTTCATAACACACGATAAGACTCTCCTCCCTCCCTTCTTTTTTCCGTGGGAAAATACTAAGAATGAATAAAGTCATATTAATACTATGAAACAAGTAATCTATCATTCTAGAATCACAACATCTTTATTCTTGTATTCTGAATCAGATGGCCTTGCTATCTATAATCTCTTTGCAGGAAAAGAGTTGGCCTCTTCTCTTGAGGCAGAAAGGAAAATAACCAGTCTTCTTCTTTTTTTTCTTCTTAGATTTCCCCAAAGCTACTTAGGATATTGGAATTAATTAGACAGAATTCTTAGAGTCAGCTTTATCATGGGCACATTAGTTAAGATAACACTAGCTGCTGTAACAGATCAACCCTGAAATCTCAGTGACTTAACAGAAGTTTATTTCTCACTCATGGAGAGAATGCGTCTGGAGAGGGTAGCAGCGAGGTACAGGCAAGAATTCTGCTTCACCTTCACTCATGCTGATGGAGGTTCTGCGTTATAGTCACTCCTGAGACAGGATGGATTCCCCTCCCAACAAAATGCGGTTCAGATGCCAAGACTGGTGATGCCACACACACACACACACACACACACATTCCAGAAGGGTATGGAAAGGTTTATTACTCACATAATGAGGCTTTCTTGGAGGGAGGAGGGCTGGTTCCAACAATGGCTTGAGCAAAAGCAGGGAGGGGCTACTGGTGTGGGGTTCATGGTCGTTACATGATGGGACTTGAGTAAGGATTCCCGGGTGCAGGCTGAGACTTGTGTGGTTTGAACTTCCGGTGAGTGCCACAGGAGGGGGCGCTCAAACTTCCCTTTCAGTTTTGAGGGGCAGAAAGGGAAAAGGGGAGTAGCGGGCTTGAGAGCCGTGAGCAGACATCAAAAATGGAGTCAAACTCTTAATTACACTTTGGGGCCCTCAGCTCCTGGATACATCCGGAAGACAAGGGACAAAGATGTACGGGAGGTTTTAATAGGTCAGGCCTGAGAATGGTGGCCCTTTCTCTTCGGCCACATTCCACTGATTAGAACCAAGTCACAAAGGAGCAACAAATATGGAAGGTGCAAAAACCTTTAGTGAATAGCTTGCCTTTTCTGCCAAGCACCAATGGATCCAGATTTGTGGGGCCCAAAGCTTGAATAATTTAGAGGTTGTCTTTAAGAAAAAATAAATTAGATGGGGTGCCTGGCTGGCTCAATCAGTTAAGCGTCCGACTCTGGGTTTCGGCTCAGGTCACGATCTCACGGTTTGTGGGTTCGAGCCCTGCGTTGGGTTCTGCACTGATGGCAGGGAGCCTACTTGGAATTCTCTCTCTCTCCCTCTCTCTGCCCCTCCTCTGCTTGTGCTCTCTCTCTCTCTCTCTCTCTCTCTCAAAATAGATAAATGAACATTTTTTAAAAAGAAAAAATACACTAGAGGTTCGAGATGTCAAATTAAAAAGTGGTTTTTGCAAGTCAGGACACAGAAGCTGGGCTTCACCAGCTTCATTAGGTAAAGGTCTCTCCTTGCAAGTCATCGGGCAATTCTCAGAAGGCCATCACTGGCCACTCCCCAGGGTCACCCAGCGGGGAGCCAAAGGGAAGGGGTGTGGTTTCTGGTACATGCTTGTTACACAGAGTTACAGAGCTACAGAGGGAGTAAACTCAGGGCTGCTGACTCCAGCTACAGAGTTCATAGTCTAGTCCAGAGCCTTTGAAAACAGTGCCAATGTGCTGTGAGAACTGGGGAAGAGAATATCGTTACAAATTTGTTATTAGCAGAAACAGCTAAAATGTTACCTCTTTGTGACCTTAAGAAATTACACCCCCTTGGGTTTTGCTCTATATGTAGCTCTTCAGGGGTTTGGGGGCAGGGGTACTTTTTAAGCAAAAGGTTTGTTAGGGGCGAAGCACCAAAAATACGATTTGGTGTTCCATGATTCAGCAAATTTGAGAAACACCAGTATCCCTTTGCAGAGCTCCTGCCTAGAGATTTCTGTGTTTCAGAGATGCCCCCCGAATGTCCATTACTCAGCCTGCTTTCTGACTTGCCTGGGTGAGGGCATGGGATGGAAACCGGAGAAGAGCTAGGACCCCATAAAAATCATGACATGCCACTTCCGCTGTAGGCTCCAGGAGCAAGGGACACGTCCCCGTGCCTGTGATAAGGCTGTGCCCCTGGACGGCACTCAGAACAGGTCCTTGCCAACACATGCGTGCAAGTGCCTAGACAGCGGCAGCCCTTTACAAGTCTGGGTTTCGGCTCTACTCAGATCCCTGGGGTAGGATCTCCTGCCGACACACATTCTACACTCCTCTCCTTACTTTCTCCTTTTTCTTTTCTTCTTTCTTTGACTTTCTCGTGTATTTTTCTCCAGCTATAGTATACTGCACTGGATGCAATTTTGGAAGCTTCTACTTGGGGGAGAGTGGCTAAAAATAAAACACTAAAAACACAAACAAGTCATAAAGCGAAATAACCAACATTTGTTTAAAGGCTGTCATCGCCAAGTCTAGACAGAAGCCGGGTCATTAAAAGGATTTCTCAGGGCGTGTTTTAGTCCCCAGCTTCATCCATCCACTCAGCCAGCATTTCCTGAGCTCGCTGTTCGGGTCGACTCCCCAACAGGGACTGGGGATCGTGCCTCCATGAGTCCACCCTACTCCAAGGGCGCAGGGCTCTCAGCTTGTCCCCTCCGGGCTGCGCAAGGTTATGGGCAATTTGTCTGCAGCAGCCTCTGCTCAAGCCTGCTGGGGACACCGGGTTGAGGAATGAGACGGGTTGGAATGGTTAGTGCGGTTACTGCCACAGGACCCACTGAGGGCAGAACAAGAGGAAATGGGTTGAAACAGCAGCAGCAGGGATCTGGGTTTGACAGAGGAAAGGCTTCCCCTTTATCAGGGAAGGAGACGCTGTCTCAGGTGACGGGGGAGTCCCAAGCATCAAGATGCCCGGCTCTGCCCTCCAGGAGGCCTTGCCTGGGTCTCAGAGCTCTGGGGACCAGTCCTGCCCCGAGCACGTGCTGCGGCGGTGGCCACGCCCTCTGGAACTTACTCATACACAGCCTGCTGCCACCGTGCACGGAACCGCCAAGTCAGGCAGGCAGAGGCTGGGTCTCCTGTGTCTTCCTTCTCTGCGAGGAGTACTGGATGCTGCTAGGTTGCCACCAACATCTCACAAGCATCTGAGGGCCTACTGTGTGCCAGGCACCGGCGATGAGTCCGCGAATAAAGCAGACTCAGATCTCTGCGCCCGTGGAGCTTAGGTTCCGCTGGCGATAAATAAGTTCCACAGGTTTCTAGAAGGGGATCAGATCTTTGGGGGGGAAACCTGAAGTAGGGTAGCATTTGGTGTGTACATTCGATTTCAGTTAAAACGATTTAAAATGTAAGGCCACAGAGGGGAGTGGAGAGTAACGTGAGGGGTGGGGTTTAGGAGGAAAGACTGTAGTTTCAAATAGAGCAGTAAGGCTAGAGGCATCATAGAAAAAGTGATACACAGAACATAAAGGAAATGAATTGTGCAGATATCTGAAGGAGGAGTGTTCCATCTTGGGGGCGTGGGGACAGGGGGGGAATGGCCTATGTGGTGCTGCCCTTCCAAGTCCATGAATGCTGTAGGCCTCTAAATTTGGCGTCAGTTGCTTTCACTGCCTCCTCTTTGCCTCTGGGAAGTGTCCCAACAGGCTACGTTGGGGTCCTATATCACAAGAGATTGTTTACGAGGTACTTAAGCTGACCTCAGTTTACAAATCTATAAAATGGGAATAATAATACCACTAACAGTATAGGGTTGTTGGAGGTCAGAATTCAGAAGAAAAGAGGGATGTCTGGGTGGCTCAGTCGGTGAAGTGTCCAACTTCGGCTTAGATCATGATCTCATGGTTCCTGAGTTCGAGCCCCTCAGGCTCTGTGCTGACAACTTGGAGCCTGGAGCCTGCTTTGGATTCTGTGTCTCCTTTCTCTCTCTGTCCCTCCCCTGCCCACACTCGTCTCTCTCTCTCGCTCTCTCTCTCTCTCTCTCCCTCTCCCTCTCTCAAAAATAAACACTTTAAAAAAAAAAAAAGGGAAAGAGAAGGGACAGTCCACAAAGGGGACCAGAGGTCTCTGAACAGGACTGAGCAGTGTCTTCACCTGGTTCACATTCGCTATGTGCCGGGAACTGGGCTAAGGGTTTCCACTGATTAGCTGGTTAACTGTCACAGAAGCGCCGTGATGGAGATGCTCTCCTGCCACCATTTTGCTAATGGGGGTGGAGGCTCACAGAAGCCGGTGGCCTCAGCCCGCACGCGGAAGGGGCGTAACGTGGTCTGGGCCTACAGGAGTCCAGGGCTCCAGCCTACCCCACCCGGCAAGCCTGACCCACATCACTGCAACTGGGTCTTTTCTGCAAGAGTGAGCAGGGAGGACCGGGTTCAGAAACCCAGACTAGAGATAACGGCTCTCACGTTTCCTCCCAATCAGCCCTGATCTCTGTGGCCTCCTGTGAGGGGGTATGACCCAGTGGTTTTCTTCGCCAAATTCTTATGAGAATAATACCGCTGAAATCGGGGGCCTGATTAATTTTGGCAACTGTGGGAGGGGAGAGAAGGTACACATTCTTAGAACCGGGGCGAGGCTGGGCTGGCGGGCCCCACTTTCGGCACATTCTAGATGCCATGGGCTTGGGAGTTTCGAGAGAAACCCTGTGAGTCACCCTCACTTCCCATGGCCCCTGTTTCACTTGAAGGCACACTGCCTTCCCATCATCACCCCCCGGCCCCCAACTCTGCCAGCCGCTAATGCCCTCCAGTGACACACCCAGCTGCTCCCCGTCCCAGCGTGAGTGGGGGTCCTCTCTGCTAGGTCACAGAGCCACAAACCCACTGGCCCAAACATCCCTGCAGCAGCCGATACAGCGGCCTCCCAGGTCAACCCAAAGCCATGCAGTGTAGATCATCTTTACTCTCCTCTAGTTAAAATCAATCCACTCACACCAATGATACAATAACAGGACTCCGACCTGCGATAGAGGGTAGCAATGATTGCTAACTATGTGCCAGGCATCATTTCCATGAGGTAAGCGATATCATGGTGTTAGTCTGGGTCCTCTGAGAAGGAGCTGCCAGAATGAGATTGAACTTGCAAGGGGTTTGCTTAGGAGAAATGTATTCATGAGACAAAAACGTGGGGGGAGCCTGGTCAAGCTGGGAGAGCCATCAGACGATGGCTGACCCCAAGGAGGAGCAAAAGAGAGAAAGTTGGATGTGCGGTCTAAAGAAGTTTCCCCAGAGTTGCCAGAGAATCCTCAAACCAAAACCAGCCATCACTAGAGTCCCGGTTTCCCCAGGAACTGGGGTGCCTTGGCCTCCCTGCTGGGCCCAGCCATGGCTGGGGCAGATGGAGGGAAACACGGCCTGAGCGTAGATGCAACAGAGGATTTCAGAGCACAGCAGCTGGGGCCCTTCGGTTGGTTATGCTGTAATTGGAGGACTATGAGGCCCATCCTCATAATGAGTACGTATTGTTTTAAGTATTATTAAGAACTTCTGTGGAGTGCCGCAATTGTTATCCCCATTGTACTGGTTGATGAACTGAGGCTCCATAAAGTCAAGTCACCTGAACATACTTTGAACCCAGTTTAGTTAACTCCGAAGCTCTCTCCCGCACAGTGTGCATCTGAGCTATTGACCACCACATCCCAAACCTGATTCCTCAGACTCCATAATCAGTGGAGGGCTGGGCACACCATGAGTGTCCCATAAAGGTTTCTGGGGGTAATATGGTTGAGCTCTTGCCTAGTAAGAAAAACTGCTTGCAAGTCTCCTGTGTCTGCCCCAACACCTAGAACTCTGAGCCTGAGTCACCTTCTTCAGCGTGTGCCTTTGTCCCCAATCAGAGAGAGCCCTCTCCGGGAAGCTCCCATGGCACTCGGGGCCTCGCTTACAGCACCTGCCAGTCTGCCTTGTGTCAAAGTCATTTGCACACCGCCATCTCCATGGTGTTCCCACCAGGGGCTTCCCAGTCTGGGGAGCCGATCAAGTAACGTGCTCAAGACCAAACACCAGCTGAGTAAGGCTGAACCTCAGATTTGTTTTTGAGCCATTCTGCCTGTACACCCAAAATAGATGCAAATATCTGTAACTGGGCGAGCAGAGCCACTGATGTGGGGAGAGGCTGAAGGAATCCCCTTTGCCCCTCCGCATCTGATTCTTCCAGTCGCCCACAGTGCAGCCGAGGGTATATATCTATGTTTTGGGAAGTGCTTCAAATACCCTCTTAATCTCAGCTGACTTATTCTATCCCCAGATTGCCCCACTGCTGACAGCAAAGTCATTCATGGCCCTGTCATTCAGCAAGCAACATGCAAAATGCATTTATTCATAAATTGACAGTGTCTTTTTGGGAATGCCTACCAAAACATAAAATGTACGTATCCTTTGACCTAACTTGCACTTCTAGGAATTTAGCCTACAGAAACCCTCACACATGTGCACAGAGATGTTGTACAAGATGTTTGCAACATTAATACTAATAGTTTAAAAAAAAAAGGCAACAAATGAAACATCTGCCCACCATCAGCAGATAGTTAAATAAATTGTGGCTCATCTCTACTATGGCATGCTCTATAGGTGTTGCAACGGTTCTGGGGCCCCTGGCTGGCTCAGTTGGTAGAGCACATGACCCTTGATCTTGAGACTGTGAGTTTTAGCTCCACGTTGGGTGTAGAGATTACTAAAAAAGTAAAGAAAAAAAACTTTAAAATATTGGGGAAAAAAAAAAGAATTCGATGGTTCTGAGTTCAGCCTCACTAAGGTAGGCTAAGTTTAAAAAGCAAGTTGCATGTTAATTAACAGGGATGAAAAGGCTCTGGAGACGGGATGTACAACAATGTGAATATACTTAATGCTATTTAACTCGACACTTAAAAAGCGGTGGAGATGGGGTATTTTATGGTACGGGTATTTCACAATTTTTTTAAAAAAAGCAAGTTGTAGAACATACCTAATGATTCCATGTGCACTTGTGATAGCCCTCAAAGAAATTCCTCATCTGTGTTTATAAGGATATATATGTATGTAGATAGATTAATAGAAATTTTGGTAAGGCTGGAAAAAATCAAAATCAAACCGAGCTGTTGAATGAAGTTATTTCTGGAGAGGGGGCTGGAGTGGTTGGGTGGGGAGAGAGGTTGTAACCAACTTTCACATTTTACTCTGAATGCATACACAATTACACGTGCATGTAATTTCTTTGCTGTTCGAATTACTAAAATTACTTGTGTTGATTGCTCTGTGGATGCATTCATCCACCCGACAGATCCCGAGCACCTATGTGGGGTAAGCTGCCGTTTTCAGAACTCGGAATAAGCAGGTCAGGCTGATTTCTCATCCTTTACTCTTCCTTGCAGACCGGCTCAGAGAATGGCCTGTCCCCTCCTGCCTTCAGCCCCGGTGGGGCGGCTGTGGGTGCAGCCAGTAGGGTCAGAGTCTCACTATGAATGAGGACCATTACTTAGAAGAGGTTTCTGACCTGAAAAGGGAGATAGCTGAGTGCCAGAAAACCATAGGCCCTTCTGGGTCTTACTGCAAAAAACCAGGTCTCCCTGTACCACAGGCTGTAGGCACAGCTAACCGAGGTCTGGGGCTCAGACTTAGAGGAGATCGTGGTTTCTTTGAAAAGCAAACCTCTGACTGGTGTATTTGGAACCACAGGTCTCCAAATCAGAGGGGGAGGGCTGGGAGAACTCGGCTTATTCTGAAACTTGAGGCCTCATAGCCCCTGGAGGCTGGAGTTCTTTGAGGAACAAGATCCCCCAGCTGCCTGGACTGAGGAAGGACTGCGAGTACGTTTCACTTGCTCGCAGACACCAGCGGCCTCAGCTCTCCACGGGCTTGGACTTGGGCCAGAGCCACCCAACCCCAGGGACTCATTTGCATAACCTCTGTAGATAACTGTGCATCTCGGGGCCCCAGAAACGCCGCTCTCCCAGGATCCGAAAGGTTAAGACCGGTATTTGGTCACACTGAGCCAGAGGGACTGAAACAGAACCCAGGGGGAGGACAAGGCTCCTGGAGGGGGAGAGTGAAGGGGGAAAGCCAGTCCCAGCATTTCCCTTGCAAATCCTGGCAGAGGTGTCGCGAGGCGAGGAGTAGGAAACTTCACTGTCCCACGGAGCAAGAAAGTTATGCAAACAAATGCATTTGCATGGCAGCCCAGGCCCCTAAAAACGACTTACCACACACAGGTTCCGACAGCCCAGCCCCACTCACCCCTCCCCACCTGAGATCCTGCAGGCTTCACAGCCAAGACTTCCTGGCCAGAGGCTCTGGGTAGTCATTTTCCTCCAGAGCAACAAATATGCGCCCCCCCCTCCCCCACCCTCACCCCCACCCCCACCCCCCCCCCCCCCCCCCCGCCACCGCCAGAGGGTGGTTGTACATTCCGAGGTAACCCTAGGTTTGAGATGTTGGTGTGTGAAAAACAAAAAGTATGGAAGCTTAGGTACATTAAAATTGGAGCTCTGGCTTTTCAGTGACAGAGGGGAGCAAGGAAACCCTCGACAACCACTGCTCCCAGTCTCCCAAGAGGGGCCCCCAATTACAAGTCACATTAGCCTGTTTTTATAACGACTTGTAAAATGGGTAACTAAAAATGATCTAAGTTTAAGGCTTCTTTAAAAGTTAATGGAGAACAGAGGGGAAATCCCAGTGGGGCTCTGTTCCCAAATTCGGGTTTGGGGGAAGGAACCACAGTAAATGAGAGGAATCCAAGTTGGAGGGGCGCGGAAGAGAAAAGGGGCAGAAAAACGCCGAGGGGGGGGCGGGGGGGGAATCAGACTTCCCCGCAGACAGACCGGTGGGGGTCAAAGGTCAAGCTGCAGTGGTGCACAGACAGCAGCACAGACCAAAAGACGGGAGGAAGGGGTGAACCTAGACTCAGAGAAGGAAAGATGTGGCTCTTGCCGAGACCAGAGTGGAAATCTGATGGGAAAATCTGCCCTGTGCTCTTCCCTCGTGGTTTATGGTCAAACCTGTCCTCCCACAGCGAGCTCCAAGGGCATTTCAGAGGAGGCGCGCCAGGGTCTCTCCCAGAAAAGCTCCACAACCACCTGTCCATGAGGGCTGGACACACATCTAACACATCTGTATCTCCCCGAAGTCCTGAGCACTGGGCCTGGCATGTAGCAGGTGCTCCAGAGGGGCTGAGTCGGAGGGTGGCGCCTTAACTTTGGGAGCATGGGGAGTCTTCTCCAAGAGTGGTTGAGCCGAGGAGGCCAAAAGTACAGGCCACCCCCTTGTCCACCCACGGATAGAGCCCCTACTTCTCAAAGTCCTGGCAAGGCCACAGGCGATCGTCACGCGCCTCAGTGGGGGTAGGACTGATACTGTCCCCAGGATAGGCAGAGGTGAGGGCTTTGCCCGGAGGACAAGGATTCGGGGTGTGCTTCACCTGACCTCACTCATCCCTCCAGTGCCAAAACTTTTGGGGGTGCTGAAAGGCTGTCCCGGGGCCACCTGGGCTCGGATGATAACCGCCCTCACTGTCTGGGACAGTTTTGAATGGATAGATTCAGACCCCAAAGTCTGTGTCCAGGCCAGTGGATGCAGAGAAAGGACAAAACAAGGCCTCCCAAGGTTGCATACTGAGTAGGACCTGGGTCCTACACGTGGTTTTTCCCAAAGCACAGTGCATAAGAGTGTGTGCCTGGGTATTTAGCGATTCAGGGCATTGGGTGCTCTCTTCACACTGGTCTGAGTGCAGGGAGGGGAAAGGTAGATGAATTTGCCAGAAGGCTCCCCCAGAGCCGGAGCTTGGTACTCCTTCTGAAGAGTAGCTACTTCCAAACTTGGCCAGTTCCCCGCCCCTGGGGTGGCTGAGCCCCTAACTGTGGGCTTCAAGAGTCAAAGGCAGGAAGGGGCTGTATTCCTGGGGCCCAGGGCACAGAGGCTGCCCCCCAAGTTTGCTCCCACACCCACTGGGGCCCAGCTGGGGAGTGCCCAGCATGTTTGTTTACATTTACCTGCAGGAGGGCGGGCACTTTCCCCAGCCTCACCAACCCCATCCTCCTCCCCTGAATAACTGAATTTCCTTCACACCCTGAGCTGGCACTACCCACTCGTCACTCACAGCCCTCCACAGTGGCTTCCTGTCTCCAACCAAGTCAAAGGAAAACCCCAAATTTACTGTTATTGTTTACCAAGCCAACTGCCTCCTCAGCCCAAGGCACACACATCTTCAAGCTGAGGGCGGGATAGACCCAGCCTAGACCAGTGACCCTGCTCCAAACCTAGGGCTCCCTGTGTCCTCTGGACGGTGGGATTCATAAAGGCCACCTAGTGCCTTACGAAGCATTAAAATCCATGATCTCATTAAATTCCTCACAGTAGCCCCAGGACACAGGCACGTCACCCCCATTTCATACAAAAGGAAACAATTCCACTCAGTGGAAGGGAATCCAGTCTCGCTCTTGGCTCCCCTGCCCCACTTTCTGATCAAGAAACTTGGGGGAGGGGGGCAGTATTTGGTTTTATTTGTTCAAGGAACTCTAAACTTGGAAGCTGGAGTCACAGGTGAGATTCGCCACTGCTTCGTTGTGAGGTCTCGGGAGAGTCATTTTACTCTGTGAGGCTGCGTTTCCTCAGGTAAATTGGAGACTAGTCCTTAGACCCTCTTTACATCTTACAGCACTTAAGGGCATTCAGGAATCACACCACTCTGTCTCTTGCACCCCAGAAGGCCAGCATTTGTCATTAGGTCAAAGTTCCCTTTCCCATCCCACCTGGGAGTTTAGCAGGAGAGTCACAGAGCCATCCGTGTGTGGGTCAGGGGCATGGGGAGGAGTGCAAAGGCATGGGCAGGCCCCATGCATGAAGCCGGGCCCCTCGGGGCCCTTCACCCCAGCCATCCTCCCTGAACACCAACTCCATGCTGGATGGTCTCTGGCCACAAGCGTCCTGAGCCGGGCTGACCCAGACAGAAGAGGCAGCAAACACGAGTGTCAACGTGTGGGGACAAGAGGATGAGAAAGCTGTGGGACAGGCCTCTGTGGCAAAGCAGGTGCCTTGCAGATGCCACATCCTGATCCTTGGACCTAAGAACCCTGCAGATAGAATTAAGGTTAAGAGCCTTGTGATGGGGAGATTATCCGGGATGATCTGGGTAGGCTCAGTCTCATCACACAGGTCACTAAGAGTGGAGGTCAAAGCGGGGACAACAGAAGCATCGGAGGGATGTGATGTTGCTGGCTTTGAAGAAGGGAGAAAAAAGTCACTAGCCAAGGAATGCAGAAGCCTTTTGAAGCTGGAAAAGGCAAGGCAATGGAATCTTCTAGAGCCTCCAGAAAGGAATACCGCTGTGCTGGGATCTTGATTCTAGCCCAGTGAGACCCTATCAGACCAGTGACCTGTAAGATATTACATCTGTGCCGTTTTAAGCCATGGAATGCATCAAGGACTCAACAGAAAAGGGATACGGCCTCCAAAGACAATAGAGCTCTGACCATGCCCTTCTGCCCTCTCACCCTGGTTCCCCTCCTATCTGCCCTCGGCTCCTCTTCCCCCAAGTTCTCGTCACTTCTGACACTTGTGTCGGCGCAGAGAACACAACTGGATTTCTCTGAACACAAAAGCTCATGATGGTTCACCTGAGCGGTGGTTTCTAGAACACTGAGTGGGGTCTCAAGCTAGGAACTAGCCTCAACAATCCATTCAGGGGGTATAAAGTGGAGGTCGGGGGTCAACAGGGGCTGCCCTGCCTGAGCCCACCAGCCTGAGCAGTGGAGCTGTGATCCTGCTAATGACTGAGGGGATAAGCAGGCCCCTCCTCCAGCCACAGTCAGGTGTGAGGATGGAAACCCCCCGCCCCCCTCCACCAGGCCTTTGGATCCGGAGTTCTAGTCCAAACCAGTTAGCCGTGTGAGCTCCAGTACATTTTTGCGCCCTCAGTCAGTTCCCTCATCGTGAAGCAGGGGTAACCACCCTGCCCTGCGTTTCTCCCCAGTCAGCTCTGAGGACCATGTGAGAAGATGGGAAGTTAACTACTCGGGTGCACTGTTTTTCCTCTCCTTTCCTGAAAGAGCAATGGGGTCAGTAGACCAGTTTCTACCTTAGGCCCTACTGCAAGCCAATCCATGGTGTGACCCCAAACATCCCACCTCTGGGCCTTGCTAGTTTCATCCGTGAACTGGCGGGAATTGGGTCCTGTGAACACGGAGCGCTCTTCCAGGTCAATGTAGAGTATTTTGGTTTAAGCCTAATCCATATCGCCCCCTGCTGGAACTTTCAGGAACTACACCAACCTGCTCCCCTGGTCTCTCCCAGGGTTTGAAACAACTTCCTCCCATCCCAGGCCAGCAGGGCCCCTCAGGCTGAGGAGGCCAGCACCTGGCTGTGGCTAAACAGGTCAAAGAATCAAGTACTGAGAAACAGCTTCAGTCCCGATTCAGTATTTGGCAAAAGAGCATGGGCCCCCCACCCCTTGTTGTCACCCCACGCTGCTATAAAGGACAGCAGCATTCATGCCCCTACACCAGACACATCCTGGCCAGACCCTGGACGGGACAGGTGCTGGCTCCCACTCACCCCGGAGGCCCTCCCGTCCTCTCCCCTGCCAGGACACCCAGACTCTGCCCTCCCAACATACGGAACCATCTCCATCTGTGGGAAGAAGAGAAATGGGGGGAGGGGGGTAGAAGGGCTGAGTCCCGTGAAGGAAGAGCAAGGAAACCTTTCAACTATTAAATCTGTTTAGTAAAGACAGTTTCGCTCATACAAAACATCAATAGTTTACAACAATCTGAGTGCTGGACACACCATCAGAGACAGGGAGGCGCTGCAGGCCCTCCGAGAAGGGCCTTCCCCTGTGCCCAGAGAAGAGCCGGGGGGCTCCTCCACCACCTTGCCCCTGAGGGAGACGAAAGCTGAAGGATTACAGCCCCGAAGACCATGGCACAGAGGACGTCTCCCCAGGTTGCTCATTAACACTGGGGGAGGGCCCTCCCCACCCTCCCCTCACTGGCCTGGATACGTGAAGCTGAGCTGTTTGGGGTAGGGGAAGTGGCCAGTGGGGACGGGGGGGGGGGGGGGGGCAGAGCCGGGACATCTTTGGTGTGAAGGATTCCCCCCCCCCCAACACACAACAGCACTTGAGTGGTGTTGCCTTTGCCCGCATGGGGTGGCTCGCCAATGCCTCCAGAGCCCAGGAGAGAGACAGCAGAACGCAGAAGCTGTGTATCACTTCTAGACTGCCCAGGCTCACCCACGCGGGCAGAGGGGAGGCCTGTTAAGAAGTGGCTACAAATGTAGGAAAACTAAACAAGAGTGGGTTAAGAATGGCAGGAAGGAGAAGTGGAGAGGCCACTTGGAAGCTAAGCGCCTCAGAGGACGAGGACCAGCACTAACTAGGGAGCAGGGGGTGAGGACGGGGGGTGGTCCAGTCTTCCTGATTGTTGTGCCAGTGCCTAAGTCACTCCTCTCTGCCTCCCAGAACCGGCTAACGGGCAGGCCACGGAGGGCCTGGCCCAGGATCTGGATAGGCTTCTCAGGCACTTTGGCAGACCCAACATGGGCACGGCAGGCCCAGGGAGGGTGAAGGCTCTTGAGCCACAGCAGGGCCCCTCCCTCTGCAGCCCTGCCTGCCCCTGGCCCCTCAAATGCAGTCCCAGACACAGATCCGGGCACACATACACATGTGCGCGCACGCACGCGCACACACACACACACACACACACACACACTCACACTCGCCTCTGTGCGTCTGGCACACGTCTGAGGGCTCCAGCGGAGGTGGGTGGCATCCCAGCCCCGGCCCTGCATGGCTTCGAGCTCCCAGAATGCCTCGGCCAGCAGGGACCTCAGGCTGTAGTGGGGAAGGAGAGGGCAGTGGGACCACACAGCGACACGCCCTAGAACAGTTTCCACAAATACCCTTTAACAAACCCCAAACCCTTGCACGTCCAGAGGAAGGGGTTTGGGGAACAGGAGGGCAGAGTGGGGCAAGGAACAATAAAAGGAGTTTCATAAAAATTCTAAGTCAAATTACTGACAGAATTGCAAAATGAGCACGGGTTCAAGAGCATCTTGCTCCCTTCTCTCTCCACGCCACCCCCAACCTCCCGGCCTCCCCGTCTCTGAGGTGGCCGTTCGTTTGGAACCAAAGGCAGGATTCAGCCTCTGATGGGGCTCCGGACTCCATGCCGCCGAGGAGGAGGGGAGGCGGAAGTGGGACAGTTCTGTGTCTCTTCGTTTAAAAAATATATCCAGGTCGAGAGTTATTGCTTGCCCTGCCGTGCAGTGGGATGGGCTCAGAGGCTCAGTGAGCGAGGGCCGCAGCCTCCAGGGCCCGAGCTTTCTTCCGCCTCTTCAGAAGGAGAGGATTGGACGCATCTTCAATCTTTTTTATCTTGATCTGCTCGTAGTCGACACGCATTGTGGCCAAGGCACTGGTCATCTCCTCCTGGGGAGGGGAGGGTTTCACGGAGGGGGAGGCACGGGAGACAAGAGACACGAGGGCAGGGGGAGGGCGACGGGAGGTGGGAGCAGAGAGGACAGGCTGTTTAGTTAGTGGGTCCAGGGCCGACAGCGGCCTGGGCTCCGGCGTGGGTCACCGGGGCCCGGGCACGGCATCCTGCTGCTCTCCCCGAGCCCTCCCACGACCCCGCAGGAAGGCAAGAAGAGGACCAGGAGTCCCGTGAGCTCCAGCCTGTCACTAGCTGCGTGACCCTGAGTAGTAGCCTTTGGGGTCCCTTTAGTGAGCGGTGGGCTTAGCGGGAATAAACGCAGAGTCCCCGGCCCGCAGCCTGGCCGGGGAAGTGGCTCAGAGTCACTGCTCTTGTTCTAACACAGATCCCCGGGGTGAGCGAGCACAGACCCAAACTCCCCCCACCCACGCCTGGGCACCCCTGGCGAGCCGCCTCCCCCAGCCCCTCGCAGCCAGGACTTCCCTCACCTTGACATCCTCCCACCGCTCCTTGTCCTCCTTCAGGACCCGGCTGGTGTGCAGTGGGGTCTGAGGGACCTTTGTGGATTGCTGATGAGGAGAAAAGGAGTTTAAGCGACAGCCTGGGGTGGGGCACAGTGGTGGCTGAACCCTCACCCTGAGGGACGGTTCCCATGGACCCAGGTCTCTCCGGCCTCTACCAGGCTTACCATGATCCAGGGGTGGTTCATAAACTCTGTGATGGTCATCCTCTGCGTGGGCTCTGTTTTCAGCAGGTTCCGGATAAGCATCTTCACTGGGGAGTGGGGCGGGGGACAGAGACAGTTCAGGGGCCACTCTCCCTCTTCTGCCTCTTCCCAAAGTTTGCAAGGCGAACCCAGATTCGGGGGTGGGGGTGTTGCATGGAGGCAGACTGCCCAAGGAGCTGCTGAGGGCATGACGCCTGCACCACTTGATAGGTTACGCGTGGCCCCACAGCCCTGGCCCTGCGCCAGGCCCTTCACACAGACAGGACGCACCCAGCGGGCACAAGCACAGGTACAGACCCGCTGCCACACCACCCCCACGAGCGGGACACCTACATGCACACACGCGCACGTGCCGGCCTGGGGTCTTTACCTTCCTCTGACACTTCGGACCATTCTGGGTTGGGAAATTCATACTGGCCCATTCGGATGCGAGTCTTCATGCCCGGAGAGATGGCAAGACCATGGTTGGAGTAGAAGGGGGGATACCCACACAGCCTAAACCACGACGCGGGAAGAGAGGGATAGCGCTGGTATTACGTGGGGGGCCTTGCACCAGGAACAGGCTGAGAAACGGGCTTCTTCTTGTCAAGGTCACAGAGAAATTGGAACTCATTGATTCGGGCACAACGTATGAAGTCATGACCAGGGCCCAGAAATCCAACATGCGGAGTATCTAAAGCACAGTTTCCTGCCCATTTATCAGTTTATAGCCACCGCTTGGCTACCAGAATCCAATAAGCATTGAGAGAAGGAGACATGCCGGGGATTCCCAGGGAAACCCCATCCAGAAGGGGACGCTGACCTCGCTCCTTCCTCTTGTCCCAGAGAAGTACAGGCCTCCTTCCACCCCATGCCCCAGCCCAGCACCCGCCCCCCCCCCCCACCCAACCTCTCCCTGGCACACTCACAGGATGTACATGATGACACCCAAGGACCACATGTCACAGGACTTGTCATACTTCTCTGGACCCAGCACTTCCGGAGCTGCAAACCAAAGGTCCCTGTGGGTGGGTCTGGCCCTGGGAGCACTGTGCTCTCTCCCATTTCTCTGTGGAACATGTTCTCCCTCCCAGCCCTTCAGCCCCTCATGATGGTCCTGGAGCTGGGGGTGGGAGTGGGGGGAGCAGCCATCACCCAGTGCTGGGATTGGGGGTGGGGAACAGACCCTCCTCCAAGAGGAGCCCTGGGGCTAGAGTCTCGAGACCGAAACAATCCCTGAACTGAACAGCCTTGTCAACCCACGCTGTCCATTTAATTCGACAAACACGTTTGGAGAGTTTATTCTGTGCCAGTCAGCTGGGGCCCCAGAACCAAATCTGTGTCCCAGACTCCACTGGGGATCTGATGGCAAGGACCGACCTTCTTGGGGAAATTACACGTGGGCACAAAATCCTGCCTATACTCTCAGAAAATTTCCCATAATGCCTCAACCCCAGCTTCACTCTGACGAGCCCTACTTGTGGTCAGGTCACATCAGAACCAGCTCCAGAAAGGGTCAGAGGACATGATTCTCCCAGGACCGGTGGCACCGAGAGCTGGAGGGAGGGTGTGAGAGCAGCCATGGGGACAGATGGGCGCCCCAGGCCTCCTTGGGACTTACCCACATAGTACGGCGTATAACAAGGAGTAGTCAAAGAATTGTGGCTGGTGGTTTCCTTGGCAAAGCCAAAATCGGTGAGTTTCAGAATGGCATTGGGCCTTTTGGAGGTGTATAGGAGGTTCTCAGGCTACAGAGAGAGACAGAGAGAGACAGAGAAACGGCAACTCTGCTGAGCCTCTGAGGGGCTATGAGAATCAGAAGGGTGACGTTCCTGTCTTCCCTCCTCCATTCAACAGTCATCAACAATCAGGCGGGCATACACGACCAGGGGTCTGCCTTCTGAGAACTTACAGTGTGTTTGGAGACAGGAGACTAACACAGACAACCACGAGCAAACACCACAGGGACACAGAAACCAAAGGTGAGGACCACAGGGCTGGGCACAGCCACAGGCGGCTTTGCTCTTGGGTTTGGGGGTGTGCCCAGAGCGGGCAGGCCCCGTGGGGCAGAGAATGGCACCCTGCCCTACTGTGCCCTCAGGAGCCAGGCAGCAAGGCTGCAGGACACTCCTGGGAAGGACAAACCTTCCCAGGGTCACTGCGGTCCCATGGCTGCGGCCCTCCGAGACACTCAGTCAGGGGGAGGGGCGGCAATAAACGGCTGGTACCTTGACATCCCGGTGGGCAATGTTGATTGAGTGCAGATACTGGATGGCCTCACCGATGCTCTTCATGATTTCTGACGCTTCTGTAGCCGTGAGAGGTGGGAGAGAGAAAGAAGGTCACAAGATGCATTGTCAGGTTTGAAACCCTGCCCCCCGCCCCCCAGTGCAGCCCCAGACTCCCTACGTCCACCACCCACCCTAGAAACCAAGAAATGGGGAGCGGTCACGTTTCAGCTGCGGATGCCAGCCTCGGCAACAAGCTGGAGGAGGCCGTGGGCCTCGGCATCCCTCCTAGAGAGCAGGCACTGCAGAGGCCCCCTTCCCACACCCCTGCCTGGCAAGGCCTGTCCCCACAACAGACCCTTTCTACCTCTTTCTGTGAACGCTTGGTCTCCTCGGTCCTGGATTCGGCTAAAGAGCTCTCCGCCATCCAGACTGAAACAAAGCCACAGTCAGATCCGACGGGTACAAATTCCTGCCACCCCTCCCCACCGCCCGCCAAAAGAAATGAAGCATTTATGTCTGAAGCTGTGGGTCCAGGCCTGGGCAGTGCCCGGAGGGCGAGGGGCCTGAGTGGGAGGCGGGGACAGGCTGGGCAAGGGGCAGAACGGGCACGGGTGCGTACCATTCCATGACAATGAGCAGGCACTTCCTCCCCGCGTACAGGTTCTCGTAGACATCGACGATCCGCACGATGTGTGGGCACTGGGAAGCCCTCCAGTGCAGCTCGACCTCCCGGCGGGCCTTGGGGCAGTCCTGAAGCATCTGCAAGCCAAACGGCCACCTGTGTCACTGCACTGTCTCTGCAGGAGGACAGCTGGCTGTCGCCCCGGGTAGGCCTATTCCAAGGCCGTGGCCCGGGTGCCCACGGACATCCACGCTGGTTCGCCAGAACTCCCCACCACTCCCATCTGGTCCCCCGCCAGCTCCCGTGGCATTTTCTCCGGCCCCTCCCCCTAAATCCTGACTTGGAGCTCTGCAGCTCCCTTATCTGCTCTGAAAGAAACCTTAAGATGACCTCCATGGGGCCTTGACAACTACACCGAAATCAGCCCGTGGACCATTTTATCCAGGTGGGCCCTTCCCAGCCATGGGCATGGAGTCTTTTCTAGAAGGCAGGCAGCAGTCGGGCACTGGGAGACAGGGGTTAGTAAAGGAGGCATAAGGAGAAAGACAGGCTGAGGAAAATGAATACAATCATAGAAAGGGGCCTGGAGAAGGGAGAGACTCCAGAATCAGTAAGAAAAGGGACCCCCAAGATCCCTCAAAACCCAGCACACCAAATCCAGAGCAAGGTGCTTTCTACCTCTGTGACATACTTCGTTCAACCAACCGATGGCCCAGGGAGTCAGCCTGATGCGGTTCGAATGCCGCTTCTTACATGTTTGCAACCTTGAGCACATTCCTTAACTCATGAGCCTCCTTCCTGTGCCTTCTTCCCCGGACCAGGTGGCCAGGGACACTAATGGAACCTGGGGGGCTGAATCTTGATTAATCCAAGCCAGTCTCACTAATTCCTAGTCCTTTACTAGTGACTAGTTTTGGAACAAACCTAAGAGCCAACGCCGGCCAAGATGAGATTTGTAAAAAATCCGCTAGAGGCCTCTTAAAGGGAGCACAAGGAACCCATGCCATCTTTCCTGCTCGTGGTACCTGGAACGGGGACAGCCACCTTAGTGCCATATAAGAGGCAGCCTTAGAGGACAAGTCCATGCCCTGAGGAAGCAACCGGGAGAGGAGGCAACGACCTGGATCCTTGCTGACACCAAGAAACCGCCCTCAGAACTTGTTTGTGGTAAGATCAGAATCTTTCCTTACTATTTAAATGGCTTTTAAGGAGAGTTCTTTTATTGCGCAGAGCCAAAGGCACCCTGATCTATTCCTTCGCAAAATGGGGATAGAGTTGTGAGGGTTGAACCATCCCACAAAGCGCCTAGCAGAGTGCCTGGTATATGCCCGATAACCAGAGCCATGGCTTTCATTCCAGAACGTCCACTATGTGCACGGCACAGATGCCAAAGTGATTAAGACAAAGACCCAGAGAGACTTACCATCTCTGTGGGAAGTCAAGATTAGCCCTACACAGTAATTTAAGGGCGGTGGAGGCTGAGAAGGAAATGGCAAGGCAGAAGGGAGGGCATCCAGGCCGGGAAAACAGTGGGGATCGAGGCACTGACTGGGAGGGAGTGGAGTTGGAGTCGATGGGTGATGCAGCCCAAAAGCTCAGAGACGTGCTGCAAAGTGCACAAAGCTTGGAAAGAAAGATCAGAGGGTCCGGATGAAGCCAGATCACAGAGGGCGGTGAAAGGCAAACATAGGAATTTCCAACAATAAAACTAGAATTCATCATGCTATGGTCTGCGATGTCCTAGGCCTTTTCTAACTGCACAACTGCCTTTTTTTTTTTAATATAATTTATTGTCAAGTATACAGTGTGAACGGTGTGCTCTTGGTTTCGGGGGTAGATTCCCGTGATTCATCACTTACATACAACAACACCCAGTGCTCGTGTCAACAAGATGCAACTGCCATTTTATGGGACGAGGAAATTGAGGCTCGGACAAATAGCGTGTCCAGGGCCAAGTTCCTAGGGAAAGGCAGAGCCAGGGTTGGAATCTAATGGTGGGTTCTAAAGCCCAAGCCTTTTCCGTGACACAAGTCTTTAAAAGGAGAGCCGGAGGCTGAGACTTGTCAGTTCCGGACAGACAAGTGCAGACTGACCTTGCAGAGGCAATCCCCAGACAGGTGTCCAGATGGCTCAGTCTCCTAAGGAGCAAGCAGGAGGCAAGTTTCCTGTGGGGTCACACTGCCACCTCGTGGCCATCTGGGGATACTGCACATGTTCTGAGTTCCGCCACCTTCAACTTGAATTCATTTGGATGGACCAGGAAAAAAGCTTACTTTCCTTCCCATGCTCTAAGGAAAGCAGGAGGAGGTACTGACCAATTTCATTTGCATGTAATTCAACTCAGTAAGCACTTACTGGGTCCCACATTGTGTTGAACGTCAAGACGTAACAGAAGAGTCCCAATCTGAAAGAATTCAAGCTGGGGCGGGAGGAATCAGGGTACTAGGGGACATAGACACAGAAAATACTTATGACCCAGTAAGCTAATGTGCTATATGGGTGATAAGTTCAAATGGTTCAGAAGCAAAAGTTCTCAGAACAGCCAAATAGGAAAGACCTCTCTCGCCCCCTACAGGTGCCTAGATGACTACGAGACCCAGAGAGCAAGTTGACAGATTTACTCAGAGGCAACTCGAGGTCATGGATTTACAATCAGGAGGGTCTTGCGTGCGGGTCTGGAATTTGTCAATTTCTGGTTGCATTACCTGGGAGAGGTCATTACGTTTCTAAGCCTGTTCTGCATCTCTGAAGTGAGGGGGTAACACTTGGCTGGCCCCCTTCCTCACAGAGCCATTGTAAGCATCTCGTGAAATAGTCTCGCTAAGAGTGCTTTGTTATCAGGAAGGCACTCATCACTGTAAACAGCGGCATAACTGCCACAGCACAGGGACTCTCTCCATCACCTCTGAGTTGAGGCTGGAGCCCGCTGACGTCACCAGCAAGACCGTAGGCCGGGCTGGTGTTTGCGGCCCAGTGACCACAACCTGGAAACCAGCTCCGGGCTCTGACCAACCAGAGCTGTGCCAGGCGGGGACAACACCAATGCCCAAACCCAAGTGCGTGTTCCCTGGCCCCCCCACGAACTCAGAGCTGGCGCTCCAACCTGAGACGGGTTAGACCACATGGCAGAAGAGCACGTGCGGTCAGGAGGCCTGGGTTCACATCCCGCCTCCAGGCCCACACACAACCCTTCGCCTGGTAGACGAGCCAGACGGACCCACTACAACACGCTGGCCTCAGGAGCCACGCGCACCTCACTTCCCAGCTCTGCGCTTCCTCGCGCGGTCCACTAAGCCAACCTCCCTCTCTGCAAGGGGTTTCCTCATCTGTAAAGCGGGATTAGATGCAGTGAAACAAATAAACCGGAAAGAGTTGTACGTTTAAGTTCTACAAGAAACATAATAAGAATTTCCCATGGAGACTGGTGCCTGGCGTCCAGGTACGTGTTTATCAGAAATCCCTGGAGGGATACGAAAACCAACAAGCATCGAAGGCAAGACCTTCGACTGGGTCAGGTGGGCAGGTGGGCTGATGTTGTGGGGGAAGAGCCTGAAGAGCCAAAGAGGCTTTGCAGACAGCTGTGGGGTGTGGACAGCCAGCAGGGAGGACATGAAAAGCGAGCTAAGTAAAGAAAAGAACAGTGGTGGGGGTGGTGGCAGATGGGGCGGGGCGGGGGGGGGGGGTGCATGAGCCCCTAGCCAGAGAAGAGTCAGAGAGAGAAACAGGATTCCCGCGGTGCTGCCAGGGGCCACCAACAGGTTCAACCAGAAGCCGACAGAGTCACCTAGGAAAGGCTTACTCCTCTGGCACGACAGAGACAGTGGAGGCCAAAGGGCCCAGGTCTCCAGCTCTCAGGGCTCCAGACCAGATTGGAGGACGGAAGGAAGGGTCTTCTCACCAAGAAGCCACAACACACAAAGCCTGCAAGGGTTTATGGAATATTTTAAGCCCACACTAAGCGTGGAGCAGATGCTGTGACTTGTCTCCGCCCCCCGCTCCGCACGCCGCGTCTGAAATTCTCTCGCACTGTGGAAAAGGTTAATGATCGCGTGTGCAATAGACAAGGCCACCCACCAAGTGTGGCGAGGGCCAGGGACAAGGCCACAGAGCCCACCGCCTGGGGAGGAACCTCCAGGATGACAGTGGCAATGAGGGAGACGTGGCAGCTTTCCCCAAACCCTGTTTCGAGCCTCAATTTGCCGGAAGCTCTGGGACGAGGAATGGGGCCCCTGATGCTGGTTGCTTATGGTCCCCCTTATCTCCCCAGTCACCAAATCTTCCACTGTGGGGCCACAGGAAAAGGCTCAGGAGTGGTCAGCATCCTAAACCTGGCTGAGGCAGAGAAATGGGAAGTAACAGAGCCCAGGGCCTGAAGCATGGTTCACCAGCAAAGCAGGTACGAGGACTGGAGGGGAAGGAGCGAGCCACAGGCCCCAAGGGATCATCCCCTTCACAGGCTCCAACATCTGCCAGGTGCGTGACCTTGCGGAAGTTTTTAATCCCTTTGGACTTAAAAGGGGGTAATAACAGGACTCGCCTGTATTAAATGAGGTAACGTATGTAAGTTACTAAGAGCAGTGCAGGGCACACAGTGAGCAGCGCATTCGTGTTTGCTATTATCATTCTGCCCCCACTTCCCACCCAGGTCGTTTCAGGGTCCCACCGGGGTGGGCAGCTGGGATCCCGCTCACGCCCACCTGGTTTACGGCGTTATTAATAGCTCCAGGCACCGGGCGGAGGGGGACCCAGAACACTGGAAGGGAGGCGGTCTTTGGCATCCCAGCTCTGAGCTCTTCCTCTCCCTCCCTACGCCACCCAGACCAACCGGACAGCTGGGGGCGGTACACCCGTAATGAGAGAGGAGGAAGACATCCCTTCCCAAGACTGACCAGGAGCCAAGAGTCTGAGTCAGGCACTGCGTGTGTCCGCAAGTGTGTGGGGTGTCGTTAAAACCAGACCTCCTCCGTCACTCGCAGCAGGAGGTCAAGGGAAAAGGCCCCCGTGTGCCATGCACCCGCCCTCCCCCTGGACTACAGGGCGGTGCTGAGCTGGCGCTCTGAGGCACAGACGAAAAGAGGAGGTCGTGGGCAGGAGGGCTGCTGCTGTGAGTCCCAGACAGCACTCCAGCGGAGAGCGGGATCCCCAGGGAGCAGGGGGAAGGGAGCCCCTGTCCTCCAGGGTGCTCTGTGCTAAGTGGGTGCTAAGGACTCCAAACGTGGAACCCTCGCACCCAACTGGGAGGGCGCATCCCACTTTACTAATGAGAGAACTCAGGCTCAGAGAAGCCAAGCAATCCATTTAAGGTCTCCCAGCAGTTGCCTGTGGCAGGGCTGGGATGCGGTGCCTGTTCTCACTGCTCCTGAAGCCCCTTTTCCACCGCCCCGTGGTAGGGCAAAGGCACAAAATCTGCCATGACTGTCCACATATCAATGCCAAAAGTGGGGGCCCGAACGTACGAACCCTTTGATCCTGAAATCCCACTTAGAGAATTTTACCCAAAGCTACTATCCTAGAAGGAGCCTTAAGGTATGTCCTGGGTCAGTGACATCAACCGGAAACAGCTAACAAGGCCCAGCGATAAGCAAAGTTGCTTTTGTTTAAAGTGTGTTTACCTATACAATCTATAATCGTTACTGCAATGTTGGAACTGAATGTTTCATCAGTAAGGGAGTCCTGTGTGTTAGATTCTCAGTCACCATCGGTCACTGTCAATGGGGGCACTCTACTTTTTTTCTTTGAAGCACAAATCCCAATCTTCGTTTCCTCAAATTTGCTCATCAGAAAGTATCTGACAGTAAGTGAAAAAAGCAAGTTACAAAGCCTAATTAGGTACAGTACAGCTCTATACATTTATTCACATCTGTGGGGGGAGGGTGTAAAAGGAAGGGCATTCATACTCAGTAAAATGCTAATGGTAATTCTACCTGAAAAGGAGGATTACAGTAATTTAACTTTCTTGTATCTTTCTCTTCTAGGTGACTTACAATGAGCATCTGTACTTTTTAAGAGGCAAAGAAAGACGCTTAGCTCTCCAAATGTATTCCAGAGGCCGTCGTCCCATCCCCAGGTCTCCCCACATCCACGGAAGGGGGAAGGCAGCTCAAGCCAGCAGGTGCAGGCTGCCACGGGCAGGTGCCCACACCCCTCTCCCCGACAGGAGGGGCGGACACTGAGAACTGCAGCTCAACCCGCCCCAGCGTCCTCCGTCCCCTCTGGCTCCTGACCTGGCCGTCTAGCTCCCCAGCCAGCGGGCGTCTGCGTCAGCTCAAAGCTCTTTACGCCTCTCCTCTCAGCCTGAAGCCTGCGGAACTGGCCCCCGCAGCCCCGTGCTAGCGGAAGACGGAGATGTGGGAGGTCACGAGGCCACAGGACTGGGACACACTGTCCTCACAGCCCTCATCCCTGGACCTGGAACCAGGGAGGGAACCAGGGAGGAGACGCAGAGCGGGAGCTCACCCCCCCACCCCCACCCCAGGATGCCATCACGCAGCAAACATCTGCAGCACCCAGTTCACACAGCCCACCGTTTGGGAGAGTGCTGGGATGTAACAGAGAACACAGCAAACCACGCCTGTGCCCCATGCAGCCTCCATTGGGATGCAGGAGGCACACGGTGCAAAAGTCTAAAAAGGTTTATTATATCCTGTGACTTGTGCTACAAAAGCACGAAACAGGGGGCTAGGGTGCTGTCAGAAATCAGCAGTGGTAGTGGGGAGACTCTCTCTCGCCCCCCCCCCCGCCCCCCCAATGACAGAGAGATCCTTATATCCTGGACACATGGTCACTTGTCTCTTCACATCTAGCCCAGCTCAGGAACCTAAGAGATGATGAACAGGTAAGTCTTAGTTGAAATGACCTTTCTCTAAATCCCTGGCAGCGTGGGGTTGGGGAGTTATGCCCTCTTCTAGAACTTCTGCAATGAGGAGCTAGTGATGACCTTCCCCTAGAAAATGATCTAAGGAGAAATCAAATAGAGTTTTTAAGTCTTAGAAGGTTACTGACATAAAAGATACACAGCAGTATTGCATCTGGGTCCCTCGTTGGCACACACAGTCCCAAATATTTGGCTGGGAGGTCAAAGTGGTTCTCTGTTTGTTACTGACTTTCATTATTGTGATAGAGAAAAATCCTCACCCAAAACAAAGCTAAAACTTATAACGGGGAATCCAGTACTAAAAGCCTTGAAAGAACCACACTACACTGCCCAGACCAGCTAGACCTTCCCTGTGCTTCCTGCCCTCTCTCTCCAGGACCTTCCTGGGGGAGCCACAAAGGACCAAGGTTCAACAAAAAGGCAAGAAACTTAAAAGTCACACTATAAATGACAATTAAAAAAATATCTATTTGCAACACATGACAGATAAAAGGCTAACTTAACTCCGACAAACCAATTGTAGAAGATTAACGGTCCGATATAAAAATGGGCAAAGAAGACGACCAGGCAGTTCAAAGAAAGGGAACACAGATGGCCAAATGAGAGATTCTCCATGCGACTCGTGAAAAGAGAAATGCTTACAAAAACAAGACAGTAATGTCACCAGAATGGCAAATATGTTTTAATGTTTGACCAAAACCAAAATAAAACTCCTGGGTTTATGCCAAGGTTTGGGAGGAAAGGGTACACCCTCATACACCCCGTAGGGACGTAAACTAGTATAGGGGAACTTGGCCCGAATCTATCAAAATTGTACATGTTCAAACCTTGAACGGAGTAATTGCCCAGCTAGGAAATCATCCCACAAATATGTTCCTAACGCATTTTAATGGCCCCCAAACTGGTAACGACCTACGTCCGACACTTCAGAGCTGGTCAGATAGATGGCAGGCACCTACACAGCAGAGAACTTAGTGCACAGGCTGTGAGAGACGCAGGGCCACATACACCATGTTTATGGGAGGGCAGACCAAGAACAGGATGGCACTTCGGCTTTACTGTTACCATCCTGGTTTGTTTAATGGACTTTCATTGGCATTACTTAAGCAACTTTTGAAGTATATTCATGAACACAAGAAGCCAACACACCAAAAGGTTAATTAATGGGTCACTGTAAACGGTGGTAATAAAGGTAGTGCTTTCTTCTTTTGTGGGCTTTTCAAACGTCCAAAAAAATATACTGAACAGAATAGAAAATATAATAATACCATTTGGGTGGTCTGTTGTTGTTTTGTTTTTTAAGGCGCAGGGGAGAAGGTACACAGGCCTGCAGATGCTCACAATTTTTTTGGAGGTATTTATCCCAAATAACGTTAAGAGGGTTGACTATCAGGAGAAGGTTCTACCGAAAAACTTGTGTTTTTTTGTTTGTTTGTTTTGTTTTCCCCTTTATTTTTTTACTTTATTTATTGAGAGAGAGAAAGAGAATGGGGCGGGGGGGGGGGAAGGGGGAGGGGGAGAGGGGGGAAGGGGGAGGAGGAGAGGGAGGGGGAGGGGGAGAGGGAGAGGGAGAGGGAGGGGGAGAGGGAGAGGGAGAGGGAGAGAGCAAATCCCAAGCAGGCTCTGTGCCCAATGCCGCACTGGAACTCAAGAAACGTGAGATCATGACCTGAGTCAAAGTCGGAAGCTAAACCCACTGAGCCACCCAGTGCCCTACGTTTCTACTTTCTATCTTTCTGTAATATTTGGATCTCACCATCTACATGCATTTCTTTTTAAAAATCAAGCTGAGAGGTTTAGATTCTAAGGTGCACTATGCCTCAGTTCTTACTTGACCCCTGGCCTCAGACCGACCCAGCTATGTGTGCCGCAAAGCAAGTCAACCTTCCGACTAGTGAGGCAGGGGACCAGACGCAGGAGATCCCACACTGGCTGCAGGAGGAAGGACCCGGTGTAGTTCAAAGTACGAGGGCTACCCGGCTGATGTAAAGGCCTGATGTCTCCCTGAAGAGCATTAACCCAAATATGAAAAAGAGCAGGTTGAGGCCCCAGACCACCGCTGCTAACCACCTGTGACTCCTGTGGAAATGAGCACCGCACAAGGTCAAGCACGCTGGAGTCTCAGGCAGGAAACTGACGGACTGGGGGACACAGATATTTGTGTTTCTTCCAGCAGATGCTCATGATCGAAAGAGGAATGTTCGTGTACACCACGCCAACCACGTGTGAGGTGTACTTTATATTTAGAAAACACGTTATAATGAAGCCTCCGAACAGCCCTCTGGAATAGTCAATTGCTGAGTCCATGCGGAGGTGTGGCAACAGGTCCTGGGGACGCAACTTGCCAAGGACGCGCGGCTAGTAACTGCCGGAGCCAAGATGCAGACCCGGTTCAGACACTAAGTTCCAGGGTCTTATCTTCACGACAAGCGATGCTTTGACAAGCAAACCCTGAGCTGCTGCTATTAGTTTACTGTTGCCCTGGCTCCCTACGCCGCCCTGTTCACAGGTCTCCCCCATTTATCTCTGCACCTGCCCGGCCCAGCGCACAGCTTAGTGCAGAAGAGACACAATGTACACTGATAAATTAAAAGGCAGGCTGTATAACAGAATGGCTTACATCAGGATACAAAGCATCCTTCCCTGCACACGAGGCAGACAGTGGTGGGAAGGAAACACACTAAACGCTCCCAGCTGGATTGAAGCCAAAATCAGAGTGGCAGGAAGAAGAAAATGCCACATTCTTTGCAGCGTCTAGGTACAACTTTTAAAAAACCCACAGAGATAGACAAAATATCAAAAGAAATTAAGACGGAAGGAGGTCAGAGACACTGTTTCTGGCCTATGCAGCCTCCATCAATTTGACCCTGTACAACTGACGAAGCAAATTCAAATTCTTAATTAGCAGCCATAAGTGCCAGGTCATGGTCAACTCTCCTGTGAAGTGGAATGAGATTCATGGTGCATACACTTTCATCAACAGATCTAATGGGAGGTGGAGAGAGTTGAGAGACAGAAATGGAAGACGAGAAGGGTCCTACAGATCACGAGGGCAACACACACACACGCACACACACACACACACACACCCTACCCCTGAAACAATTCCTCATGCCCAAGACTGAAAGTCAGCAGAGTGAGGAGAGAAGGCAAGGGAACCAGAGGTTAAGTAACGCCCGTGGTAACCTATGAGAGAATAAACTGGTAGAAGGTATGAACCACTCTTCCCTGCTGTTAGCAAAAATGGCCCAGATGCAAGACAGAGCTCGCATCACCCAACGTGAACACGAGGGCATCGGACAGAGAGAAATGCAAGGTGTTTTGTTTTGTTTTGTTTTTTTCTTTTTGTCTGCTAAGAGCATGGCACTTGATAAATTCTTGCCGTGCCTTTCTTAAAGAGTTCACCTGTCACACAGCCGGAGGTGCAAGGGAAATGCTCCTTCAGATTCTGACCAGGAAGCAACATCTAGTAAATTATGTAGGAACAACAAAACATCTTAGCACAAACAATAGCAACAAGAATACCACATTGGGAGGAAGTAACCTTGTTATTTTAGAGTTCAAAGAAGGGAAGAAAAAACTCAGGCACAAAAACAATTGTTTAGCCTAGACTTGCAGAAAACCGATATTTAGATGTTGCCTCAATGGAGCAGTATGAGCTCAGATCCCACAGGGGAATGCATTTCGAAAGATAAGGTCTGGTCCCTCTGAAGTAGATTCTGAGCACGTAAACCATAATAACCCCCGAGAAAGAAACGAGGGGGAAGCAGCCACCGATGGTTAAGTCCACAGCACAGGGAGCCCCGATGAGCTCGGGTACTGAAGACAGGACAGACCCCAAGAGAGTGGCGTGGGCTCTTAGAGCGAGCAGGGCTTGTGAAAACGCAAGAATGACTGGAGACTGTCTTAATCCTACGTGCAAAGCTGTAAGAAAAACCAGGGAGGGGGAAGAGGGCCCCTCATGGGGCTGAGGCTCTAAGCCACAAAAATGACGGCCGATGCGGGAACGTTCATCTCCAGTATGGTCCATCGTGTTTTGTTTGTTTGTTTTTAATCGCAGAGAAAGTTCTTCAGATTCGAACAGGCCAAACCTTGACACACACTGAAGGGTAGCTGAACCAAGAGCCAACCTATAAGCACCCAAGGATGATGGAGTGACAAGACGCCAATCGTGAAGACACCGCGGGACGCAGAAACAATCTGCAGGTGTGCCTCCAGAACCAGCTGGTGATCATGGAGGGCTCCGGGGAGGAGGAGACAGGGGCACCCTGCCCTCCCGCAGCTTTCCTTCTCTCAGCACCCGCCATGCTCCAGGCACCATGCTGAACGCTTCGGGATTTAGGGAGTTCACAGACCAGTCAAGGGAAAAAGAAACGACACGTAAACAGAATGGTCATTAAGAGGTGCCGCCGAACGTCACATAGGTCTCTGGCCAACGGATTCTGAAGTGCGACCGCAGCCCAGCCTGGGTTCCCTGAGAGGCTGTGACACATCTCATCTCAATACCTTTTCTAGCAGAGTCACTAAATTATAGACCAAGGAGTGCCAGATGCAGGGGGCCTTGACTTCTGGAGAGTACACGGACAGTCCCTTGCCGGACCTTTGACATGACAAAGAAACAAAGGGTGAGAGGACAGAGCGCTGCCACAAGTGACCAATGACGAAGTGCTATTTAATGGATCTGGGGCCGGCTGAATGTGCAGCCAGCTGAACTCAGCACCCCCTCTGACCTGCTCCTCGGCCTCAGTAAATGACAATGACATCCGGCCCCCAGATATAAACCTTGAAGTAGTTGTCCCACCTACTCACCCACCCACACATCCAGTCTGATCTTGTCTTTGGAAAGCTCTCCAAACAAATCCACGTTCTCTCTTCCAGTCTTGCGGCCACTTGCTTGGTTCCCTTTTCTCTTGCGTGCCTTCTAACTGGAGTCTAGATGCTAGCCTTAATCTGTTCCCGGCACATCCCACGTCAACCTCTGAAAGGCAAACAGGAGCAGGGCACTGTCTTCCTTAGACATGTTCACTGGCTTACGGGACAAAACCCCAGTTCCTTAGCCTGGTCTTTCCTGGCTCCTCACTGCAATATCTCTGTCGGGCCCCCCAGCAACACATTCTTTCTGCTTGGGTGCCACGACACTTGACCGTCCTCCGGGCCTCCAAGTCTGCATCCTTCGAGCACCAAGGCAGTGCTGACCTCCTCTGAGAAGCTTCCCTGACGTCCTCCAGGCACGGCCAGCCCCTCTCCTCTCTGCTCTCAGAGACTCTTGGTAAGCTCCTACTTCCACACTCACTGGCGTCAGTTACAAGACCATTCCTTGCCCTGCCGTGTAGACCTTGTGCCTCTTAAAGGCTGGGACTGTATCTCATCCACCATTTTTTCGAAGCTTAGTTGACACGAAGCGTTACCTTAGATCTTGTTCACTTTTGCTTGCAAACCCTAGGCCCAGTACATGGCATAATGGCTGTACTTAATACACGCTTGCTTGTTGGCTAAACACAAAGCACACCTCCAGCGACAAACTGAGAAATGCCATCTGTGGCTTTGCCTGCTATTTTACCAACAAGCTGGTTGAAGACAGAGTACACGGCAAGCTCATCAAACTTGCAGGTGACCGACAAGTGGAGGTGTGCCTGGTAACACATTTCTAAACGATTACAGGAGGTGAACACACGGGCCCGAGCACAGTCCCAAGTCAGGGGTTCAAAAAAAAAGGCATCTACTATAGCATGGGATAAGAGGGACCTTTCTCAAGTCAGATCCATATAACACGAGGAGTGACAGCAAAGGCTGAAGCCAGGCTACCTGAGGGGTCGCAGTTCCTGCATTAGCTAGTTTCCTCACCTTCTTCGGTGTCCTTGAGTATCGTACAGACACAATAACTGTATCTACCCCATAGGGTTGTTGCTCAGTTAATAGGAAAAATAATGCATTTGCCACTAGAATTGTGTCTCGCTCAATAAGCTCTAATATTTTTTGCTATTGGGCTGCTGCTGTGTTGTTAAAAGCTACTTCTAAGAGAAGAGAATCTGTAAAGCACTGTAGTTAAAAGCACAAGGACCTGGAACAGGACAGTCCTAAGTTCAAATGCCAGCTCTGAGCTTAGTAGCTGCCTGAACTTGGGCAGTTATTTCACATTCTTTTTGTTTGTTTTTAAAGATTTTATTTTTATGTAATCTCTACCCCCAGTGTGGGGCCCAAACTCACAACCCTGAGATCAAGAGTCGCGCGCTCTGCGGACTTGAGCCGGCCAGGCGTCCCAGTTATCTCCGATGTCTTCATCCACTCAATGGGGCTAGTGATGAATCTGCCAGAGATACCCACTTCAGCATTATATCCCATGGAGAAAAAGCAACTGGAGAGAAGCTAAACTCCATTATCAGAAAACGGGTCAAACAAATTATTGTACATCTACAACGACACATAAAATAATATACAGTTATCACAAAGAACGACGTAGATCCAGATATACCAAGATCAGAAGTTCTCCAAAAAAGAGATTTCCCATGAGAAAAGCAAGCTGCATATTGACACTTGTAGTCTGATCCTATTTTTGTTTTGAAATGTTTTGAAAAAAACAAAAGAGAAAAAGCAAAAGAAATGTTGTGTGTGTGTGTATTTACCCACACCTCTCTAAATATAGACAGCCTTTGCTTTGCACAGTAAGACAGAACCACACAAATGATCGTGCGATCTTAATCATCAATGGAAAAAATTAAGATTGTTCCATGACCTTTAGAAATTTGTGTCAAAACATTGAGAACTCTCTTACTGTCAGTTCTAAATGAAGAGAGAAATGGAAAATCTAGTAAAACTTGTGTTCACTACACTGTAATACAGATTAGAATAGAGTATGTCAGTTCTCTGGGAAAAACTTATCCAGAGTAGTTGGGACACTGCTTGCTTTCTAGAGGGGGCACCGTTTCTGTGCGTTTGCAAACTGGCACACTCCTTTCAAAGTTTGGGTCGGTTTTCAACGTGTCATCCGCTGTGCTTTCAGTGTCACAGAATACCTCCACGAATGCTTTCAATGTGGAGTTTCTTCCCCAGTGCCACTTCCTCTGGAACTTCTTCCTCCTTTTCGTCACAATCACTCATGTCAATGAGCTTGCCTTCCAGGGTTCCTCTGACTTCACCTGCAGAGTCGTGACCCGTGGCCATGTCGACATCCCTATAATCAACTACTGATTCTGTGACTCCATTTAATCCAGCTCCAATTTCATTTCCGGGATTACCACTTTTCAATTCTTTGTGGAAATGTCATCTTTGTTGGCCAATTCCCTCTTTGGATTATCCATGTTTGTAAAGTGTCACATGAGTTCATCGCTAGGGGACAAGGAGGCAACACAACGGCCCACTTCCCTATCTGTGTGTGAGCCCGACAACAGATGGGCAATAAGCGACCGCCACTGACAGACTCAGAAAGGAGGGATGTGATCATAAAAAACATCTGTTCTGTACATAGTGATTTGTGGACTGAAGAGCTTGTAGCAAAGTCTGTGCTCTATGCAACTACTCAGTTAATACACCGCGGCAAGTGGTGTTACTTAACTAGTAGTAGTAGCTTAGTAGTAACTGAGATCCACGTGCACCAGATCTGCAAAAAGCAAGGACTGTCCTGCACAAAGGACACAATACGGGCATATACATCCTAAAGAATAACACCGGTGACCCTTTGGGAAGAGCTGTGTTATTTAAACTTTTTTCAGTGACCAAGTTCTATGCCTTAAGAATGGTTCTCAACCTAAGAGGACTTTCCCCCTCAGGGGACACCTGAAAATACCTGGAGACATTTTTGATTGTCACGGCTTATGGGGCATGGAGAGGACCGCAAGTGGATAGAAGCCGGGGATGCTGCGAATTCCCGTGAGGCACAGGACAATCCCCAACAAAATGTTAACAGTGCCAAAGCTGACAAACACGGTTTGAAGCCAAGTGGTTTGTTAAGTTCTTTTTAACGGCAACTTTCTCATAAGGTGGCGGCAAAGAGTAAAGGGGATGATGGCATATGGAAGGTGTGCAACAAATGCTATTAATACCTGCGGCTCCAGGTGACTTAAAACGGGCGGTCTTAATACCATCTGAGATTTGCGGGAATTTTTACAAATATTAACTCATCTCCTCCTGTGCCATGATGGGGCTGCTAAGAAGTAAACGTTGCCTTCAACCCATGGGTGGACCGAGTACCCAGGTCAAGACAGGAGTCCAGATCCAGCCACACTCTGTACCTCACAGAACACGTCTAGAATCCAGGGCTCGCCTCTGGGCAACACACTTGAAGGGGGGCATTAAGCTTTCAGAGGATGATGACTGCAACGTAAAGGGTCCGAGAATCACGTGACCCGAGAGACAGCTCAGTCAACTGGAACAATCCGCCTGAAGAAGAGAAACCCTGGAGGAGCAGCTGAGGGATGAGATGTGACAGCAGTCCTGAAATTCTATAGGGCTGTCACACAGAAGAGGCTAAATTAGACTTGTCCTATGTGGTTCCCCAAGGTAGAAATTAATAAGCAGCTGTCTCCTAAGAGCAGGGACCTGTTAGGAAACAAGTTCCCCATCCTTGGAAACATTCAAGCAGAGGCTCGAATGTCAGGTGGGCTCTCAGGGGATTCCTACACCGGCAAGAGAATAATCTAGATGAGCAATAAGGCACTTTCTGCTACTCACAATCTCAGGTGCAGAATACAATGAGAGAGCAGGGCAGAGTCCAGAACAGGAAGGAACAGCCAGCCTCTGTTGACCCAGCAATCCCACTCCTAGGTATTGACCCAAGAGAAATGAAAACATTATGTCCACAAAAAGACTTGTGCAAGAACGTTCATGGAAGATTTATTCATCACAGGTCCAAACTGGAAACACTCCAAATGTCCATCAACAGGAAAATGGATAGGCAAATTATAGGCTGTCCATACAATGGAGTACCACTCAGCTATAAAAAGGAACAAATGACCTACACAGGTAACCATGTGGATGAACCTTACAATAAAAAGTTCATACTGATGATTCCATTCATATGATGTCCCACAACAGGCAAAACTAATCTATGGTGAAGAAACACCAGAATTGTGAAGGAGCATGAAGAAACTTACTTAGGTAATAAAAAATGTTCTGGGGCACATGGGCGGTCAATCGGTTAAGCGTCGGTCTCTTGCTCTGGCTCAGGTCATGATTTCATGGTTCATGGGATCAAGCCCTGTGTTGGGCTCTGCGCTGACAGGGCATAGCCTGCTTGGGATTCTCTCTCTCTCCCCCTCTCTCTGCCCTCCCCTGCTCCCCGCCCCCCCTCAAAATAAATAAATAAACTTAAAACAATGTTTGTTCTGTGTCTTGAAAGAGGTTTGGAATTCACAGATGGAAGTGTTTACCAAAACACATCAAAGCATACACCTAAAATTTGAGCATTTCACAGTTACATACATTTTACCACCAAAACACAAAAAAATAAATGCATGAACAAACACCGAACTCTAATGCCTATGTATGTAGAAATGCTTAGTGGGGGAAATGTACTGATTTCTGCGACTTGCTAACGAAACGCATCCCTGAAATAGGGCTGACAAATGGGTGGAGAGATGGAAAGACTGCAAAGACCGGAGAAAGCAAGCAGAGTGAAATTTAATGGTACGATCTAGGGGGCTGGGTACACGGGTGTTCACTGTGAAGTTCTTTCAAGCTTGTTGCGTATCTAAAGTGCTTCATAATAAAAAGTGGGGGAGGAGGGAAGGAAGTTACAGCCAGTAGGAATCACAAGGGAAAAAGAGGTGGCTGAGGGGTCATGGGAGGAAAGCAGCAAGGGAAAGTAGAGGAACTGTTTTGGCCAGGACAGGGGCCTCTTGGGGCAGAACTGCAAAAGGCCCGGCTGACCTGGACAGGAGATCATAGCTAAGATGGGACACATGTGAGGTTCGCACTCAGACCTTTCCTGTCGTAAGTCCTTGTCCCTGTGAGACCAGTTCCATCACTATCTGGCTCTCTCGTCCCAGACAGGTCCTTGCCCCGCTCCAACCTTGGTCCCTCTCCCTGGACACTCAAGGGACTAGTTTAGAAGACGCTTAATGTGTTTTCCAGCTCTGACAGTCTACGATTCATTGCATCTGTACAAACCATGTTTCTAGGCAGGAGCCAAAAGATGCAGAGGTACCACGGTGGCATCAGACATTCCAGCCAGTCTCCTACAGGCAAAAGGCAAGGAGCTCACGATCATATCCATGTGTCGCCAGAGAAAGGGACAAGCTCTTAACCCGCTGCATGTGGACTATCCACTTTGTAGGGTAGCCACAGCAAACACTGAATACAGGAGTGGGAGCACCCCGCCCCCCAACACACAGCAGGTCTCTGGGACACAGAACACTGTGGGAGCCCGAGAGAAATAAGGAGATACATTTGCTACAGGAAAAAAATTCAATAATATTTTGCAAAGTTCAATTTCAATAATTTTAAGAGTATCTACTCTATTGTCCTCCCTCCCCTACTCTCAGTGGCATGGATGATTTAAATCTGATTGCACACAAGACTGTCAGATTTTCTGTGCCACGTTTTCTCTACTCTGTGGCTCTCTACCCCAAGGACACAACCTAGAGTTTGCCAAGCGATAGAAGGATGTGCCAGAAAGCTGGCTGACCTGGTTCTAGTCCCACGTCTACAATTGCTGCTGAGTGCCTACCTACAGACAAGTCACTTTCACTGTCTCCTCTCCTGTAAAATCTAACATATAACCAGCCTACGTGAGGTCTAAGGTTTCTATAACTCTGTCTTCTTTGACACGATTCTCTCCTCCTAGACGGGTAATATAACCTCAAAATGTGTTTAATTTTTATATATTCTGGAGCGCTTCTGTGTATAAGGTCACCTTTAAATCCATAATCCAGGTGGAGTTGACATAACCTTCATTTTAGGCACATGGAAACCAGGGTGCAGAGGGTTTGAGGTATTTGCCAAGGTTCCCCTGCTGGTGGGTGACAGAGGGAGGGCTACCGCCCAGGGCCCCCTGGGAGTCCCTCCCAGATTTCAGTACCTATAACCAGCCCCCAACCCCCTCCCCCTGCTCCTTTCCCTGCTTTGCCCACTCTGGTTTCCCATTGCTGCTGGCCTCAGATCTTAAAGGGGAGGGTGTGTTTCTCAACCCAAAGACCGTTACCTCACAAACCAAAAACAATTCTGGCGGGACTTCCTTCCCGCCTTTCTCCTTGGGGTGAGGGGTGGGGGTAGGGGAGGAACAGGAGAGTAGACTGCTAAGAGGTCAAGACTCAGAAATGGGAGCCCGCAGCCTGGAGGAAGTCTCTGGAGTGCTTGGGGGTAGGGGAAATCCCGCTCCTCCCTGGAATAACTGTGGCAAATCACCTAGGGGAAGTCTGGGATCCTCATTATGCAGGACAACAGGACACCCTGTCTAGGTCCAGATGTGCCACCACAGTGGCCAGTGAGGCCATGACAGGAAGTGGACCCAACAGGGCCCGGACCTATGGGGAAGAGGAAGGCGAGGCATGTGGTGCCATCGTCTCCCCCAACTCCATGCCCGCTATGCACCAGAACACCGCCCCAACGTCTGCCCAGGTGAAGACCGGCCGACACGAGAAGGGAGAACAGGGAGAGATCACAGGAATGGGGGCTCAGACACTGCTCCGCCTTCTAGCCTTGAGGGGACAGCAGGCAAAAGGGTTGGACCCTCACGGCCAGGACATCTAAAGATTCTTCTGGACACGCAGTAAAGCCCCACCATGGGGTAAGAAAGAATTTCCATAATGACCAATTTGTCTAGAAGTGGCCTGAATGCATTCCCAGCAGTGGTGATGCATCCCCAGCTGATGGAGGAAGGAGGGAGTCATCCCCCTGCTCCTCTCCTACTACCCAGTCCTCCACCACCCTCACCCAACACCCACCTCCAGTGAGCTCAGAGGTTCCTGGCAAAGGCTCCCTCCCCGGGGACCACAGCAAGTCCACAGGGGTCAGAGCTGCTGGTCCCTCCGGAGACACTGGAGCCTGGGAGTCTGCAAACACAACCCCAGTTGGCAGCAGAAGCTAATACTCCTGTTTCCCAAACCAAAGCCTGGCCCACCCGGACTTCCTGTTCAGGGGGAGCGGAGGGACAGCATCTGCCTTTTCTCTAACAAGGGCAACGATCGATCGGAGGGATTGGATTTGCTCCTCCCCCATCTGGATGAATGACTCCAGGGAGCTCTGCGGCTGTGACTGAGAAGACAAGGCGAAGGCCAGATTAGAGGGGAGGTAAGGGACACCTCACCCTCATTGCTGAGGACCTAACTCCTCCTCCTCTGGGAAGGTCAAAAGAGGAAAAGCATCATAAAAGTATATTAATACCTACATCCGTACAAACAGATTGGGAAATCCTGAGCCCGCCTTAATTACACAGAGGTCTACCCACATCGGACATGTACGATCCCCAGGAAGAGTGACTGATTCCTACACACATTCCCATTTTTTTCCCAGTTGCCCATTTCCTTAGAAATCCTTTGCCTCCTGGCAAAGCTGTGCAGGAGGGGTACTGAGGCCTGCCACCGGCTCAGGAAGTGCCTGCACCTGGTTTTGTTCCTGGGGGAGAATCCAGGAAGGCCTCCCAGACCTTTCTCAAGGGGCCGGCCCTCGGGGAGGCCAGGCACTTATACCTATCTCCTGTCACCAACGGCCTAAAAGCAACTCTAGCCGGGACCCTCCAACTGTAAAACACCACAAACTTTGCCAAGTCCACTTCACAATTTTGACTTCTTCCTCACATTTAAACCAAAATGGCTTCATCTCAGCCTCCCCTGGGTAATGGAGAGCTGAGTGCCTTTCCGCTCTGGTCCACCCTCCAGATGCCTTGTGGTTATTAGCAAAGGGGAGGAAATACCCTGCCCACCTGCTTCTTCCCAGCTACCACCTCAAGGTTCAACACAACCTCCCCCACCGGACGAGGAGAATGCAGCGACAAGGGAGCTAGGCCTTGCTCCCCTCCACTTCCAGGATTAGCGAGCAGCTGCCTCTGGACCGCCAGCCCCTCCCTTCCATACAGAGGGGCTCTCAGCAGCCTGGGCCTCAAGCTGGGGTGTCTGCTCACTGCTTGTTCACCCCCCATGCTGCAAACTGCCGCTTCCCAGGCATGACAGATGTAGCTGCTATTCAGTATGTTCAAGCCAGGACAAAAGCCTTCTCCAGAAGCACAAAGCCAGCAGGGATGCAGACAGGGCCAACTTCAATAGAAGCCACCTGCCGGGTGGGGGCCCTTCTCTGCCACACCCCCTAGCACACACGCATGCGCACACATGTGTACACACACACACACACACACACACACGCACACCTTTTTAAAGCCTCTCAAACCCGTGCTGAGTCAGAGTCAGGTGAATTTTTCTCGAATCACTGAACCGTTCTCCCAGGGCAAGGAGACTGTGCACAGCCATTTCTCAGTATTCTACCAGGATATTGATAAGTGGTGAGTAAAAAAGGGATCCTATACATGTCAGAAGCACTAGGTTTTACAAAGTCGAATGCCTTATTTTGCTACAGAACTTCTCAGAGCCTTTAAAATGTTAATGTGCACTGCAGTGTTTCCCAGGTTTCTCTGGTCACAGAGCATCTCAGGATGGGCACTCCAGCAGCACGTTCCAAGACTGTCTGGTGCTTGGAGAAACATGGGCGGCTCTTTCCTCCACGTTCACCCGGCCCCCTGTCCACAGCTCTTCTACACGTGGAGTATGGAAGACGTACTTGGCTTACATGGTCTCCCCTCGATAAACTTCCAGAGAACGGCTGGGTGGGCAGATGAAGGAGCACGCACATGCCTGTGGTACCTTCACCATTCTGTTCAACTAGTGGGGAAGTTTCTGCAAGGGCCATTAGAATGTCATCGAAGAGACGGATTCTCTGCACACGCCCAAGCCAACACTGGCTGTGAATCATCTGTGTTTATGTCACCAGGGACAAGGGTTCAACCCCAGGTGAGCCAGTGGGTTTCGTTCTCCTCCTAAACTACCCCAACTGTTTTGCATTTGTCCACACAGGTAACTGGGTCACTGCACTCAACGTACGACCACAGACCACACACCATAAGGGTCACACATGGTGTGGGTGTATCAATACCACAGACACCAAAGGATAGGTGACAGGAGCGTCAGACAGGACACAGATCGTCAACATTTCCCAGTAAGCCCAGTATTTTTACATTCAAACTGTATATCTCAGATTGCCTCTTGGATTCGACAGTAGTCTCTCCCTACTCACCCCCCTAAAAAAGTATTTGTCTAATTTTGGCCACGTACCTGGAGTGAACTTATGGAACAGACCCTTCAGGAGGCCCCTGCTTCACTCACAACCATGCACTCTGAAAAGGCATCTTCCACCGGGCTCTGCAGCTGGGCACAGAGGCAGGTGCCCTGGTGACAGGTCGCAGGGTACCTTCAATCCCCCCCTCACCCCACCCGTATGCGCGAGCGCGCGCGCACACACACACACACACACACACACACACACACACACACACACAGGAAGCCTCTGCCTCTTGAGCAGCTGCCCTTGTTCTGAAGCCACGGACTGTTCCTGGTATGCATGTTTCTTAGAACAGTGGAGATGGCGATTGTGGTTAGTATCTGGGCAACAGCAGGAGGCTGGGGGATTCCTCATGCCCTGGTTCTGACCTAGGAAGGGAGGAGGCCCCAATGTCGGCTCTCCATTCTCAGCCCTCGAGGCATCAGAAGAAAACACGAGGAGACACCTTGAGGCAGTATTGAACGGTCCCTACTTGCCACTAAAAACAAAAGTGTGCTTTTTATCACCTTAGAAAAAGCCCTCAGTTTATTCCTAATTCCCACCCTATTTTTCCGAATTTCTCTTCTTGCCCACCTGGCAAAATTAGTCTGATCTATGGAAGCTGGGAGTGGAAAGGCAAGCTGACAGGCTTTCCTAGTGAAGCAGCCCCAGTCCCCACACCAAGAGCAGAGACAGAAGCTTCCCTTTCTAGCACCCCAGCCAGGCCGCTTGCCCCCCGGGCCCCCGCGGGGTTAGAGAGAACCCTTTGGCTCCACTCATCGTTCCATTTATCTTAACCGGGCAGGCTTCTGCTTGGATGTCGCTGCTTCTGAAGCTGACGCTTTAATTCTTGATTTTATAAACTTTATTGTTTAAATACCAGTTTTGCCTCTGAGGCAGCCAAGGCTCCAAGCCCTGCTTGTTAATTATCAGCTGCTAAACAGTACTTTTCTCAAGAGAGCTGATGGGGCCCGAGGCCACTGCGGAGAGAAAGCTGGCACAGGGGAAGGGAGTGCAGAAGGGGCTCCAGCTCCCCGCGGCAGACTCCTCAGAATCCAAAAGACAAAACAGCCAAGAGACTGGCCCACTTCTGTGGGCACACACAACACCTCAGCTAGGTACCTGGCACTGTGCTTTGCACTGGAGGACTCCAAATAAATGAGACACAGTCCTTGTCCTCAAGGAGCTCAGAGTCTAGCAGGGAAGGAAACAAGAGTCACTGTAATTCAAATTCACAGCAGACCTACAGCTAGTATGAACTACCACTAGCATAGGGAAGGGAATTCTGCCTGGAGTTGGGGGTGGGGGTGGGGGTGGGCAGTTTGCAGGTAAAATCTAAGCCTCAAAGGCTAGCTATAACTCCACCAGGATACAAAAGGATGAACATTAGGAAGGCCCAACAGAAGATCTGGGAGCATAAGAATGCACCCAGACTGGAAGCAGTCATCTCTGAAAGGGTGAGTGTCTGTGTGCGAGGGGTGGGGGTGGGAGGGAAGGTGAAAGCCAGCTTGTTTGAATACCATGTCAGGAGTGGGAGCGTTACGCTGGGGGCCAGGGAGGGTGGTGCTACTGAAGGTCTCCAAGCAGAAGTAATGTTTGTGGTCCTATCTGACCAGGAATGGATGGATGGCTGAGTCTCTTGGTGCCTCTGAAGAAAACCAGATCAGGGCCCTCAAGAAGCAGAGTTGACCACGGGGAGTCGGGGCCTCTTTCCCATGAATCAGTGTGCAGAGGGGTGGAGGACATGCATGGTCCGCAGCAGCTGGACAGCCTCTGGGACTCCCCGTTGACAGGGTCCCCTGAGACGTGGACCTTTCCCCAATCTCTCAGGAAGGCCCGGTAATCGGAGGGATCAGGGAATGACGTCACATCTTTGCATCTCTCCAGGGCCCTTGGCAGGTCAAGTACTCTGAAAATGTGCCATGACATTGGGTCACAGGCTGTGTTCAAATATCTGCATTAGCCTGAATACAGAAGATGGAACTGATGCATTCTCTGAGGCTCCAGAAAAGGCCACTAGCACCGAGGAATATTACAAGTCCCAGGAACAAAATTTTGAACTTTAACAACAGCAAATTTTTTTTAATGGTAAGGTTTTTTTTTTTTTTTAAACCAAGGAGTTTATTTATTTTTATTATTTTTTGAAATATTCATTTTTGAGAGAGCGCATGCAAGAGTGGGCAGGGGGGCAGGGGCGGGCAGAGAGAGAAGGACAGAGCATCTAAAGCGGGCTCTGCACTGACAGCAGGGAGCCTGACATGGGGCTTGAACCCACGAACTGTGAGATCATGACCCTAGCCGAAGTCGGATGCTCAACCGACTGAGCCACTCCGGTGCCCCAATGGTAAGGTTTACCTGAAAAGGGGTAAGCTCCCCCATCACCAGAGCAATTGAAGCGTAAGGTCAATCGATCAGTGGTGGCCAAACCCAGATAATCATCAGATAAAAACACACATTCCTGAATACCTCTCCTCTGTAGAGTCTCACACTCAGTAAGATACAAAGAGTGGAGCCAGGAATCTCTATTTTTGTTTTTTTAACTTTCTTCTTTTTTAATATTTATTTTTGAGAGAGAGAGAGCACACGTGCGTGTGTGCAAGCAAGGGAGGGGCAGAGAGAGAGAAGGAGACACAGAATCCAAAGCAGGCTCCAGGCTCTAAGCTGTCAGCACAGAGCCTGACGCAGGGCTCGAACCCACAAACCGCAAGATCGTGACCTGAGCTGAAGTTGGTCACTCAACCGACTGAGCCACCCAGGGGCCCCCTTTAGAAAAAAAATAAAAATAAATAAATAACTTTTCTTTTTTTTTAATGCTTATTAATTTTTGAAGAATCTCTATATTTCAATGTTATCTATGGGTGATTCTGACAACTGACTTAGAGAGCCACTGGGCTAGATGGCCATTTGCTGGTATATAGTCTTAAACAAGACAAAGTAAATACTACATAAGGTCCTTTCTAAATGATTACCTTCTTTTTGCCCTCTCACCTGGGCCTTCAAACCTCTCCTTGTGCTCTTCCATAAATCTCCTTTCCAGCTCAGATAAATCTTCACCAGGGTGTAGAATGATTACCTCAGAGTCCAGCATCGTCTAAGAGAATGTTCTGTGATGATAGAATGTTCTCTATCTGCACTGCCCAATACAGTGGCCACGAGCTATATGAGACTACCAAGGACTTGAAAGGTGGCTAGTGCTATAGGGGAACTAATTTATAATTTTATGTATTCAATTGAAATAGCCACAGATGACCAGGGGCTACTCTATTGGCCGCAGCAGCTTCCTGCGAAAGATGGCTTATGTACTCACTGTGAGATCCAGGTAAACAAGCCAACTCCCTCGACCACCGCCTCTCAGAGCTCATTTCCAGCCTGAAGTGAGCTACCTGATGACAGAGAGGTTAAATTCGAAGAAAATAGCAGGAAAGGAGGAGCTCTGTGTCAGCTGTACCAAAGACAACAGGTACAGAGAACAAAGAGCCCAAAGTAAAACTCTCACCCCAAGGGCTCTGCCCTTCCCTGCCCGAGAAAGCAACACCACCAGCAGCCCCAGAGGTACCAGCAGCCACCATCCCAGCCCAGGCAGTGGGGTGTCTCCCGGCTTCCTCGGAGCAGACAGACCTCATTCTCAGGGATGACCTAGAACACTCCTTGGCCGACTAGAGCCAGACTCTCAAATTTTGTACCGGAACTTTTTGGCTGTACTGGGGTGCAGAAATCCAAGAGAGAGAAAATGAATCTCACAAAACAAAAAGCAAACCTCAAATCCACTACTTTTCCAGACCTCAGAATTTTTCATCGGGCAAAAGCGATCATCTGCACACTCTCAAACATAACTGGACCCCTGCCCAGGTACGGTAAAAGGCCAAGTTCAAACCTGACCGAGGACTCCAGATTAACACGTGTGGTCTTCCAGCCTTGATTCCTGCCTTCCACATTTTAGGCCCTTTTTGCCCAGCATCTGCCTGCACACGTGCTCTGAATCTACCACAAAGTGTGGTTACCTGAGCTGAGAAGTGCTGCCTCAACCTTCTGGAATACCAAAGGAACAGACTGATGCGACAGCAGGAGAGGCCAGGTGGGTATCAGGAACCACCTGTCGTTATTTCAACAGCTCCCCGTCAAGGAGAGGCCACCGAGCAAGCCTCTGGGTAGCCAGCCTGACGCAGGGACGTGGTCTCTCAGCCAAGAGGAACACCACAGTGGGGGGGGGGGGGGGGGGGGGGACGGACAGGGGAGAAAGATGGAAGAAAAGATCAAATACGAAAAGCACTGTGGGGGTGGGGCAATGGCTTCCATCGAAGACTGGATACTGTTTGTGAAGTTTACTGGAAGATGGTTTTCCCCCTTCTAGAAAAAGAAAAAAAGAGAGAAAGAAAGAAAAGAAAGGAAAAGAAAAAGAAAATGATGTTGCAACTTCCTTCATCACCGCACGCACTCAGGAAAAAACCCCAGGCCTTGCTTCACTTTCCCATCTGTGCTAACGGTCAGCTCCATCCCGAGCCCTGACTTCTGGGCTCCTGAGAGGCAGGAAGCAAAGATGGCCAGAGCTTGGGGGACAGACAGCCTCCCCATCACCTGGCAGGCCGCCTGCCTGCTCCTCCACCGGGAGGCTGAACACAGGATGGAGGCGATTCTTCAGAGCGAGACGGAAGTCCCGTTAGGGCCCAAAGGAGGATAAAAATAAGTTCTGCCCCAGGCTCAGGCCGGCCCCCTCTTTTTTATTCCCCCTTTCCTCCCTGATTCTCTTGGATGGTCAGCCAGCCACACCCATACCGAGCATTTCCTCTTACCAGAAAGATCCCTGGGAGGAGGTCATCTCTTTCCCTCTCAGCCAAACAGAAGACAGGAGTACCCAGTGTAGTTCTTCACCATTTCCCCTTAGAATCCCCCCCCACTGGCCAAACTTTTATCTGTACCCTCCCCTGGGTGTGTCACAGATGTGATTCCATGATGTGTCCTCTGCCCATGCCAGGCAAAAGTGAGCCCTTCCACCCTGAGAGGCCCATCCCGTGTCTCTGTATCCTCTGCCCTGACTCCACCCGCGTCCCCACCACCATCTCCGAGCCCTTCCACCCTGAGAGGCCCATCCCGTGTCTCTGTATCCTCTGCCCTGACTCCACCCGCGTCCCCACCACCATCTCCCTGAACCTCTTTCTTCGTGTGTAAACCCAGAAATCAGGTCACCTGGCCTGCCTCCGTCAGAGAAGTACTACCTTCACCAGAGATTACCAAATGGGAATGTGTGTGAAAGGGCACAATCCAGACTGCTGTGTGTGTGGGGGTGGGGTGGGGTGGGGGTGGTATTCATCCCTTTTATGTGCACACAGGTGTTCACTCCTGTTCTGAACTGTAAGTTCCCAAAGGCAAGGCCCACACCTTACCATTGTGGCGATCTGCACGAAATAAGCATTCCATAAATATTTGATGATACAACACAAATCGCTAGGTCAACTGAGTACTAGATTATAGGGGAGTCACGGAGGAACAATTCAGCAATATTGCAAACGCCAAAGGAGCCCAGGTTTCAGCGTAAGACGCTCCCACCATTAACGGCCTCAGGGCTTTGCAACCTGCTGTTCCTTCTGCCCCCTGCCCCTGCCCCTCCCATCCCAGTATTCCCACAGTGCAGGCAACACCACCTTCCCAGGAAAGTCTTCCCTGAGCCACACACATTCTCAGCATTCCAGGGCCTCCTCCCTCCTTCATTTTTGCCACTGTATCTATCACCATCTGTCAAACTGTATCATTTAATTGATTACGTTTTGTCTGTCTCCCCTTACTAGGATGCAGGCTCTGGGCAGGTTGTTTTTGTTTTTGTTTTTCTGTTTTGTACACTTCATGTATCCCCAGAGCCTAAAACGATATTTAGCACTCAGTAGGTACTCAACAAATGGTTGCTAATGAATGCATTGCTCCGAACATGTCTGATCACATTTCCCCTTCTGTAAAATGTTAAGTATTCTGTGAATACTTTTACTTGGCAGTATTAATATAGGGAATTAACAAGAATATAAGTAAGACACCAAACACAATGCTTGCCACATAGTATCTGCTCAAGAAAGACTTGTTATTAATCTGGGAAACCTTCACAGGGTTGCTAAACCTTCAACAGTGAGCTGAATGGGGCAGAAAGTTGAGGACTGTTATATGTTTCAAAGTCGATCTGCTGTTCCGATCTATCCGTAGGGAGGCTGCAAAGTCATCCTTAGCACTGCTAATTAATTTTCTTGAGTAGTAAGTTGCTTTGGATCTCAGAGGGATAGAAGGCACCCTAAGGCAAATCCTGCTTAGAAAGGCAGGAGTCTAGTCCAAGCTGCTAGAAAGAATCAGCCCTCATTGTTCCAAATTCTTCTCATCTCATATAGCAGAGGTATTAAAGGGGTCTAAACCCAAGGGGATGACCCTGACTAGTCTCCCAGTCGAGGCTAATCCTGCCATCTGGGCCTCCTGATGGCCAGTCAGCAGGGAAGACAGGAGGCAGGCATGGAGGAGAATAAATGTTTACAAACATCGGTTGAACGGCTGAATGAATAAAAATACTACAGCCCGGAGAAGGGTGAAAGAGCGCTGGCCTGCAGAAAGTGAGAGCGGAGAGGATGGCCCCTGCGGCCTGGAACCTGGGCTGCCCCACGTCCTCCAGCACAGGGCAGTATTCCCAGCGGTGGGGTCACAGAAGCAGCACTACAGAAAGCCCTTCATTCGAAGCAGGCGTCCTCTGAGATCAACTCTGAGCCCTCTGATTCACAAACGAGGAAACTGAATGAGGCCCAGACAGGTTCTCGGACCTGCTGAGGACCACACAAGCCAGGTCTCTCAGATACCAGTCCCCTTCTGTTTCTCCTACAACGGTGCGGCATGGAGTCAAGTGGCCCCACGAGAGTCAAACCTCTGACCTCAGACCTGGCAGCCTAGTATTCAACGCTGGTGTTCTCGCCTCACCCAGGAGCAAAGCCAGCAGTACGATCACCTTGGACTACATCTGTGTGTCTCTGCTTTGTCTGGAGCTAACTAGAAGATGCCAAGAGCCAGAGGAGAGCTGGCTACTTCCACATCTGTCCCTCCCTTAGTGAAAATTCTCTGAGAGGCAGAAGGGTCATCTCCGTAGTGGAACCGGAAAAGGAGGGGCGCTGGAGCAGGGACGAGAAAGACAAGAGGCATCAATGGGAAACTGTGGTCAGGGCCCTTACGAGAACGAGAAATCCGTTAGCAGAAACAGAAGGTGCCAGCTTGAGTCAGCAGATCCGAATGTGTGGAGAAAAGAGATGCCCAGAAGACTGTTCCGCTATGAATGGCTTTTTGGCAGACAGGAGGGAGAGCAGGGACAGACACTCGGGGGGCTTCACTATACCCCTGGCTAGTCTCAGAGAGCCCAGCCCAATACTGTTCCACGCCCGCGGCCGTCCCCCTCCACCCTGAGGATCACCATTCGTACCTTATATCGATGCAGATAGCATCCACCATTACTCAGTTATCGCACCTTTCTTAGGCAGCTGGGTATAACGCATGATGCCAAAATACTCCATGAAATTTTTCTAAATGAGGGCATAGAGTCACGTGGAAGTAAGAGAATATAAAGAGAATGAAGATGTGAGTCTTCAGGAACTTGCAGTCCAATCTTTAGAAAGCTCCCTGAACATGGAGACACTGTCTTCAACTGAAATAGAAGGGAGGAGTGTCTTGGCAAGTTTGGCGGGGGAGGGTGGGGGAGACCCACTTCTAGGGTGAAGGCTTTCATGAGGGTGGCAGCATTTGTACAGGGTGGAGTAGGTAGATACAGACAGGGGTGGGGCAGGGAGGCAAAGAAGATACGGATGAACAGATGGCACACATACCACGGGCAAAGGTGACAGTGGAGGGGGAGGGGAAGGGTCCTATTAAGGAAAGAGCAAATGTAAGCCCCTTGAGCTGAAACATAGCAGTCATTCAGAAAAACAAAAACAAAAACACAACCAAAAACCAGATTGGGGTCAGATCAAGGAAGGATCTGAAAATCTCCTGTGCTCCCCAGGCAAAGGGGACCCACTGAAGGGTTGAAACTATGAAGCTACATGACCAGGGCTGGCAAAGTAGTCCCGCATGTGGTCCAAGGGACAGAGGGGCAAGACCCTAATTCCCCGCCTGAGGTTCTCAGAGTCAGCTAAATGTTTCGGCTGCCCCCCTCACCACCCCCCTACTCTCTATCCCTTCTTTCTCTAATTACACACCTCTAACTCAATTTTATGTTCTTTTTAAAAATCTAAGGCAAGGTAACAAAAACAAGTCCACGAAATCAGAAGGGTCAAGGGTGCTCTCACCCCTCGTCCTCCTCCCTAGGAGCACAGGGGACTAGTGCCCTGCCAGGGGAGGGGGACATGAAGGTAGGAAACCCCTGAGAATCCCACGTGGGCTCTAGTGGAAAGAAAGGATGTGACGCTTGGGAGGCCGGCAGTCAGAGGGAATAACAAAGCTTCCGGGTTTCTGTAAACATGAGCATTTACAAAGCAAGCTACCAGGTACACTCACTCTGTCCCCGTGGCCTTCTGCTTTTCAGAGACCTGGGTGCCTGGAAACACAGAGGCACCACGAAGGCCACAAGATGTCCCCTGCCACCCTCCCCAGCACAACAGAGTAGACAGGGTCCTCCGAGTTCCAAGGCCCCTGTGGCCTCTGCACCGGTCCACCTGCATTCCTAGGATGCTGTGCGTTCCACACTTGTGGCCTCCAATGCCCAGGGCTCCCCCTCTACTCCCCTGCCCCCACGGTGCTCTGGGCTCTACAGAAGTCGGGCTGTCGGGCAACCTGCAGATTCTTCACTTAGAGAGGCTCCCCTTCCCCAGCTCCTGTGAAGCCTGGCCTTTGGAATCTACAAGCCTTCCTCTAAGAATTACAGAAGCCAGAGAAGGAGGCCCAGGACAGAGAAGAGGGAGGGTATGGTGACTCCAAGGACAGGGGCTCCTTCTGTCAGAGTTAAAAATAAACTCTTAGCCATTTACACCCAACTCCTCCCTCCAGAAGCCAATGGGCCTTGGCAGATAAATCTCTCCCTGCAGAGGAAATGAGGCCCTGCAGGGACAGACGGGAGGAAGCAGTCCATGGAGACCTGGTCCAGTATGTAACTCTAGCTCAAGCCAGAGGGCCCCCCAGACCTGCCTCAGCTTCTATTACTCTTCCCCCAACACACCTTCTCCCAAACAAATCCCAATCCCAGAAAAAAGACACAGAATCCTTCTGTGCATGGTTGGTATCAACACCTGCCCAAGGATCGGAAAAATCAGTAAGAAGAGAGTGCCAAAGTCAAGCTAAAAGATATAGTCTGCCCAGTATCTACCAGTTAAGCAGGTACCCCAGCTCCCTGAGCCCCTCTCCTCACATCCTGTAGGTCTCCGGGATCCCCAGGCAGTAGGGCAAGAGGTCACCTCAATGGACCTCAGTGGACACGGATCAGCACCACCCCTGCCCTCACAGGAGGCAGAAGAGACCCGTGCTCTCTGGGACATCCTGCAGGTGGCGAAGCTGGGAGGGCCAGAGGGGCCATGGCCTGACTCAGGAGGGAGGCCCGGAGAGCCAGGGCCCAGTTATCCTTGGAAGCCAACAGGATGAGGTCACACTTCTGAATGTGGTAACCTGAAGCCCCACGCTGCAGGGGTGGAGAATATAGCTCAGCAGCAGGGCAGGAGTCCCAGGGCAGGGAGCGAGCTCAGTCACAGGGCAGTCGGGGTGAGGGCCTGGGGCAGCCTCAGGCAGAGCTCTCCTGCTGGCCTCCGTGTACCTTCTGCGGGGAGGCCTGCTTGCAGCCTGGAGGAAGCCAGAGCAGGAGGCAAGCACGGGGGAAAGTCTAATTGACCCGGGGAACTTCTGCAACCTCCTCCCAGCCCTTCCCCTCACGGGGAAGAAGCACGGTGGCTCCCCAGAGCCTTTGTACGCACTGCCCCTTCTCCCGTAGCCTGAGCTTGGGAGGTGGTGGGGGGCAACTCACGTTTCCGAGCGCTGGGAGCAAACGGAGCCTGGTGCTGCTCCGGGTATCGTATCTCACTCCCAGCGCTCAGAACCATGAGTTGCCCCCCACCACCTCCCAAGCTCGGGTTACAAGAGAAGGGGGCAAATGGGGAGACCACAAGTGACAAGAGAGAGTGGGCTCGGCGGTGTGGCAGGCAGCCCTGGGGCAGACAGCAGGGCCGGGCTGTGTGTGGGGGACTGCAGCAGCAGCAGGTTTATTTTTAGCTGTTGGGACGGAGGGGCTGAGTAACAGGTTGAGGCCCTGGGCGGGAGGCCAGGTTGCAAGTGTCCATCCAGTGTGTGGGCTGGGAGCCTAGAGATAACATGGATCGTCACAATGGCAGCGACATGACTGACTCAGTCACCTGCCACAGAAGGGTCGGGGGCAAGGCACCCCATAAGAGCATGACAGTCGGTGGAGGAGCCGGCAGGGACCTGTCAGTAGGTCCCCTTCACCTTTGCTTTGGGTTCAGAAGCAGAATCAGTGGAGAGAAACCAAGCAGAGAGAAGGCATCAGCCATACAGCTCCCTTTGTCACACACAACTTGTCTGAGACAGAAAAGGCTTCGAGTGGTGGCCACATAGCTTCCGCCTTCGGTCACCACTCCTCACCTTCCAGATGAGTGCTGGATGGACACGGGCCATGGAGATGCCTGGAAACGTCCCTCAAGAGTAAGATGCCCTTTCATATGACCCTTTGGGACGGCTCATGTTCCTAGCAGAATAAACACACAGCTTGGCCAGTCTTGGAGGGAACATGAGTTACTGATGGGGGTTGACCTTGGGGCCATGTCCCAGCCTCTCCCACCTGCCAGCTAGCACACAGCGATGTTTACTGGATCAGGAAATAAAGCCCCCCAAAGGGCACTGCCAGAGGCTCATCCCCCTTTCCACTGTGTCTCTTCTTCCTGGATCCAGCCACATATGATGGCCTAGAGCACAGGACTCCATGGTCTGAAGCTCCAGGGCTGAAACGACTGTTTTAGCATTTAGTGAGCAGGAAGAAGAAAAAAGAGAACAGACCTCACCAGGCATCCCTCTCTCCTCCTGCTTCCTTAGACTTCTGATTTCCAGTCTTACCCAGCCCTAGGGGGTTGCTGAGTGGTACCTGGATGCAAATCCTAATTTCCTCGTCAGCTTTAGGAATCAGTCCCCAACTCTCATCCCAGGACAGTCCCCAGCCCACACCGTATCTTTGGGTGAATTACAAGAAGGCACCCATGTGGATGGACCCAGCCACAAGCCAACGCGAAGCCTGACTAGCGAACGGTAGGTTAGACTGCAGCCCTCACTTCCTCCCTCAGCTGATGCCCCTGTGCAGGGCCCAGCCCACACACCGATCACAGCGGCCACGTCTGGCCCCACACCTCAAGTGAGGAAGAAGTTGCAGACAGGGAACACAAAGAATTCCGCATCTCCGCCTGGAGACACCGCTACACTAAGATTCTTCTAACTTCAAGGCAAGAACAGATTCACATCCCACTGAGTTATCTGGCCCCATCCTCTCTGCCAAGGCGCTAGGTGCAACACTTTCCACGTCTTCACACAAAAGAAGTGACGGTTGGTCAGGGAGGACTGTTAATTAACTGGGCACAGGCTACCCTGGAGCCATCAAGGCCACACCAGGGGCATCCACTCTGGCTCAGACGCTGCTGATGGTCAGACACGGGGCTGGTCAGCAAGCCATCCGGCCAGCTCTTGGCCTCTTGCCCCCGGCACAGCCTTCCGCTACCCACCAATGCCAGTGCTCAGGAGCAATGGGTAGCCTGACCTCTGCCATGGGCACCCAAACCTGGAAAATTTAACTGACCTACTGCAGGACACATGCCCAGTTAGCAGGGCATATAGCCTGGACCCCATGTTTGGCTTTCCCATCCGACACATAACAAATAATAACAGGCTCTTCTCTAAAAATATGCATCTGTATACATCTTAAAATACAAAATATCAGTATTCCTCTCAAGACCAGAGAGGGTACAAAGTCTGATGTGGGTCACATACCTGGTGTACATCAAGCCACCCAGTGGCGTGGCCCCTTCTCTTTACCAACGTCCCCATTTATGAGGTGACTGACCTACGTAGGAAGACCTAGTGCCAAGAGCTCAGTTGTGTGCTGCCAGGTCTATACTCCCAGCGCTACTCCCTCTAGCAACCAAAAAACCAAAGAAACCCAGACTCAGAGCAGGTCCTGGGGAACTGTGTCCCTGATGCTGATGCCAGGTAAGGCCTTGGACAGACCACTGAACCCCTCCTGACGGGCCTAGCCTCCCGCTCTTGTGGGATGGAAGGAGTCAAGAAAGATGCCGGGGAGTGTCAGCAGTAAGGTGCAATGGTGTGTGGGTCTCTGTACCACCGGGCCTTAAACCATTACCAAGAGCACCTGCAGCCCCTTGGAACACAGCAGACACCAACCCTGCCCGTCCACCTCCCTCTTGGACCCTGAAGCACCGCTGCAGACCAGGGAAGAGAGGAGAAAAGAGACCCCACATGACTTTGAAGGGCCTGCAGCAGAAGAGAGGACCTCAAACCAGAAGGGAAGAGTCCTGACTCAGAACACGCAAGGGCCTCTTGGGAATCATGGAAGGGACTCAAATGCAGACGCCAGTGCCCTGTCCTTCCCTGCTTGTGGCTGACATTCCTCCTGGCAAGGCCGCCAAACATCCCTGGGATTTGCGGGTGACAGGAGCTTTGGCCCCTCCTCCAACCCCAGGATCTGGGCAGGGATCAAGTCTGCAGTCCTGAATCTTGGCTCCTCCAGGTCTCTCCCTGGATCCCTGCACCTGCTTCTTAAGGGAATCATCAATGGATGATGGGCCAACTCCTCTGGGCCCAAGCAGTCAAAACATCTTAATCATGAGTACCAGTGCCTTCGTCCTCCTGAAAAGGAGCCCCTTCAATTCCCAGGCACCTACTGATATCTGGTCTCAAGGCCTGGGGGCTGCTCTTCCTTCCACTTCCATCAGCTACTGACCCCAGATCTTAGCTGGAGATTATTTTCAACTCCATCAAAGCCCGGAATTTACAAGTGAAAAAGGACCATGAGCCGACCCAACTTTGATCCTGCCTCAGTGGACACCAAGAGCCCTGGTGCAGTAAACAGGGACCAAGGCCCCAAGACGGGGAGGGCATCTCTGAAACCAGAAACTAGAACCTCCTAGCCCAAACCTCAGTGATCTGTCACCCTGCTTTACAACAGCCTGTTCGTTTACTTCACGCCCCTCAAGTACTTTGAAACCGGCTTTTAACACAAAACTAGGTCAGAGTCAATTCTGAGCCACTAGCCCTATATGCTCCCTGCCAACCTGATCTCCCCTCAGAGCCAGGGTCACCATCCCCTCGACAGATCTACTCATACCTCAGAGGCCCAGCAATGAGCCATCCATGGCTCCTTGGGTCCTCCCAGATTTCCCTTCTAAAGCTCTTCTGTTCCCAATCACATGATTTAACCTCCAGACCAGCAAAGGCTAGTAGAACCTTCTACAAGGATGAATATATTCTTCTGCACTATTCACTTCAGCAGCCATTAACCACGTGCAGGCTACTGAACATTTGCAATGTGGCTAGCAACTGATTTTTAATTTGATTTAGCTTAATTAATTTTAACTTCAATAGCCATGCATGGGTATTGGCTGCCATACTGGAGCGTACAAACCAAGTTTGTTAATTTTGCCTTCTCCAAATCGGTTTCTTGGCCCCCTAAATTTTAAGGCACTTTATAGGTCTGTCTCCTCCACACAAGTAAGCATACGATAGGATGCTCAGCAAACTGTTAACTACCTGTAACCTCAATGGATATGAAAGAGGCTGATTTATTAGTCGAAGAAACTTTCCTCACCGTGTGATTCCATCCAGAGAACCCCATCTTGGGACACTGCCCCTCACGCAGCCACACTACCTATCTTGCTCCCTGCTCCCTGGGAGGTATACAGGATGATGTGAGCTGGAGAGGACGATGCCTGTACTTTGGGGCTGTGGGAGATCTGGTGGTTCCCTCTAACAGTGTTCAGACCAACCATGGGCAGTTCCGATGATCTCCCCCTCAGAACAACAAAGGAAGCCACACCGCAGTGACACGAGGTGACCTGGGGAAGGAGGACTACTGGAGAAAGGAAAGGAGAAGACATCACAGGACCTTGTTTTCTCTAATCCACGCAATGGAAAGATAAACAGAGATAAGGGAGGAAAACATTCTATATTTTGTAAAGCAATAATGTGCTTCACCTAATCAGAGTCACACAGCAGAGAGGGACAACAGTGCCAGCTTTAATTAAATTTGTTCAGCTAATACCCAAGAGTCACCATGACACGGAGAAGCAGGAAGCAGCTGAGGAACCCCATGGGGAATACAACCAACCATTACACAAGTGGATTGGGACCAGGCGTCCGTATCAAAGAAATAGTTAATAGAATTCCCATGTTCTTATACAAAAAATACGTTAGATTTATATCAAACATGCCCTAAAAAGGGAGGGGGTGGTATACAAAAATTATTTTTAAAAAGCTTGCTAACCATATTTAGAACTCATGGAGCTGCTGAGTTGGTACGTAAGCTGCCCTTCCAACTTTGGGGGTTATTGCTGGGGAGGTAATACATACCCACCCGGCACCCCCTCGCCATCAGTCAAGGGGGTAAGAGAGTAGCTCCCTAGGCTGGAGCCGCAGCCAATCCCAGGTCTGAGTCTGCTGACGTCACTGCAGTTACAAAGTGGGAAGAGGCCTGAGACAGGGAGTCAGGCATCCTGGGTTCTAATCCTGCCTCTGCCAAGCGCGTGGCTATACTACCTCAAGCAAGTCTTTGCTCTGGGCCTTGGTTTTCGCAAATCTGCACAACGAGGGGGGTAGATGCGATGACCTCCGAAGTCCCTTCCGACTCTGACGAAGTATGGGTATGACTCAGAACTTAGCAACAGCAGCCAGAAGAGATGGTGAGGTAAGGTCACAGCACGCACTAAAAGCACTGAAACGTTAGCTCTCTGAGGTGCAGGGAGAGAAGCAGCAAGGTGGCTTGGGGCTTTTTTTTTTTTTTTTTTTTTTGGAAAGCACTGATTTCACTTAAGAGGGTTAAGAGGTGACCAGACCACAGAGCGACCAGGGCATCTGGGCATCTGCCACCTCCCATTAACTCTCAGAGCTGAGAAACAGCAAAGGTCAGAACCCCCATCCGAGGCCCTGCTCCAGCCCCGCGGTTTCTGCCCCGAGTCCCCAGGAATGGCCTAACGATGGCCTAACGCTGTGCGGAGAGTGGAGATCCGATCCCTTTTTCCTCAGGCACCTACCGATGGGGCAATCCATCCTAGCCCGCAGCATCTACCTCCCCTTGCTTCATAGTCAAAACGCTCCTGGTTTTGAAAATCATTTCACCACTCGGCACCGAAGGTTAATTTCACCAAGATTCAAGATCTAGAAATCTCTTTGGTGTGTGTCTCAGACAGGATTCCCTGGGCCAGATTCCCCCTACAAGCTGTAATTATGTCTTGGCCAATATTTGGACATGGAAGTGCTGTTGACACTATCAGTCTCTGAATGTCTCATACCTTTTTTCTTCCTCTATTATTAAGTTTTTACACAAAGATGTGTGGGAATCTGCAGTTTAACAGTTGAGCCAACTTACAAGATCTGGGAGCAGACTGCCTGTCAAAACAGACTGACTTCAATCTGCACCCACTTCCCACCCGAGAGGGATAAATTATGAGTGTTATTTAAAATGCTGCGGATTTTTCCTTTCAAAACTAAAGCGGGGGGGGGGGGGGGGGGGGGGGGGGACATATCCAAATCTCTCTCCTATTAATTACAATCGCAGAAATCTGAATTACAAAAGAAATCTGAATTGCCACCCTAAAACATTTTAGAGTGGAGTTTTATGTGTCATTAAATAGAATAAAAAGAGGTTGAGAGCTTTTGTTCTCAAGTCTTTATGCAATATTCCAACTATCCAGGGGAATGAATGAACAGCCTTCGTCCCCAAACTGCTGATGGGTGAGGGCAGATGGCCTCTGGGAGGGATAGAAAACTCTCTCAGAAAGGGCGTCTGTCGCTTCCTCACCCGTACAAGTTAACTGTGGTCAAACAGCACTCACTCAATTCCATTCCCCAAGGTCAGTGACACATTTAAACCACAGCTCCTACTCCCTGTCCCCAGTTGATTGTATGGGGAAAGGGGTCTAAGTCACAACAGCTAAAAGCCCACAGCAACAGCTTAGAGTAGAAACCAAAGAAATCTGACAGTGTTGGGACTAGCTGAAAGCTCTCCCCCAAGAGGATGAAAGCAGCAGGAAAACGATTTTAGAGGCCTGAAAATCTGGAAATTGCACATGGAATGCAAAGTGCCAGGCTTTTATTACATCGAATTATGTATTCCAACAGTTCCGCCCATCACACCTATCTAAGTTGTATTAATAGCTGAAATACAGCTAGCTGAGGAGGGGAGGCATGAGGGGGAAGAGAAAAATATAACACAGGAAGTATTTTTCTCCTCCTCCAATCATTAAGACACCCCAGGGGAAATAGGCGTAATGTGTCACCTTTAGAGATGTGGTTTGATCTGAAACCTGTCTGAGGGGGGAAAACCTTTTTAAGTGACCCTGAACACCGGCTCACGCTGCACTGGGGACCCACCCACCTTATCAGGCCTCCAAGTCCGTTCTGTTTAACTTCTGAACTAGGTATTCTCACTTAACTCCTCATTCCCCAACCCCCCCCCCCGCCCCGAAACCACCACACCCCCCCTTAAAAAAAAAAAAGAGGTTGGGTTTCCCCGGCTCAAGGAAAACGCTCCGTCGTACTGTCCACCAATCGCCCACATCCAGGGCTCAAGTGGCCATCCCTGATTTGCGGAATCAGCACCGGGCCAAGCCGTGGTTTAGACACCCGGTTCACAATGATCAATGGAGCTATGGAAACAGCAGACATCGCGCCGGAGCCTGCTGGCCTCCCATCTGGAGCCTCACAGACACTGAAGGTAGGAGGGGGCCTGCTCTCGGATCAAAACAGTCCCTCCCCCGCGCCCGGGGGGCGGTGTCCCCGCGGAATCTCCAGGCTGGCACCTCCCGGGCCGGCGCGCCCCAAGGCGGCATGGCCGCACTCGGGAGGCCCAGGGAAGTGAAATCACACATTCCGGCTCCCAAATAAGGAGCGAGGCTAAATAAACCTCTGAGATCCGACTTCTCCAAACTAACCGACCAACCAGCTCAATGAGTAATGGGCCTTTTGTGCCCGCAGAAAGAAAGAGAGGAGGGAGGAGAGGATGGGGAACCACAAGCCTCGAAAATCACTTCCTCGAGCCAGGGTGAAATTAGCAGAAGTGGTCCCGAAGCCAACCGTTGCGACTCGGCTGGATCCCGCTCAAACCCCAAAATGGCAGAGTGCTCACGAGTCCTCTCGGGTCCCGCCACTCACACCCGGAGGTGACCGGAAACTCGGTCTGGGCGGCGTGGTCGGCGCGGACCTGACCTTCCCCGCGGCGCGCCCGCCCCCGGCCGCGCACTTGGCTCCCCTCGGGCGCCCGGGACCCACAACCCCGCCGCGGCCGGGACGGACGGTCGCCGGGTTCGGGCAGGGTCCGCGCGATCGCGCCCGGCGACCGTGCGCTTTGGCCGCTCGGAGCGCTGGGGGTCGTCCCCGGGACACCCTCCCCGCCCCCGCCTCCGCCCGTGCCCGTCCTCCCCTCCCCCGGCCCCCGAACCTACTTTTAGGGCGAATTTCTCCTGGGTCCTCTTGTTGAGGATCTGCAAAACTTTCCCGTTGATACCCAGTCCGAGGACCTGGGTGGTGACCTTGTAGTCGTCGATGATGGCGTTCTTCTTGATCTGCAGGCTCGACTTGACGTGGAACTGGGGAAACTGCTGCGGGGGCTGCGGCGGCGGCGGCTGGGTCGGGGGGTGAGGCTGGGCCGGGGCGGGGGGCTGCGGCGGCGGCGGCGGCGGCGGGTTGGGAAACAGCACCGGTGGGGTCTGGCCTTGAGAGTTGGACAGCATGGTGCCCGGAGACGCGGGAGCAGAGGCGGGAGGGCCCGCGGCCGCCCCCTCCTCCGACTCCGGACGGGGTCCCCGCCACCCCCCGCCCGGCGGCGAAGTTTGCTCCGGGCTGGAGCCGGCTTCCCCGCCCCGGCCCGGCTCCAGGCTCGGCGGGTCGCGGGGCTCCGTGGGTCCCGCCGCGCGCCGCTGGCGCCTACCGGCCCTGCTCCCTCCCTCCCGCCCTCCCCCCCCCGGGGGCCTGGCGCTCAGGGGACCGCGGGACGGCGGGGGGCCCGGCCCGGGGGGAAGCGGCCGCGCGACAATGTACCCAGCCCGGGGGCCGGCGGCCGCGTCACAGCCTCGTCTGCGTCCGGGGCCGGTCCTTAAAGGGGAGGGTCGGAGGGGCCGGGCTTCGGGAGGCGGGGCGGGGCCAAGGAGGCGTGGGCGCGGGGGCGGGGCTGGCCTTAAAGGGGAGGACGCGAGCCTTCCCGAGTGCGGACGGAGGGTGGCTGGCCGGGGCAGCGGCCTTCGGGCGGGGTCGCTAAAGGGGAGTGGGGGCCGAGACACCCCGGTTCGTGATTGATCAGGGGCAAGCCAAGAGAAGAAGGAGGCGTATGAAAGTAGGCGCATAATTCAGATAGAAACCCACTTTTCTCCAGTCGTCTGGCTCTTTTAGACAGCAGCAGCCAATCGGAAGAAGGGGTGTATTTTGAAGGAGAGAGGTGACCGACTAGTAAGTGTAAGCGTCGTGAGCATGAATTACAGGGAATTACAGAGGCCCTTCCTCCTAGAAATAGGTGTGAGGCAAATATTAAACATGTTCTTAGCTGGACCATTTTCCTCTGAGTTTTGCATTTCTTTTCTCATGAATTTGTCAGCAAAAGATTTAATAATTGTGTAACTTTGAACAATGTAGCAATTATAACTTTGAACTGTTTCTCATGTAAATTAGCTAAGAAAGGAAACTGCGGGGGGGGGGGGGGGTGGGGAGGGGAAGGATAGACTGACCTTCAGACTTCCTGTGTGACCCTGGGCAAGCCTTTGCACCTCTCCCTCAGTGGGAGGAAAAGCAATACTTTTCTGCAGCGCTGTGGAATTAGATAAAACGGTGAAACAAAAGGAAGGTCTGGATCAGACTAGGGTCTGATTTCTAGCTTGGAAAAGTTAGTCCCTGGGTTACGCCTATTAGAAGTGGGTATTTTTAAGAAGCTGAGGTCTAGTCCAGATTAGCGCCATATCTCTGCGGAAGATACCAAGGATCTAGCTGGGCCCGTAGTAGCCCAGATCAGGGGGAGGCGACTGGGGAGGCCCTAACTATAAGCTGCTGGAGGGCCTCTATACGCATTCTGATGGATGTGGGGGATGATCATCTAATACATCCCTGCTGACCTCCTCCCTGTTCTAAGAACAGTTGAGAAAAAAGACCAGACAGGTGAACACAAAACCTCAGCTTGATTACCCGTAATGCAAAAGTAAGAATGGGGCTTGGGGTACACCTGGGTGGCTCAGTCCATTAAGCAACTAACTCTTGATTTCGGCTCAGGTCATGCTCTCACAGTTGGGGGGAATCAAACCTCCTGGGCTGAAAGCCCGGACCCTGCTTGGGGTTCTCTCTCTCTCTCTCTCTCTCTCAAAAAAACTAAATAAAATAAAATGTTAAAAATGGGGCTTGAGCTATAGCCACACATGGCCCCTAATATGTCCCTCCGATACTCCAGAGCCCCCTTGTCCAAGGACACCCAGCATAGGGAGAAAACAATGGGATATCCTGAGGACAGGAGCCCTTGGGACTGAGCCCAGGCAGGGAAGGATTAAGAGGTAGAGCAAAAGGCAGGAGTCTCCCTTCCAGGGAGGGCAGCAGGATTCACTCCCTGGGGCCAGTTCCCCTAACATAAATATTGGCTCTTTTGAAGCAGAGTTCATTTAGTGCACAACTTGACTGTATACAAGAAGCCACGCTCAGCCTTGCAGTTGGTAGATGGTGTTAATCGGTGGAGAAGACAGACCCGTGCAGGCGAACAGCTTGGCCAAAGTGGCACAGACACAGGTCTGGGAGCTGGAGGGATTCACCTGTGGCTGCAGTAGCCGAGGATGCCTGTGGTGAGACAGTTCTCCCAGCCCCCTGACTCTTAAAAGACAAAGAGACTGTCTAAGGCCACAGAGATTGGAAAACACCTTGACCTCTCCAGTTTAGTAGTATGGCTATCGCCTCCCCGAGGCACACACCGGAGATGCCAGAGGACTGAGACAAGAAAGGATGCAGAGAGAGGGAGGTGGAAAGCCCCAGCTACTCGTCTTTTTCTCTGTTGATTGAAGGTCCTCGGTCTGGGGCTGCTCCGCCCTCTGAGTTGTTCTTTTTCTGTCCACAGAGGGTGTCACTAGGGGTGTCCCACTACTTGGCATGGAGCTTTCACACCTTCTCCCCACACCACTAGAAGGAAGATAAGGGTCTTTTTTTGCCTTTGCAGAGATGGAAAGGCACAGCAGAAAGAAAAGAATTCAGAGACAAGTGACCTGAGTTCAAGTCTGCCCTCGGGTTGAGTTACCCTGAGCAAGCCATTTATCCTCTCTTTGTGTCTGAGCAAATGAGAAAAATAATAACGTGGACTTCAGGGCTGAGTGAGAATTTAATGAGATTGTGTTTATGAACACAACGAGAATTTAATGAGACAGTGTTTATGACCATTTCTTCATAAACTAGAAATAATCAGGAAAGTCTTCTTCTCCTTCTCCTTCTCCTTCTCCTTCTTCTTTTATTAAAGCATTGCTGCGCTCTGTGCCCACTGCCTGGAGATCTGTCCCTGATACCAAAGCTGCCTTCCTAACTAGCTGGGGCTCTGGGGAGATGCTGAAGCCCAGTGACCTAGGAATAACAAGACAACTGAAACCCCAGCTGGGGATTCCTCCTGGAGTTAGATGGGCCACTTAGGCCTCGGGGCACACAAGGACAACAAGGACGTGTATGTGTGCGTGTGCACAGAGATCACATAAACTGCACACAGTACCCGGAAAACACGCACCTACGTAAACACAAACATATCGGCATGGTGTGCCTGGCATGTAACACAGAATAAATGCCTAACAGATGCATAATAACCGGGAGTGAGCTTGCCTAAAGGAAGAAGCACTAGGCAAGAGATCTAGTCTCAAGTTCCTTTGCTGACCAACAAGCCATACAACCTCACTGAAGTCCCTTGCCCTCTCAGTTCCTTCTTTCTCATCTGTGAAATAGTGATAAAACATTTGTCCTGCCTGCCTCACAAAACTACTGTAAGAATAAAATAAACGATTTTCCCTTAGGACGCACAAGTCCAAAGTCCTATTTTTATAATACCAAGCCCTCAGCCACGTGTAATGAGCTTCTTAAGCAGTTTTTATGGATGTGTAGAAGCACTTCAAAAGTTAAAGCTCTATGCAGATAGAAAGCACTATTTTTGTCTATTATTGACATACAGACATATGTCATGTGATATTGTACAATTTAAAGACCTCATTGAGGGGCACCTGGGTGGCGCAGTCGGTTAAGCGTCTGACTTCAGCCAGGTCATGATCTCACGGTCCGTGAGTTCGAGCCCTGCATCAAGCTCTGGGCTGATGGCTCGGAGCCTGGAGCCTGTTTCCGATTCTGTGTCTCCCTCTCTCTCTGCCCCTCCCCCGTTCATGCTCTGTCTCTCTCTGTCCCAAAAAAAATAAATAAACGTTAAAGACCTCATTGCATAGAGTCAGATTAATTATAATCCTTGATTCACAACACAGCCCCAACATTGGATCATTGGTCCAGGTATCTCCGCTTTTATTTGGTTATTCATTATTTTTAACAACGCAAGAGTCTCCTGTGAATCTCCTGCCCAAAATAAAAACGAGGGCTTTGACAATGAAATAACTAGGTGGTTTCTCCATCCCCATGCCACCCCACCTCTATTTCCACCGTCAAAGAGAACCATTATCTAGAATCCCGTGTTCACCATTCCCTTGTTTTCCTCAGTTTTCTCTTGCTTTCCATAATTTTATTTCATAAGCTATAAGTGTCTGACCTTCATAAAAGAAAAAAACTAATAGTGTCTTAAAAGGGAGGTGGATAAGAATGACATTATTAACAAGATGAGGTTAAAATAAAGAAACATCTGGTGATGGGTTTCAAAGTATTCTCCACATTCTCATGGGGATGATGATGATGATGGTGATGGTAATGGTGATGATTGGGTGCTTACTCTGTGCATCATCTTACTTACATCTCATAAAGATCTGTGGCAGATTGCTAGGTATTTGAGCCAATACCCATTTCCCCCTCTTTAATAGTAAAGACCTTCCAATGTTTGGCTAAGCACATGACTGCCTGGACTAAAAATTACATTTCCCGGCCTCCATTACAGCTGGTTGTGTTCATGAGATTAGGTTCTAGCCAATGACTTGTAAATGGAAGGGGTTGAAAGGTAGAGGTAGTCCTTCTCCTTCTCCTCCTCTTTTCTCTTCCCTGATGGCTGGAATGAAAATTTAATGGCTGGAGCTTAAGGAGCCATCTTGGATCATGAAATAGAGGCCATAGGTTGAGGATGACAGAACAAAAGCATAAAAGCAGCTTACATCCTGGGAAGCAAGCATCCATCATATCAGCCCTAACACACTTACCCAGACTTTTATATAAAAGAGTAATACATGTCCTTCTTGTTATAGTAACTGATATATCAGGTTTTCTATCACTCCCAAACTTAACTCTTACTTACCCTACCTATTATATAGCCTTATGGGGTATGTACTGTTATCCTCATTTATTTATTTTTTAGGAAAGGAAACTGAGTCCTAGAGAAATTAATAACTTTCCTAGGGTGACAGAGTTAGCAAAGGACAGAACCCAGTTCTTTGTGACCCAAAGTCCATGATCATGGCCCCCAGTCTAAACCCTGAGCAGACCTATACCCACAGATCCTTCTTGATGTCAGAAAGATAGTATATGCCATTTCTGGGCAGGAATGGCCCAAAGAGCTATGGGCTATAGTTTCCATTTTCAGATATACTTTAAATCTCCCACATTTCAATTTCCTTCAACCTTCTAGTATAGGTCTATGTTAATTTGCATAGCTCGGTTATATTATGGGATAAATATGACTCCACAGTGAACTCTCTTCTCCAAGCTTCCCCTACCCGGCCTTCACACCATCAGAGAGTAAACATCTCCTATTTTATTATGCTGTGACATTATGACTGGATGACAGAGGGTAGGGATCTATGGAGGTGAATTTCTTAGAAATTTTCAGATAACATGCTCTTGATGAGATAGAATCATCCACTGGCTGCTGGATACACATAGGCACACAGATAAAGTAGACTTTGTATCTAATGCTAGCATGGCAAAAAGCAGAACATTGAAGAAAGGGAGCGTGATTCACAGGAAAAGATCTGTCCACTGAAAACTCACCGTTGGGAAGGAAAATGATTTGGGGACCAGGGAGAGATAAGCAGTCTTCATGTCATAGGCTAGTAATTCTTTGGTAAAATGAGGGTCTTCAATGTCTTCAAGGATAACAGATACAGAAGAACCATTAGTTACAAAAATTTCTGAAATCTCTGAAAGTGCTAAGAGCTGGTCCACAGCAAGAAATTCTACCCAAAGCAAATGCTGCCCACAATGCCCTACTTGAGGGCTTCCCAGAGGGGAAGAAATGCTCTGCTCCCCCACCCCCCGATGCCTTTGTCTGTACTCCAACCTTTGAGGGTTTAATGCCATAGCAGGGAGCAGCTGGACTAGAGGGGAAGAATGGGAATGGAAAGAGAAAGAAGGAAGTACCCAGAGGGGAATGGAAACTTAGCCTCTGCCCATCAACGAACATAACATGTTTAAAGGGACCACAAATGAGGCTAATCAGGACTACAAGATGCCTAATTATAAATTCTGCACGTTAGTATGGGAAATGGAGGGAAAAGAGGTAAATATTCTACCACATTCAAAATGGCACAAGGCTGTGGTCCCTGTCCCTGTAGTCAGTCTTGCTCCTTCAAACTACCCTGTATTGAGCATGTCAGTTACAATTCAGATGAGCATTCAGCCTGGAGAGTGAACTGGGGAAGGGAGAAAGGAAAAGGGGACATCCAGGGACACAACCAGAGTGTGTCAACCCAGGAGGTCATTTCACCTTTTCCTGGCAATCTTGTGTCCCCAGGTTTTTGGTTTTTTGGGGTTTTTTTTTTGCTCCCTCCATCACTTAAGAAAAGTATACAGAGAGGCGCCTGGATGGCTCAGTTGCTTGAGTGTCTGACTCTTGATTTTGGCTCAGGTTAAGATTTCACCATTTGTGGGATTGAGCCCTGTGTCAGGCTCCACACTGGCAGCTTGGAGCCTGCTTTAGATTCTCTCTCTCTCTGTCTCTTTCTCTGTCTCTTTCTCTCTCTCAAAAATAAATAAGTAAACATTAAAAGAAAACAAGAAAAGTAAAGTAAATGGAAGTGGGAAGGTAGGAAAGGGGGAGAAGAGGTGTGCCAGCGTGTGTGTGGAATGTCTAGTGGTTTCCTAAGGGTATGATGATATTAGCTTCACATGAGAAGGTAATTTTCAGGCAGTAGAGCATGGGGGAATCAAATTCTGAGTTCAACTCCCATCTCCACCACTTACCACTTGCCATATTAACCACACCTCAGAATGCACTTTTTATAATGAAGGGGGTGATAATTCCCTAACTTAAATACACATGAAACATTATGAACTGTTACTCACACATAGTAACTGACCTCTATAAACGTGAGCCGTGATACTGCAGTAGATATTCTCGTGCCAATTATCTCCTTCCATCTTCTCAACAAGGCTGTAAGTAGTAGTATTTCTGCCATTTGGATCACGGAAACCACCGAGGCCCAGAAAGGTTAAATACCCGGCCGAAGTCATCGCGCTGGAGTGGGAAGAGCCAGACTTCAGACTCATGCTGTTCCCACATATGTCAAAGTCTGTGGTCCTAAATGCTCTTGTAAGTGGTCCAGCTACCTGACACCTGCCAGGCCTCTCTGGGGATGCCATCTCAGCCTGTGTGCATGGTTCAGGAGAAGGAAACACACTCTGCGACCTGCAGTTTACTCTGATTCCAAAGATTCTCCCTCTAGGAGAGGTAAAGACATTGAGTAAAGTCAATGAAGCATTAATGAGTTTGGGATCCTAGCACGTATAAGCTTTTGAGGGAGGACCTAAATATGTGAGGTACATGTAGTACATATACTATGTTTTGTTTTGGTTTTGCTCATTTCACGACAGAGGTAGGAGCTAATTTTTTCCCCACCTATCTTCTTAGGCTATGAAAGCTGTAGTACTGTGGAGACGAAAAGGACATATGGCAATCACCTCATTTGTCTCCTTCCTCCGAAGACCACAACTATAGCACCATATAGGTAGGTAGGTGTGTGACCCTAAAAACTTCACACTCTCAGGACTTCCGGTGCCTCGTTATAACACGAGGGTAGGTTTTTCCTTTTGTGTGACCCGTGTAGCACATGTTGCAGGCAAGTCCCTGTCACTCCTGGATGCTCACTCACTGATGCTGGCAAGGGTCTCCCCACGGTGCTGGAAAGATAGCTAGAGCCCCGCCCCTCCCTCCAGTGGAGCGGCAGGTGCAGAGGAAACTTGGATGTGCTGAAAGAGGTGAGTTGGAATGTGGCCCAGCCTGAGACCTACCTGCAGATGCCCCCCCCACACACACCATCAACTTTGTGCCCGTCTCGTATCAATAAAGATGGACTGGGTGGCACCGATTAGTGCCAAGTACTGTGCTGGGCATGGGGATGCCCTGATGCCCCTGACAGGCCTTGGGTGCCTGGTGCCATATATATATATATATATATATATATATATGTATATATATATATATATGTATATATATATATGCGTGTGTATATATATATACACATATATATATACACACACACGTGTGTGTGTATATATATACATACATATACACATATATGTGTATACACATATGTACATATATACATACATGTGTGTACACATATGTACACATATATGTATACACATATGTACATACACATATACATATATATACACATATATGTGTGTATATGTATGTGTGTATGTATATATGTATGTGTGTACGTATATATATGTGTATATATATATATATGTACACATATACAAATATATATACAAGTATAGTATTTGTTTTGTGACTGGCTTATATACATGTATATATATATATACACACATATATGAATATATACACACATACGAATATATATACAAATATAGTATTTGTTCTTTTGTGACTTATACACATGTGTATATATATATATATATATATATACACACACACACACATATATGAACATATACAAATATACATACAAATATAGTATTTGTTCTTTTGTGACTGGCTTATTTCCCCGAACATAATGTCTTTGAGATTCAGCCATGTTGTAGCATGTGTCGAATGTCCTTCTTTGTTTAAGGCTCTGTGTATGCATACACCATTGTATGTATGAACCACCTTTTGTTTATCCGCCCCTCCCTCAGTGGACACCTGTTTGCTTCCACACTTCGGCTGCTGCGAGCACCATGTACAGATGCCTGTTGGAGCCCCTGCGTTCCATGCTTTGGGGTCTATCCCCAGAAGCAGGATTGCTAGATCATATGATAATTCTGTTTCATTCTTTTTAAGAACTGCCTCCTGTGCTGTTGCCATAGCAGCTGCATCTTTTCATCCCCACCAGCTGTGCCAAGAGTTCTTGTGTCTCTCCATTTAACCAACACCCATTACTTTCTAGCGTTGGTTTGGTTGGTTTCAGTTTTGGTAATAACCACCTTACCAGGTGGCCCTTGAGAGGGTTTAAGCATGGTGCTCCTGAACTCATAAACAAGACAGATTCATCCGGAAAGTCCTCCCCGAGGAGGTGACATCTGACTTAGGCATCTAAAGACGGGCAAGAGTTCTCATGGAAGGGGAGGAGAAAGAGGTAGCACTGAATGATGGAATGGAGAGAAAGGTGACATTGTGTGGCTCGTAGAAGCAACAGGTGGTGGGCATGGGCTGGAATATAGGATGTGTGTGGGAAAGTGTCAAGATGTGAGGTGGGAGGCAGATATAAAGATTAGAAGTTCTACTAAAGCTTTGGACTTGGGCAATAGGGAGCCATCGGTAACATATGCGCAAGTGCTATGCAAATTTCAACACATTACATGAATGTAAGGATTGAGAATATAAAGGAGAGAAAGTTTTTTTTTTTAATTTTTAACGATTATTTATTTTTGAGAAACAGAGACAGAGCATGAGCAGGAGAGGGGCAGAGAGAGAGGGAGACACAGGATCTGAAGCAGGCTCCAGGCTCTGAGCTGTCAACACAGAGCCTGACGTGGGGCTCGAACCCACGGACCATGAGATCATGACCAGAGCCGAAGTCAGATATTTAGCCGACTGAGCCAAGCTGGCGCTCCAAGGAGAGAAATGTTTTTAAAGAAACAAGTTTTAAGACTAATACACAATGCCTGAAAACTGAGGTGGCTTCTGGCACGTTCAGAGAAGACACTGGGTCCCCAGGGTGCTGGCACTGGCCCACCCCCTCCCTGTGGACCACCAGGGACCAAGGTAACACAAATGGCCTGCCCGGCTGACCTCTCTGGGTGGAGCCAGGCTCCTGTGGTCCTTTAGATGGGAGACTCCTGGCCTTCCAGACCCGGAGGGATCATAGGAGCACAGCAGGTACGTCCTTTCTCCTCCTGGACCAATGTACTCAGCAATGCCTCTCCTTCCAGTGCAACATTGCAAATCATTCAGACGCTCGGAAAATCCCAGACCTGAACAGCCACCCTCCTCTAACGGCCCTTCTAAGCCTGAAGTCTAAGCTGGATGTCTCACCGTCAAGGGGACAAGGGTCAAGGGACACTTCTCTATAACTTAACATACAGATTTACCAACTCACACTAGTCTTTTTTTTTTTTTTTTTTTTGATTTTGGAAACTTCAATACATTCACATGGAACAAAATGCAAACGCCCAAAAAGATATCTAATAAACTGCCCCCTCCCGTCCTAAGCCCTCAGCTACCAGTTCTCTGCCCCCCACCCTTTCTTGTGGAGCCCTTTCTAGAGGTCTTTGAGCCAGTCCAACCTTCCACCCAGGAACTAGAACTAGCAGGGACCCTATCTGGCCTCCATTCCTGAGACATCAGATCCTAAACTCCCAAGTCACGCTGTTCAGATGGAAGCTCTGGACCAGCCACCCAAAGTCAAAAGGCCCAGGCAGCTCATGGGCTGGCCCAGCCTCCACTGCAGCCTTCACTCTTGAGTTCCTGGGATCAAGCCATCCTCCTGGGATTGTGAGGCTTCTTCTGGTAACAGTGAGGGAAGGATACGATTCCTCGTGCAGGGTGCGGGGGCGACGGGGAGGCACCCAAGGGTGGGAGTTAGGTACAGGAGTAGAGAAGAGGGTGAGACAAATGCGGACACACAGGAGACACGGGGCAGATGTTCCCTGATTGTGAGACTAAGCCAGGATGTCAGAGCCAGAGTCTGCAGGGCCATCTGGTGTGAAGGACCCCGTAGCTCAGAGTACGGCTGCAAGGGTAGCAAAGAGGGACATGTGGGCAGCCTTCCCCTCAACCTTCCCCAGACAGGTCAAGGCCAAGCAGAGGTGTTCCTTCAAGTCACACGGCTGCCTTGATCGGCCACAGGGCTCCCGCCCGCGTCACTCCCCAGGAATCTGGTTCTTGTTTACCACGGGGAAGTGTGGTTATTACAGAGCCTGGTGGCCCTCCTCCAGCTTCTCCAGAGTGTGTGTGGAGGAGCCCAGGGCCTGGGAAGGGGGAGCCGCTGAGCAGAAAGACCAGCACCCTCCCTGGGGCCCTGCCCCTCCCAGGGCTCCCTCACCAGGACAAGTCAGAGAAGAGCCTATCAGGACGCTGGGGCCTTTTTTGGCTGAGACATCTGGGACCTATCTTCTGCAGAGTTGGGAAGGGAAAGAGCAGGGGAGCAGCAGCAGCAAATGAAGGCAGTCAAGGAACAGGGTCAAGGAACAGGGTCAAGGAACCAGGAAGAATGGGAGTCAGTGCGACACCACCTATTTTCTGTTAAGAAGAGAAACCCCGCAGAGGGAGCGAAGCCCCCGGAGATTTATGTTTTGCAAACTTTCCATCCCTAGCGACTCACCCAATGCTTGTCACAGAATGTGACACTTACATTCTCCTGGATGGATGGAATGGAGGGTGGCACACGAGACAAAATCATGATAATGGCCCCCATATGGTTTAGTGCATCAGTCTTCCTGATGGGGTTTCTAAGTGCTTTCCATGTGTTAATCCAATCAATTTCCACAACAACTTTATAGGGTAGGTGTTACTAATATCCTTCCAGGGGTCCGGATGAGGAAACTGAGGCCCAGTGAATCTTAGTGACTTACGGGAAGTACTGGAATGGGGGTTTGAACACAGGAAGCCAGGACTCAGCAGTGTCTTCCTAGGCACCACGGTCTCCTGGACAGGGAGCAGGGCCAGCCGGAAGGGGACGATCCGGAGGCAGACAACTGTTGTCACAACTTGGGGTATAGAGCTCTATGCTGGAGTTTTCTTCTTCTGTCAATTACCCTGTTGTGGCCTCAGCGCCATCCCAACCCCTGGGTAGGCTTCACTGGGACCTTATTAAATCGTAAGGAGACTATGATGGTTGTATGTTTCCCAAAGCAAAATTCCAACACTCTGTTACTCTGGCTCAAGATCTTGGTACAAAAGCCATAAAAAGACATGGGCCCCGGGACTAGCACAAGAGCCCGGCACCCTGCTCGCTCTTTCTCTGTCTTTGCTACCTCTCCTTGATGCATTTTCCTCATCTGTTCCCTCTGTAGTTTTCAGAACGTTGTCCAAATGAGAAGGCATTTCTGAAACACCAGCTTGGTTCATTTTCTCCCCACCCAGCTGTCTCCTCTTTTCTCCACGGGAAGTTGCGCTAACAAGGTAGTATGAAAATCAGGTCATTTTCACTATTTTTCAGAGTTTCCAGAGGCCACGGTGCTGCAAATGGAAATGTCAACGTAGGATAATTACATTGGCCCTGATGCCCTGTTTTCTGACTACCGTTCGTCCACAATCGATTACTGAAAAAGACAAAGGCTGTGAATAATCAGCCAAGCAGATGAAGTGTCAGGTGACCAGGCCAGAAGAGAAAACAGGGCTCCCCTGAAAGGTGAGGGAAGAAAGCCCTCTGGCCCAGGAAATATGTCTGCCGTGGGGACAAATCAAGCGACAGAGAAAGGTGTAGGGCTCAGACCTGGCCTCGGCAGGCAAGGTATGTATGGATGCACCAGTTACTCACTGGGCTGGTCCTCTTAACATCTTCTGAGAGCCATGGGAAGCTCTCTCTAGGAAATGGGGAAGGAAGTCGTAAGAAAGGCCCCTGAGGATATCACATGAAGGAGGAAGCATAGGCATTAGAATGAGGGTAAAAGATCACAAGTCCTGGAAACTAGTTATTCAGAGACAGTCCTTGTAACACACCCGCACACCCACACCCACACCCACACACACACCCACACACACACGGGGTTGACAGAGTCTGTGGCCCACAGTTTTCTTTGGCTGGCTTCTTCTCTGCCTTTAAGTCTGGCGGAGGAGATGGGGCTAGGCATTTATTGCTGGATATTTTAGTCAGTTTCACTTCCTGTTTCTCATGCTGAAAGCATAATAATCATCATAATGATAATAATAATTCTAAGGACTTGCCTCTGCCTCCTATTTATCTAGGGCCTGTCAGAAGTGTGCACATAGGTGGGAGAGGGAGACTACAGCTTATCTACTCCATCAATCAACAGCCGGGAGTGGAGGCAGGCATGGAGGTGAGGGTGGGGGTTAGTAATTAGCAGCGGAAATTATTAAACTCATTTTTTTTTCAAGAGGAGGGATCTAAATGGGTTGTTAGCTTCCCAAATGGTTATTCTTACCATAGAGACATTTATAAATCTCTTCTTCCAAGGTCCTCCGGAAATAAATCCTCCCCAAACCTTTCCATTCTCCAATCTGCCCCAGCTAAGGAAATCCTTGTGAATTGAGGCCCAGAGAGTTTAGGCTGACCTCCTAGAGTCACACAGCAAGCAGACCGGCAGGAAAGATAGGACCAGGCCAGGATTCTTCTGCATCCATTAAGAGCTATAACCAAGAAGGGAATTTCCAAGTCTACAGGGAACTTGCAAAGTTTTTAGGAAAAACCACAACTATTTTAGCTAAGGAAAAAATGTGCAGTCCCTGCCGACTTGAAACCCTAGGACAATAGAGAGAGTTCCCTCTTACCAAGAACATGTTGGGAACATCTAAGATTAGGAGGGGTAGGAGGAACAGCTTTCAGACTTTGGTTGGGAAAAGCGTTCATGGAATAGAGGTGTCGGGCCAGGGTTTTAATTTTTTACCACCAGTCAAGAGCTGTACTCTAAAGGACAAGGGTTGTGCACTTTATAGGCTCTCGGGACTCAGATGGAAGTGAAGGGAAGTGCGGGAAGGAGCCATTATCTTGATGACAGCAGGGACATAATCTTCCTTTAGATCCAGGGAGGAAGGAAGCAGGGAGCTCAAGATTCGTTTTTAGGGACACCTGGGTGGCTCAGTCAGTTAAGCAGTTAAATGTCCAACTCAGGTCATGATTTCACAGTTTGGTTAGTGAGTTCGAGCCCTGCGTTGAGCCCTGCGTTGGGCTCAACGATGACAACACAGAGCCTACTTGGGATTCTCTCTCTCTGCTCCTCCCCCATTTATGCTCTCTCTCTCTCCCTCTCTCTCAAAATAAATAAACATAAAAGAGTGTTGTCAGGAAGGTGACAGGATGCGATGGTGCACATTTATTTATTATGATATTTATTGTTGTTGGATTCCTCCCCTCCCCCACCCCCCCACCCCCCCGCCGCCGAAGATCAATCATCAGCCCAGAGCTGGATGGCGAGTGATAGGTTAAAACTGAAAATGAAATTTTAAAAATTTTCTTTAATGCTTATTTTTGAAAGAGAGAGAGAGGGAGGGAGAGTGTGTGCCTGAGCCCGCGAGCCCAAGTGGGGAAGGGGAAGAGAGAGAGGGAAAGAGAGGATCCGAAGATGGCTCCGAGCTGTCTTCGCAAAGCCAACGGTGTAGGGCTCCAGCCCACGAACCGTGAGATCATGACCTGAACCCCAGTCGGACACTCAACCGGCTGAGCCACCCAGGTGCCCCTAAAACTGAAAATGAAATTTAACTGTGACCCTGTGAGTGAATAACCTCAAGCTGTCAGCTGTTGAGTCGGTGCAGAGAGGGGCTAATCACACCATCAAACACTTAAATAGCAAATCACTACGTGCCAGACGCTGTTCTGAACTCTTCCCGTGTTTTTGCTGGTTTCAATACTCACAACAATGCTGTACAGTAGGTTCCGGCTGCTAGGACGTTCTTCTTCATGTCCACGGCCACCCTGGCTGTCTCGGCATCGCAGAGCTTGCCGAAGGACTGCGTTGTTTGGCCTCTAACCTCTGCTTCTCTTCCCAGCACCAACTACCGTAGGCTCCGGCTCCTAATTTGCAGGACCCACTGCAAGATGAAAATGCAGAGTTCCTCATTCAGAGCTTATTAAGAATTTCAAAGAGCGGTAGCAGAACGTTAAAACCAAGCACAGGGTCCTCTAAACACGGGCCCCTGTGTGACTGCATGGGTCACACGCCCATAGAACTGGCCCTGCATAGACCTGTACGAATCCTTGTGCGGAAGACCGGGGCTGGCGTCTCTTCTCCTGCCCTGGTGTGTGTCCAACTCCTGAACAAGCAGAGGGAAAAGGGAAAAACACATCCTATCCCCAAGTGCCTTGAATGTCTGTGTCTGGCTTTGTTGAAGAAGGTATTCCATAGCGAAATGACAGTTTGGTTTTCACCCTTGATTTAGAGGATTTTTAAAGACCTCTCTCGATGCTGTACAAGTTGATTGGTCTTTCTATCCATTCCTCTCCTCACATCCCACATCTAACAGGTTGGCAGTTTTTGCTGATTCTATCTCAGCGAGGCGTCCTGTATCCTGCCCTCTTTTCCATCTCCCCGGCTACTGGCCTAGTTTTTGCTTACCTAGAATATTCTAGTAACTGCTAACTAGATCTATTTCCTTCAACCCCCATTGTTTCCAACCCTGTGCTTGTTACACTTCGGTCTTTATTAGTTACATGTTAGGACTTTCTCTCCCCTGGACTGTACATTTCTCCAGGGTGGGTACTCAATTCCCAGACACCTGTACCTTCCTCAGGAGCCCTGAGAAGAGTGTTCTGCCTTCTGGGTGTTTCTCTCCTGCCTCCTTTGTTTGCACATCTCTGGATCTCTATCAGGCCCCCTGGTCTGGAATACAGCTCTGCCTCTCGAATCCTCAGTCAAGAGAGCACTGCTATTTTGCCTAAATTCCAGAGGAAAGCATGACATCCAAAGCCCTATCTTCTATGACAATCAAAATGTGGCCAATTAGAACTATTAGAAAGATCTGCCCCCCAGGATGCCTGGGTGACTCAGTCGGTTAAGCGTCTGACTCTTGATTTTCGCTCAGGCGATGATCTTGCAGTTCATGGGATCAAGCCCCACGTTGGGCTCTGCGTTGACAGCTCTGAGCCTGGAGCTGCTTTGGATTCTGTGTCTCCCTCTCTCTCTGTGTTACCATCCTCCTGCTTTGCTGTCCTTGGCTGACTGTACCCGCCCACCAGCTCAGCTCACCCCTTTACTCTTGCAAGGATGCTGCAGCAGCTCTAAGGTTCACACCCCCAAGTGACAGCCTTCAGCAGAGCAACGAAAGAGGCAGGGGTAAAACATATACAAATATTACAAGCATACAAATAAATTTTAAAGGTTCCCCCCCCCCCCACCCGCTTCCTGTGACTATGTTACTCATCAAGGGAAAACATAGTTCCCAGAGAACCTCAGCAGGTTTCCCGTTATATCTTATTGGGCTGATATCAGTCACATGTCCATTTTAAACCAATCACTGGACAAAAGGAACTCGAATTCTCAGGGTAGGAAGAAGCCTACCACCCAGGAAGAGAGGGCTGGTTTCTGCATGGGTAACTGACAGCGAGTGCCCGACTCCCACTCTGCGGACTCCTCCCCCAATCCTGTACCATGTGGAGGCACCCCCAGCCCTTAGCCCTGCCTCTGCCTACACTTGCCCCATTTCTCCCCTTCCGTTTCCCAGCAGACTCACTGCAGGAGCCATGCAGCTGCGTTGCCTGTGTCCAGTTCATCTCGTGTCTCCTCAGCTCCACCGCAGTCAGGCTGTTGTCTCTGCCACCTTCCTCCTCCTTCTCACCCGAGTTCAATTCCTCAGTTTGATCTCTTTGCTGGCTTTGAACGCATGGAGCCATCCCTTCTTCCTCAGCCTCCCTCTACCTTGATTCTCAGGACTTCACACTGAATTCGACTTCTACCTCCCTGTCCACTGCTCAGTTGCCTTCAATGGCTCCTCACTCCTACCTGTCCCTAAGGTGTTTGTGCTCTCTTGGGCTCCTTCTTCGACCGTTTTCCAATCATTCCCTACTACTTCTCAGGTTTCAACTATTAGCTAACTCTGTACCCAGGACCCCCAAATCTACAAATCCAGCCCAAATATTTTCTTGAATCCATACCCATTGTGGACTTCCATTACTAGGCATTCCCAGACACCTTAAATCATCAGCTACAAAATGGATTTCATTGTCTACACACGTGCACACATACGTGCACACACGCACAGCTTCATTCTGCTGCTCAGAGAAGGGATCACGATCTGTTGGGTTGTCAAAGGCTGAGTCTGATAGTCCTCACTCCTCTCATCCCTGACACTCAATGACCATTTCCTGCTCGTCCCCCCTCCTCTCTATCAGTATTCTTCCTCTCTGCTACTATGCCACTTCCCTGCCTCAGGCACTCGCCATCTTTTACCTGGATGATGGCAACAGCTTCCTAACTGGCTTCTGGTTTTCTCTTTCCAGTCCATTCTCTCAACGTTGCCCCAATAATTTTTAACAATATAAATCTGGGGGTGCCTGGGTGGCTCAGTCGGTTGAGCATCTGATTTCAGCTGAGGTCGTGATCTCACGATTCGTGATTTGTGAGATCGAGCTCCGCATGGGGCTCTCTGCCAGCGTGGAGCCTGCCTTGGATCCTCTGTCCCCTCTCTCTGTGCCCCTCCCCACTCATGCTCGCTCTCTCTCTCTCTCTCTCTCTCTCTCTCAAAAATAAATACACATTACAAAAAAAGTAAAAAATAAAAATATAAATATGAATATGTTATTCTAGAGCTTCAAAAATCTTTCAATAGATCCCCAGAGCCTAGAGAAATGGACTATGTTCCCTAGTACAGCCTTGGGCCCAAAGTCACCAGTGCTGTTTTTAGAACTTTAGTCTGCAAGTTTTGTGTAAATTCAGCTGAAGAGAGGACACACAGTGACAGAAATCAGTGAAGAGACTATTCTAAAATACTGTTTTGAAATCTCTATTATCAGATTTACAGATTTTGTAAGCCCACGTTGCTCCCAGAATCCTTGAATAAACGCAATGCCCAATGAGTATTGATTTAAAATTGAAGTGTATTACTTTCCTTTGGGTTTGAAGTGTTCCAACTACTTACCAGAAAAGATAGAGTCCTGCAGCCCACTGATTTTAGCCAGATCACTTGATTTCTACAAATTACTTACTCTGTGGCCTCATATTAGTATCTGGAGGTGAGAATAAAGGTACAAAGTAATTGGGATGAAGGGGTGGATGAAGGAAACATCTTTGAGAATGAATGATAGGACCTGGTTACTACTAAAACCTGGGTGCTGGAGTGCCTGGGTGGCTCAGTCAGTTAAGTGTCTGACTCTTGATGTTGGCTCAGGTCATGATCTCAAGGTCGTGAGATTGAGCCCCACATTGGGCTCCACGCTCGGTGTGGAGACTGCCTAAGATTCTTTTTCTCTCCTTCTCTCCTTCCCCCTCCCCCCATTCTCTCTCTCTCTCTTTCAGAAACAAAAAAAAATCAATAAATAAAAACAAACGAGGAGCTCCTGGGTGGCTCAGTCGGTTAAGCATCCGACTCTGGATTTTGGCTCAGGTTCATGAGTTCGAGCCCCACATCAGCAGGCTGACAGCACAGAACCTGCTTGGGATTCTCTCTTATACTCTCCTGCTGCCCCTCCCCCATTCTCTCTCTCTCTCAAAATAAATAAATAAACTTAAAAAAATAAAAAAAATAAAATAATAAAATAAAATAAATAAAATAAAAATAAAATAAATAAAAAATAAAATAGGGGCGCCTGGGTGGCGCAGTCGGACAAGTTAAGCGTCCGACTTCAGCCAGGTCACGATCTCGCGGTCCGGGAGTTCGAGCCCCGCGTCAGGCTCTGGGCTGATGGCTCAGAGCCTGGAGCCTGTTTCCGATTCTGTGTCTCCCTCTCTCTCTGCCCCTCCCCCGTTCATGCTCTGTCTCTGTGTCCCAAAAATAAATAAACGTTGAAAAAAAAAATTAAAAAAAAAATAAAATAAATAAAATAATAAAAAAATTAAATAAATTAAATAAATTAAAAAAATAATAAATAAATAAAATAAAATAAAATAAAATAAAATAAAATAAATACTGGATATCCATAGTAAGTTCTGTCCTCTGTCTCAGGGGAATGTAGCCAAGTTCTTGGATTTGAAAACAGTTAAAAACAGGATAATTTAGTGTAGGGTATGAGAGGAGTTGCCTATATGGGTGACTGTATGGGGAGGGAGGGGAGGAGAGAAAGAGAACACATCACATTAATAAATCACAACCACATCCAATAAAATAGAAATTGGGAGGCTCAATTTCAGATAAAGACAAACGATACTCCCCTTTCACATTTGCTTACTAATAGAACCCTAGCTTTAAAAGGCAAAGGTAACGGGGAAGCTTCTGTTTCTTAGGATCCGACACAAAAGGAGCCAATAAGAAATGGAAATGGAGTCAAAGAAGAGGAAGTCGTTTCCCGAGATGCATCTGTGAGAGTGTCTGGCAGGTGGAAGGGAGGGAACGAGCATCATTGAACTTCTACTACTCTCTGTCTCTGCTACAGCACCTCATATGCACTGCCTCGCTCAAGCCTCGTACCAGGAGGTAAGAATGACTATTTCCATTCGTGGTGTAACGGAGGAAAACCTAGCCACAGACTTAGCAAGAGACAAAGGGACAAAGATCTTTCTGACCTCAAAGGACATGCATTGTCATCCCCCTACGACCATGAGTAGCCAGCTAGGAAGTCTCCTTTCTCAGGATAGTGTCTATCTTTCCAGATTCATCCATTCATTAAACAAGTCTTAACTGAGGCATGGAGGTAGGCTATGGGGTAGTTGTGGTTCTGCTTTGTGGAAGGGCCACGCAGAGGATCCCTAGAGGTCCCTTCTTGCTACAAAACTCAACAACTGTGGTGCAGCCCTCTTCTCTGCTGTTATCAGTACCTGAGTCATTCCTACCAGGAAAGGGCCAGAACACGGTGACCACTACAGATCTGATCAGGTTAGGGACAGCAGCAGAAGAGAAAGCCACTAGGAGGTCTGAGGGTCCAACTGGACCCCAGCATGCTCTCATAGGTACTTGTGTTAAATTCAGGCCCCAGTACAGAGTTTTAGTTTGAGATGATGAAAAAGTTCTGAAGCTTGCAGAGTGGTGATGGTTGCACAACAGTAGGAAAGTACTTTAATGTTCTGTGAACTAGAGATGTTTGTACATTTTGTATCGTATACATCTTACCACGGTAAAAAAAAAAAAAAATTTTGTTTTGTATCCTATACATCTTACCACAATAAAAAAAAAAAGTTTAAAGGTAACCCTTAGTAACATAAATTCTTAGAAAAAACTTTTTTTTAATTAATATTTGATTTTTAAGTAATTTCTACACCCGATGCGGGGCTCGAACTTGCAACACCGAGATCAAGAGCTACATGTTCCACTGAATGAGCCCGCCAGACGCCCCTTGAAAACAATTTTGAAACACATTGTGCAACATTAGTCCTGAACGTACACCTATCCAAAGCATTGACCATTCAGGCGACCATTCGCACTACTGGGTTTATTTTAGTTTTTAAGCTATCAGTAGAAGGAAGGAAAGAAGGAAAGAAACTGTAGCAAAAATGCCATTAGTTTCCCTGTGGAAACAGTCACAACACTAGTCATATTGTTTCCAAACAATTGTCCCGATTTGTTTGCCACCAACAGCACCCAGCATCTGATACATAAAGCATCACAGTGCACATAAAAGGAATGTTCAGTAAGGTACCTAAAAATAAACATAAATCATAAAGACTGTGAAATGACGATAACAACAGCAAAATAGGCTCAGGACCAAGTCTTTCCATCCCGAGTGCCACAATCATCAGGTCACTCTGACCTTCCCTGGCAGGCAGCCCTGGACGACTGGAAAAGGTGACGTCCCTACCAGGACCAAGGAGCCCAGCAGTCTCGAGGGTCTGAGCCATGGGGAGGTGTCTCGGGTCCAGGCATGAGTGACAGTGACAGTAGCTCCTGACAAGGAAGACCACGCCGGCTATGGGACTACCTGGGTTCCAGGACCAGGAAGTGCCCCCCTTCTCCCACTCCTTGTCACACGGCACCGTGGCAGTCAGTGGCCTTCCCGGGAGGCAGGCAGTGCCTCTATCGTCTCCACATTACAGACGGAAAGAGCTAGGCTTGAATAAAGATATGCAGACAGGTGGTTTCTTTTCCTCCATGGAGCCAAAAGGAAAAGTGACTCACTCAGTGTTCTCAGTGCTTTTTCCACTGTAAAGTATCAATTCAGAAAATGGAAAGACGCTCCTGGCTAGGGACTGTAACTGCAGTCAAGAGAAAGAGAGGGAAGCTAGAGGGACTCAAGCCTAGACTCACAGGCTTTCTTTTTTTTTTTTTTTTTTTTGAGTTTTGGAGGAGAAATTGCTGTGGACTCAAGTGGGAGATGAAGTTGACCCCGTGTAACTTTATACCCATGTTCGCCACCAGGGGGGGCAGTTGCTCCACATCGGTGGTCTCTCTGCCTGGCTGAGAAGGTACTTACTAAGGTGAGAGACCCCTGAGGTCCTAAGGGTCATTTTAGCTCTCCACTGCCCAAGTGTGGCCTGCATTTACTTAGCAAACATCACCCAATTTTAGATGAGGGAGGCATGCAGGGATCATCTTGTCCCAGGCAGCTGGCCGTTTCCCTCCACTCTTAAGGAACTCCAGAAATAGACTCCAGCATCTCTCTTGGCGGCTGTTACAAGGCTGTCAGGGTTGGCTGCTGGCTACCCACAGCCTGTGAGACAGGAGCCAGGTAAGGGTAGGTAACCCTCCCATCCCCCACCCCGACTCTGGGTGATGGTACTTTAGTCTCTGCAAAAGGAACGGTGGTTCCTCCCTCCTGCCCAGGAGACCCAGGCACCTGCTCCCATCCTTCTGGCCACCTCACAGACCATGGCTGTGAGCGACACTTAGTCCCTTGGCCTGTGAGCCCAAAGCCTGGAGCCCCGCCGTCTGCCTCTTGAGCTCCTTGTTCTAAGAAGCACCCTTTGTGGGGGTGAATTTGGGCTCATGAGAAACCCCATTTAGAATCTACTCCCACCCCTCCTTGCCCCCAATGCATCTGTCTTTGCTTCATTCCATCTGGTGTCCTCAGAGGAATGGCTAATTAAATTGAAAAGAGCTGGCCTATTTTTGGTGTTTTTCAGCTAAGACCTAGAGGAATAGCCACAAAGTTTGGAAAGAACCCCAGGGAGACTGAAAAGCCCTGGAGTTGGCTGGTTATTCTAAGATTGGCAGGTCCTGAATCCCATAGGCTGTCTGCTCCAGTTAAGGTTCCATCCCAGTCTCTGGGTCAGCAGATTTGGGGATGGGGTAAAAACTGGAGGAAGGGGAAATATTCTCCTGAGTGTTCTTGTCCACTCATCCTAGAAGAAGAGACAAGCTCGTTTATTGGGCTTTGGGGTTTTTGTTTGTTTGTTTGTTTTGTTGCCAAGTCAGAACAGCCACTGCACCAGTTTGGGGGAACAACACTTGTTTTCTGGAGAAAGATGGCAGGAGTTGGGGTGAGGGGGTGAGATGTGGAGGGGAGGCAGGGGTGGAGCAGAGGTACAGATCCCTATCTTAGGTTCCTTTCCTTGCATCTGAACAAATACGGTTTCCTCCCAGAGAATTACTTTCTGGCCAAAAAGAAAACTCATCATGTTACTCCCCTATGTGAAAACTCCCTTTGGCTTTTCATTTGTCTGCTTGACTGATAAACTCCAGAACTGGACCTACAATGTTCCCTTTAAGTCAACCCAAACCTTTCTCACCAGATTCAGTTCCTGCCATCCTGTGTTCTAGACGACGTGAGTATTTCACCATCCTTTTTCACCTCTTGCTGTTCCCACACATTTCAAGTCCTCTGCCAGGAATTCCCTTCTCTGCCTAGCAGATTTTACTCATTGATGGACTTTTTGTCCAGTATTACCTCTCTGAAGCCTTTTTTTTTTTTTTAACACTTCTAGGAATTAGTCACTGTCTTGCTGTGAGTTCTAGAACTTTGATAATAGCTCCATCATACCTCTGACCAAACACATTATAGTGATTTTTTTTTAAACCATGTCTCTGTTCTATGTAAAATATTTGCTCCTTGAGCAGGGAGTGTGTTTTATCTATCCATATAGCCTGAGTCTCCAGCATGGGGCCAAGTGAATTTTTATTGAATTGCTTGATCGATCAGGACATCACTCTTGGAGGTGGAAGAAATCTGTCCTCTAGAGAGCCTAGTGGGGAAGACAGTTGAGAAAGTTCGGGCAGGCAGTTCAGAAATTGATCCTTCCCAGGTGAGGTGAGAAGTCACGTGTGGAGTCCGGTGGGTGTCTTTGTCCATGGCTGTTGTGTAAAATCTTAGGGGTGGAAAATCTGAAACTTGTCCTTGGGTGGATCCAGTTGCTGAGTAAGCGGCAACAGTGAAAGTACTCCCAGCTCTTCGTTCACCTGTCCCCAAGCCCCATCTCACATTCCCACTTCCTCCAAGAAGCCTTCCCTAAACATTCCTGCTCCTGGTTCCCCAGCTGGGCTGCTAGATTCTTGAAGTTTTGTCCTCATTGGACAGCACAATCCTGGTGCATGTTTTGTGCCCCCAAATTGTTCATCGGTGCCGATGAAATTGCCTGCTTGGGATCATAGAGACTGTGTTGTAATACTCTGCCCCTGCCCTTCTGGATCTGCTACCCATCATTCTCCATGGCGCTCTGTGCCACCCCAGAAGTTTGGCCTTTTAGGATTGCACCAGCCAGACTCTTCTCCTCTGGCTTGCGGTCAGGTTTGGCCAGTGGGAGGTGTGGGAGTAAGAGGAGATGGCAGCCCTTTCAGCCACTTGCTTCCTCCCTGCTGGCCAGAGGTTGGCAGTGTTTGTCTTCCTCAAAGGCCCTCTGTGGAGTGGCCGCCTCCTCCTCCTCTTTGACAGTCACGCTCTCCGAGATTGCACCAACCAGCCCTTTCCCTGGGCCAGTGTGGCTATCTCCTGGGAACCTCACTGTCCCCTGATAGTTTCCTGTCACCCTTCCCCGGTTTTGTAAACAGCGTCTTCATCAGACTCTCCCCAGTGTTCCTCTTTGAGTGGGGATTAGACATGGTGGCCTCTTAACCCTCTGGTCTAGCTCCAGGCCTGTAGGGTTCTCCAGATGACTGCTTAACACTGGCCCAAGCAGGGCCCTAAATTATTGATAACTTTCCAGGAACTTACATGCTTCTGTATATGCCCTACTCCCCTCTGATTTCTTAAATTTTCCAGCCAGAGAAAATGAACATTTGTCTCCAACCTTAGCAGTAATCTTCAGGGAGTTTGGGGTTCCTTAATAGCCCCTGAAATCACAAATAATCCTGCTCCTTCCCGATATGTTCAGTGTTTTTCTGAACTAGTTAGATCTACAAACATGGAATGGCTTTTTGTTTCTTTTGTTTGGAGGGGTGGGGGGTCCCAATTTCTCCCCTGAACAGTCAGCCATCAGGTTAACAATCTTCAGCACTGTTGAATGTGCCCCTGCCTTCCCTCCACCCCCCACCACCATTCCCCAAGTTCAGGCTCCTTGAGTTCAAGCTTCTCAGGGCCTAGGGCTCCTGAGGTCTGGGCCTCCCCATTCGACAACACCGTGTCGTCCTGCAGGGAGCAAGTTTTCTGACTCCTCATGATCCCGAGACCACTATCTGCACACCTTCTGCAATGAACAGGTACACTTGGGGTCACACGCTTTCTGCCATAATACATAGGGCATTTGTCTTACCAGGAGGATTGGAGCAAAATGGGCCTCCTGGCTCAAGGTCCGCCAACCTCTTAGGGGCTCAGAGCTGAACAAAGAGGGCTTCAGCTTGCTGAATCGCTTCACCTAGTTCCGAGACCTCAGTAAAAACCCTTCTCCTGGGAGCCTCTCCGGGTGCTGTCCTAGATTGCCTAGGGGGCCCTCAGAGCCAGATCCGCAACCAGCTGCCTAAAGGGAAACTGAGGCCTAGAGAGGAGAAACAGCCACTGCCCTGAGCGACAGGAGAGGGTGGGTGGGGGAAGGGAGAGGGGACAGGTGTGCGGTTGAAGGTCATCAAATGCTGATGTTCTGAGCGGAGAGGGTTGGAGATGGGGACAGGAGTGCATGCAGGGGGACAAAGCAACGGGAAAGAAAAGATATCAGGGGTGTATGTGTGTGTGCGTGCACACGCGTGTGCCCACTACAAAAGGCTTTGGCCAAATTAAGACTTGTGGAACTTTTGCCAACCTCTCTCCCTTCGACTCCTCTGCCTACACTGCCCTCCTGCGGGTTATCACCCCCTCCCAGTGCCAGGTCCACGGGCTGATAGTTTTGCCTGGGGTAAAGTCCCACGGACTGGCTGCCCTCCCCCCCGGCCTGAATTGCCCCTTCCCACTCTCCTCCGGTCTACCCCAGGCCCCATAAAGAAGAGCTGACACCCTCACCCACATAGCTCCTCCTGCCAGATTGAGACACTTGAGCTGGGAGATTACCGGAGCCCTCTTTTTAACCAGTCTCGGCTCATGTGACTGGCTTTGGTCCAGGCAGACAGATGCGGGCCAGCCCTCCAGGCAGGGCACACAGCACTATTTATTTCCTACCGGGTCCTCTTTGGGCAGAGCAGGCAGGGTGGGGCTTTCTCATTGTATTTAAGCCTCAGCTGGCGCCACGGAATTGCCCTAGCCTCAGCCTTTGCCCCTTTCCCAACCCTGTAGGTAAAAATACCCCCCTCCCCCCATTCTGGCACCTTTGGTGAGCTGGGTGGGGGCGGGGGAAGAGAGTTGCTGAGAATGCACTGTAAACACCGCATCGGGTGGGGGGTGGGGGTGGGGTTGAACGGGGCAGGTTTTTTGTTTTTTGTTTTTTGTTTTTTTTAATAGCAGCAGGGGAGAGTCTGGCTCCAAACCAAGACTCTGCTACCAACCAAAGGGACAAGGAAGGGCGTTTGGTGTCTCCAGTTTGGGCCTCAGTCTGTCGCTTTTCCCATTAGGAAGAGCCTGGGCACCATTCATTCATGACGTCTCAGGAGGAGGCATTGTAGATAGTGGGTGGTCCGTGGGGGACACGATCCTGGCTGGTGAGGGATGCGGCAGCCACCGAGAACATCCTGTGCTGACCTCCGCCCCCATGCTTTATTTTGTTCACTCCTAGGGCACCTAGGGCATCATCGCACGTATCTCCTTGAACGTCAATTCTTTCCCCGAGCTTTACCTTTCCCCAAATTTTGAGAGCAAGGACTTGTGTCTAATTCATGTTTGAATTGCCCAGCACAGCGCCTGGCGCACAGAAGACACGAGAGAATGGAGAAGGGGGGCTGCCGGTGGGGGGGGGGGGCTTGGCGCCCCTGGAGGAGCCCCTGGAGAGCACGTAGCTGTGTGAGGAGGGGGGACACTCCCGGGGCTGGGATGGGGACACTGCCAGCGCTCTCTCCCTGGTTTCTAACTTCACCAACCTTGACTCCACGGCCTGAGAAATCCCAGCCTTGCCCCCTTCTCCAGCCCCAGCGGCACCCAGGCTTTCCCAGCTAATGCTGCACCTTTCTCCTTGGGAGGTAGTAGAATTTAGGGCCAGGAATGAAGAAAGAACGGGGGAGATTACTCGCTCTTTGAAATGCAGCTGCCTGGGGCCAGGTTCGGTTTGGAATGGGTAGGAGGGGTGACGTGTGTGACCCTGCAGTTGGGAGACAGTTGTCCCTGCAGGAAGGCCGGCCACGGAAGCGCCTGACCCCTGTCATTTCAGCAGGATTGAGGGGAAGCACCTGTGGTCCTTCCCTCCGCTTGGCCCCTACAGGAGTCAGAAGCCTTCTCCGCCTCACTCCTGCTGCTGTGCCTGGACTGTCTCTCTAGCACCTTGAAGCAGAAGGTGATTTGGGGTTCCAAGGAAAAGAAAGGGGCTCTTTTGTTTTTCTTAATGTTTATTCATTTTTGAGAGAGAGAGAGAGAGAGAGAGAGAGAGAGAAAACGAATGAGCAGGGAGGGGCAGAGAGAGAGGGAGACACAGAATCCAAAGCAGGCTCCAGGCTCTGAGCTGTCTGCATAGATAGAGCCCAATGCAGAGCTCGAACCCGCCAGCCATGAGATCATGACCTGAGCTGAAGTCGGACACAACTGACTGAGCCACCCCGGGGCCCCTAGAAAGGGGCTCTTGAATGAAGCTTTCCTGGCAGGGACTGGAACCAGGACAACGTGGGACAGCTGCTCAAAAACCACAGAGCAGGATCTCAGGGAGGACCTTCCGGAATCCATCCCAAGCACTCGCCTGGGTCTCAGGCACTGGGTTTGATGATGGGGCAGAAATAAACAACGCCGATTTAGCAACCGGAGAAAACAGCAACGCTAGCCAGCAAGTTGTTGAAGGAGATAGGCAGGGAGGGAAGGGTGGTGGGGAAGTCTGGTGTCTGCTCCTTCCTCCTCCTCTGTGCTTTCTCTGGATAGTGAATTTGGGATAGAGTTGATGTTTGAGGAGAGAGTACCAGGAGTCGAACCCCTGACCTGAAGTCATGCCGGAGAAACCCCAAGGGTGACCCCAATCTCATCTTCAAGGTTGGAAATGGAGGGGAGTGAGAGCCAAGTAGCTTTTGGGATAGCACATCTTTCTCCTCCTTCAGCTCAGAACACAAGCCTTACATAAGAACATTCTCTTCTGAATCTATCTCCCCTTCCTGCCCCATTCACTTACAGATTTACACAAATTTAAAACCAGAGCAGAGTGGAGGTGACTTAGGAGTTTTCTCTAAACCCATTGCCTGGCTTTTGTTAAACAAAGAACATATGAACGTGTGGTCTGCAGAGCTGTGGATGCTCCCGTCTCTGACAAATGCCACTAGAGTGCCCCCAACCCGCCCCGGCCCCGCCCCGCCCCCCCCCCCCCACCAGCCATAGCTCAATAAGTCACTGTTGAAAGAATAAATGTACTAATAAAGGCCTGTATGGACGTGCATTAGAAAGGCAGAGATGTGTGGGCTAGGGCTCCACCCTGGGAATGATTAAGGATTCTCTGCAGTGGATCGGATTGGGTATCCTGGGTCTGCTCCTGCATCGGGAGCCTGTCAGCAGCCAGATGCACAGGCAGGGCTGGGCAGCGTTTGTAAAACAGGTCAAATTGTACCCAGGCTCATGCTATAGAAAAAGCAAGACCAGACCTGAGCATTGTCACGGTCTAGCTGCGGTCACTTCAGGTCTCTGCCTCTGGACTGAAATTACCTCCTGGGTAATGAGAAGCGATGGACGGCACACCTATTGTTCTCATTGCCATTTCATTGCCTCCTCTGAGCTCTAAGTTCTGATAGTTTCGGCCTTACAATGGTCCAAAAAGCCACGGGACCGTCCTGGCTTGGTGTCTACTAGATTATGAGGAAATCTGAACGGCATGGGGAAGCCTGATATTCTTTTCTAATTCTGCCGGGCCTCTAGTTTCTCTTAAGGCACAGCTGCTTTCACGCGAGTACAGGAGGGTCCTTTTCTAGCTTTAGGTCAGGCTCTCATAAGGCAAAAAGCCTGTTCAAGGATCCAGCGGATGATTCAAGGGCGGCAGAGGGCGGTCTGTGAGTTCAGCGTCCACTTAGTTCCTGTTGCCAGGGCAAGAGTGGCGCGGGGCCAGCTCAGAAGCAGGCAGGAGCTCCGTTGCCCAAGGGCCCCTAAGAACTTGTTTCCCTTTCCTTCCATGTGCTCAGTTCTCTTAGGTTTAAGTTGTTATGTGGTACAAGTCCTCGGCCTAAGAAACACACTGAAACTTCCCAAATAAACTGTATTCCTTGAAGCTGCTTGTTAGGATTCATCCTGAAGTTACGCTTGGGCCCCTGGAGGCTACACGTAAGAAATCCTGATGGGAGAGCTGACGGTTAGGGCCCCCGGGGAAAATGGCCATCCCTACATGACTTCTCATTTCCCTTTTCCACAAAGCCAGGGTACGTCCTGGATTCTGAGGAACTGTCAGAATAAGCAGCATCTCTTTAAGGCCGTCTCTCATCCTACCCCTCGTCCATTTATTTCCTTTTTCTAGCATTTTCTTTCTCTCTCATTGTCAGCACCGATAACCCATGGCGACTGGTTCACAGTCGCCACACTGGTGGTGAGTACAGCAGGCAGGGCCAGCTGCGGACGTTCTCAGACTTGGTTTTGAAACAATCATGAGGTGCTGAAAAATTCTCAAAGCATTCCATCTTTATGTTTTGATAAACACCCCCCACCCCCAAACAAAATAAAACAAAACAGAAAAACCCACTGAGTCATCCTTGCCAAACTATACTTTCCAGAGGAAGCGTGTCAGCAGATTCAAATGAACAATGATAGAATCCCGTGATACCAAGATGATTCAAACCTGATGCTTTAGAGGCTGACATCCTGAGCTGAAATAGTCAGGGGTCACCATCTGGCCTGATTTGGGGGCAGTCCTTTCTTTTTAGTTTATCTGTGCGGTGGCAGAGGAGGTGAGACTCTTTCTAGTCAACAGGCAGGCAGGCTTCTCCTGTTATAGAAAACTTGTGAGAGAGTCTAGGCACGACTTGGTGGTTGGTGAGCTATATTAAGAATCATATTCTCTCCTTCAAAGTCTAGACGATGTATTTGTAGCTCTGGCTTATCTCAGGGGTTATAGATCTCAGGGGCCAGAGCTTTCAGTCCCTACATGGATGGGTTCACTGGGACTCTTAAAAACCTGCCTCACTGAAATTAGCAGGCATAATTTGACAGACACTTGGAAAAGATTACCCCCTAATCACTTTATGGCGGCAGGCCAGGTTTGGAAGTAAGCTCTTTTAAATTCCTAGGCCGTAGGAAGTACAGGTTGAAGACGAAAGCGGGACATGCTGGACTGAGGATGTTAAAAATATTTTTCAAAACGGGGAGGCTGATGCCTGGCAGAGGACAACTCTTCCCTGATGTGCTATTCCCTCGTCTTGTCTCTTTCCTTGTTTGGAAAACTCCAGGTTGTTCATATCATGGACGACTGCGGCTGCTCTCTGTGTGGTGAGCTATGGTGCTCTACAGACCGGTCACCTCCGACACGACTGAAGACCCGAAGGGACACGTGCTCTGGTGGCTCCCACCTGCTTCAGAGAAGGACCGAGCCTTGATTCTCAGAGGAGCAAAAGCATACGCAGGCAGTCCGGAACAATCATTGCCACTTTTCCACTTCCATGTTGGTGACATCAGGTAACAGATACATGGGACGTAATTAAAAATAAACGAGAAAAAGGTTTCCATGGTTCACGAAAGCAGTAGGAGTATTGTGAGGAAAGCTTAGAAGCATTTATCTGCTGCTACCCAAAATTTAGCATTTGACTTTAATTATGCCTCCTTAGGAATTAAGCAAAGCAGAAAATGTTTCAACACGACCAGCTGCTGCAGATCCAAACTGTTTCACGGGTGAACTTTTTATTTAATCTTTTCTGTTGCTTTTTGATCGTGCAATAAACCCCACGCGTAACAGATTAAAGGTCATAACAATTATAATGACATTAGCCAGCTAACCCATTTTTCCCAAACCCTCTTAAAACACCTAGGACCAAAGCATGCTACTATAGTCATAAACCAGAGTCGTCTGGGGAAGAGGCAGGCCCCACCCTCTCCTCTTTCAGAGTCCCTGTGGGTCAGAAGCCGAATCTTTATGCCATAGTTAAGGTTATGGCTGAGTTTTTCATACGTATTACCAAGGTGTCAGATACTGGGCCAGAAGGAGGTGCCCTCGTATAACCCTTCTCCGGTTACCCCTGCTCAAAGAGGAGAGATTGGAGAGTGGAGATCGTGTGGGTTAACTTAAAAGACAAGAGGTGAGCACATTCCTGGCACACAGAGGGAGATGGACCTCTGTCACCTGCGCGTGACGGATAGCATTACAACTGGCTCATTTAGAGCATTAGGAAGACGTGGGCCTGCCCATTTGAAGCTTCTGTTCCAACAAAGGAGAGCTCATGATGGCATATGATGAATGCACAGATCACTCACCGTGAGGGCAGAAGGTAGGACAGAGTCTAATACGATGAGCAGGTTATTAGCTGGATTAGCCAATTTCCCATGTTGAAAGGAAAAAAAAAATGACTTCAGGAAATGAAATAAAACAGAAATTCCTACCCTACTCTTTCCATGGCGTCAATAGCAACTTGGAAATGGAGTTGAGTTTTGCCAATTTAAAACACAGAAGTCAACCGACTTGGCCTGTTTAATGGAAATGACCAGAAGAACGAACATGGCTGAAGAGCCATCCAGTAACCGTCAGTCAGACAGCCTGAATCTCTGCACTAACTCTGATCCAGTTTAGTCACTCACTGCTGTGGGCAGGGATCCAAGAAAAAAATTTCACAGGGGCTGAAAGAAGGGGGCCCAGGGTAACAGCCTCTAAAAATGACAACTTGCCCCGAAGCTTGAAACCGACTCAAACCTCCCCAGATCCATCTGGCACAACCAGCACATCTGACAGCAGCCCACGGTCTCCAAACGTGAATCGGCTGCAGAGGACTGGCACGCCAGCCTGAATGACTCTGCTCCGCGTCACTCGCTAGATTGCCAAACTTAGGCACGAGCGCATCCATCCACCTTCCCAGAGCCTTCTAGAACCTGTCTCTGGTGTCACGGGTTGCCTACCGCCTGTCACTTGGCCTGCTTTCAGGAACCCGAACGTCCACTCAGTGCACAGAAACAGACCACACGTCCACCTCAGCCACAGGCTCGTCTCTCCCGTCACGGATGGCGCGGGCTGACCCGGGAGACCTGGCACTAAAACACCAACACCGAAATCCAGGGGCAGCCCGTGTGTTTGGGGTGGCAGTCCTCGAGACACTGTTTGCTTAGAAGAGCAGGCCTTCCACGCTGATAACAACGGGCATAACCACCTCAACCCGTGCTGGGCTGAGATAACGCAGGGGATCCTTACGCAACTGCTCCGTCAGGTGGCGAGTGCAGCGGGAGCTGGAGGGGCCTAATGGAGGCGAGTGTTCCATTGCCTTCTGTAAACCAGGAGGGAAGGAAGCCATTCAAGTTTTACACAGTGCACCAGGAGCACCGGCACGTCCCCTTTCTAGGAGGCGGAGGCCTCAGTCTGAACTCAGCCAGGGCGGGGGGGCTAAGGGCACGCTCTGGACATTGCTTCATTCTGTTTGCACAGCCTGTGCTGTGGCAGAGTGCTTTTGGATAAGGCAAACGTTCCTTAAATGATATGCCCTTGGCATGTTTTTCCTTCTGGTTACTGTGCTGCCCAGCGAGCTTATGATCTCCTTCTGATCTCACGGCGCTTGCAGGAGACTAAGTTCTACAGTAAAAATGGAACTGGGTCACCCTGAGAATGGTGGTGAAGAAAGCAACGGTCTACTTTACAGAGCACACTTGGGGGCAGAGTTCAGGCGCACCCCTGGAGGAGAGTGGCAGGAGAGGGCAACAAAACGGTAGCACTCAGGTATTCAGGCACTGTGCCTTCTCCAGCCTTCCGAGAGACATTTGGCTAGCAGTTAGCTTTACTGCCAGTCCTCACTGTTTAAATCTTAGCAGAGAAAAAGAAAGGATGTTGAAGTGAAGGGAAAGGAAACGGGTTACCCCCAAGTTTCTGGATTTTCTTGTAACCGAAGTGCGCTTAGAATCTAGGGAGCGGTCTTCAGTTTAAGCAACTAAAAAGTAGGGTAAACTGTGGCACACTGAGGTGGCAGAGAGCGGGGAGAGAGGAGGGGAAGCAGCAAACTATAGTGAGGATTATCGGATAGTGATTTTATAAGGAAGAAAGTCCAGGGAAATGCAGCAAGCAGGCTGGTCTCCAGGGTTCCCAGAAATTAGAGAACTGTAGTCTGCATGCTGCTTCTCCCTTTTTTTTTTTTTTAAGTTTATTTATTTATTTTGAGAGAGAGACAGACAGAAAAGTAAGTGTGGGGGAGGGGCAGAGGGAGGGGGAGAGAGAATCCCAAGCAGACTCCGCACTATCAGTGTAGAGCCCAATGCAGGGCTTGAACTCACAAACTGAGATCATGACCTGAGCTGAAGTCATGCTTAACTGATAGAGCCACTCAGGCGCCCCTGCTTCTACGCTTCTAACATTAATCTGGGGCAAAGAAGCTGCTTTATGTTGCTGGGAGACAGGGGTGGAGTGGGGCGGTAAAGTGATACACAGGACTCAGTTTTCAAGCCAGCACTTGGTAAAGTGGTAAGACATCAGTAAAATGCTTTGACTAGGAAACAAATCAGAAGCAAAATAATCACAGAAATAATAACAACATAAAATAAAATCGCCACAAATCACAGGATTGAAAGAGATATGACTCATTTGAGAAGCAATGACACCTCTTCAAGTGACTAACAGCTTCTGGAGCCTTCCCTTACGCCATATTCTGCTGAGCCCTTTCACCTGGAATGGGCCCACAGAGTGGCCTGCTGGGACAGGAGGGGCTTTGGCTCTCATCCAGAACCACAGCCGTGTCCCAAACCATCCCTCTGGAATAGATGCTGAAGGAGACTAGACACGGTGAGGAATGATCAGGATATACTTCCTGCGATACCTTCTACCTGGAGAGAAAGGGATTTCAACCAGCAGGATACGCAAGGTGATGTACATCTGACGACAGTAACGAAGATACACTGACCTATAAAAAGTCATTTAATGTACATTCCAGGATGGCCAACACAGGCTGGTTAGGTCATTAGCCCTTGAAGAGTTCTGTTACAGACATATAAAAATGTTTTGCCGTGTTAAAAAAAGAAATCTAGTCTAACAAAAACATATCCACCAACGGGCTCGTGTTTTTTTTTTTTTTTTCCGCCACGTTCAGGTTTGCAAGAGAATTAAAAATACATACATACGCATCTCTGAGCACAGCACTGTCCATTAGCTAATGAGTTTGGGCAACACACTGCACAGAGGTATACCACCGTTGGATTCTGACATCAAGTTAGCTTTAAGCTTATTGGCTATTCCGACAACTGGAGGCAGCTTGGAACCCAGTCCCTGGAAAGCATTTGCAGGATTTACCACCCGTTTACCCGACACTTTTTCAATGGTCAGAGGTCTGGGCACAGACTTACTAATCCAAGGATGTCTCAGTGCTTGAGCCGGGGTCAAACGGGCAGAGGGGTCCCAGTGGAGACACCTTTTCAAAAACTCTATAAACAAGCAGTCATCACACCCCTTCAGTGCTGTCACCCAGTCCTTGCTGCCTGGCGGACCCCGCTTTTTACCCCTACGTGAGCGACCCCCCACAAGCACGACTCTCCCGTCTGCCTGAGTAGTCATAGAACAGTAGCGAGGTAGGCCCTTGGAGTTAATAAAGTACTTGGCACGTTTGGACTGCTCCAGAAGTTTTGGTGGTGGCATCCCTAGCAGCTCCATCATACAGGCCAGCTGGTCCCCCTCATCCTCTCCCGGGAAGAGAGGCTGTCCTGTTAAAAGTTCTGCGAGGATGCAGCCAAAACTCCATATGTCTATAGGCGTGCTGTAGCGGCTTCCTAAGATGATCTCCGGAGCTCTGTAGAACCGAGACTGGATATAGGTGTAAAGCTTCTGGTATTCGAAGCAGCTGGACCCAAAGTCAATGACCTTGGTTGCACTGCGCCCGTGGTGTTTCAGGAGAATGTTTTCTGGCTTCAGGTCACAGTGAATGATCTTATTTTTGTGGAGAGCATCCAAGGATTGCAAGATGGATTGAGCAAACTTGCGAACTAACTGGACGCTAAACCCCTGAAACTTGTTTTTTTTAATTAGCTCATAAAGGTCTATGCTCAGCAATTCGAAGGCCATGCAGACGTGATTCCGGAATGTGAAACTTTCCAGCATGTGGATGACGTTCATGCTCCCAGTTTTGTCCTGCTTTTTGAGATGCTCCAAAATCCGGATCTCCTCAGCTGCCTGCCGATGGAAGCGCTTTTCATTGCGCACCATTTTTAGGGCCACGTACTGTCGGAGTTTGTGATCGTAGACCCGGGCGACCTGCCCAAAACTCCCCTTGCCGATAATTTTCAGCACCTCATATCGATAAGCTAGATGGTCACGAGGTACATGAATATAGGCCCCATCTGCATCATCGTACCCCCCGTTATTGGGACCACCGATCACTCCATGTCTCTTTTTGGCATTTGGACCCACGAAGTAAATTTCTGGATAGTTGACGATCTCCAGCTTCTCATAAGCAGTGAGGTGGTGTTTATACTGCTTCAGCGCTTGCTCTGGAGTCAGTGGCACCACTTTGGATGCTTTGGCTGAACTGCTGGGTTTTACCGCATTCGAGCTATCTGAACTCTTACCCTGAGAAACGGTAGGAGAGCATTTCTCAGAGTCGCTGATGCCATCCGACTGGAGAGTATCGGATCTTCGGTTGCCAAATTCCTGAAACAGCTGTTCCACCTTCACCTCACCTCCATTCAGAAAGCGCTGAGTGTGGTCTCTTGCTACCTGCTCGGCAGTGGTCTACGGAAAAGAAAAATGAATGTAATAGAAAAGTCACTGAAAACAGTGGAAGGATGAAAGAATCCTCCCCCCGACTGAACAACAAAACTGTCCAGTCACGTACGTTACAAAGACCCAAAAGTGAGGTAAGACAAGCAGGAGTCTCTAGAGACTTGGGTTATATTGATCTCGGACCCCCTGGAATACTATGACCACCTCCACCCCCTACACATGCCTTGGTTTGTTAGAGAGAGATGGTCTTCTTACCAAGCCCTACACATGCTAGGTTCCTTCCGGCAGGTATGTCTTTCTACTGAGAATCTTGTCACCCCATCCACTCAAATCCTACACTCTTTCAAGGCCCAATTCAAGCCCTCTCTCTTCTACCTAGAACTACTCCAAGCCCATACTAACGAATCGTGACTGTAGCTTTTCCAACCCGTACCACATAATCTGGCACTTGATTACATACACACGGTCTCATATTGTTTACTAATTGTTTCAAGTATCTTCCCAGATCTTAATGGCATATATAGAATCAAAATATGCACGTTATAGTGTTCTATTAAAAAACAAAAACAAAAACAAAAAGGCGTTCTATAAGTAAAACGCCACTGAAGGGCAGAGGCAGGATTTGAGCCCAGGTCTTCTGTCAGTCCAGCACGCTTCTCATGAACACAACTTGGTACCAGCTTCTCCCAGTGCCTGCAGTCCTCTCCAACTGGGGCTGAACGAGGACTGTGGCTTGGAATCAAGCGAGGCCTCGTTATTTACTCCCAGGTTCCCCCCAAAATGATTGAATCCTTCTAGCTCAGCGCACTGAATCACAAGAGTCCTAAGCCAAAGAGGGCTCCTGGGATCATCTGGGCCAGTTCTTTAAGTATCTGATGAGTAACGGTGAGAATCCAAGGTCCTGGGGGGTAAGGTGGGGAGGTTCTTGTAAAGCTCTCTCAAAGAGATCAAGAGTCTCTCTCTCTCTCTCTCACTTACACCTACACCCACTCTTCCTCAGCAAGAGCCTAAGTGATAATGGCATACTACTTTTTTTTACTTGCATTTGCTTAACATTCTCCTTCAAGGAACAGTAACTCACAGAAGACAGCTCTACTTACTCCTTCAAGAGGAAACACAATTTCTTTGAAATTAGATGGAGGAAAGGAAAAGCAAGAAAGATAAATACTTTAAACAATTACACACGCGCGCGCGCACACACACACAAAGAAAAATTAAGAGGGTTCTAGAAGGAAAGAAGAGATAGAAAGATCATGATCCAAAGTGGCCAAATCTTTAAAAACAAGAATTTTAATCTAACTCCAGAAAACAGGCCTATTACCTAAACAACAATATAAAAGATATAAATAGTGGCAAAAAACAAAAGATGAAAACATTTGAGTGTTGCCAAACTTCATATACAGCTATAGTTATGCAAGCAGGACATTAGTTCCTGCCTGCTCCTTTCAGGTCATTTAATCAATCTAAACATTTGTGAAGTCCCACAGTTACAAAAACAGGATATTACATGATTACACACAAAGTGAAGTTGGCAATACAACTGTAGCCACACTTTGGCACATGGGGTTTCAGTAAAGAGACGACCTATGGACCCAGAAAAATCTCTCCGATACCAAAATGGAGAACTATCGCTGGTCAAGAAAATACAACAGGCCTGCAGACAGAACCCAAACACCTTGCTAAGGTGGAAATATACTACAACGTTTTTCTTAGCAGTAATTAAGTCAAATAACTATTCCTCATTTTAGGTGGTTTTTCTTTTAATGTTTATTTACTTGTGAGAGAGAGGGAGAGGGAGAGACAGAGGGAGGAGGGGCAGAGAGAGAGGGAGACAGAATCCGAAGCAGGTTCCAGGCTCTGAGCTGTCAGCACAGAGCCTGATGCGGGGTTCAAACTCAGGAACCGCGAGATCCATGACCTGAGCTGAAGTCGGATGCTTACCTGACTGAGCCACCCATGTGCCCCACTATTGGTGATTTTAAGGATAAAAAAAACAGAAGAGGGTCCCATTTATCCATCCATCCACGTGACATTCACAGGAACCCTTACTGTTCACTATTACAAGAGCGGAAAGAAACAGGTGTTCTCAAGGAACTCCAATCTGTGAGGAGATAGACTGGCTGGACTAGGGAGTTACAATTGTTTGGTTTTAGGTAGATTTGCGTAACAAAAATGAATCTTCGCGTGCATCTCAGCTAGTTTTCCTTAAAAATTTTAATACCTAACTTCAATGCATCTAAAGATTTACCTCTAGTGCTTTGGGGACACATGCTGAAGAAAAGCGATGTCAAAAGGCTTGGGTTAGAGTCCTGGCTATACTGCTTAAAAGCTGTAGGTCCCTAAGCAAGTTGTTAAACTTTAGCTCAGTTTCTTAGCCTCGGTTTCTTTATTTATAAAATGTGGGTCATAATACCTACTTGTAGGATGCAAAGTGTAAATCAAACTCTAATGAATAATATATGTGAAAGACCCTTACAAGCTATAAAACATTTTACAAACACTGGTAATAAGTAGACAAAATTCTCAACATATTAAGGTTTAAACTCTTATATGCCCTCCCTTTTTCCCCTTTCAGTTTATCTCTTCTCTCTCTGGTACCTCCTTCCACATCTCCAGTCTCCCTCCACAGACATCTGGCATTAAATATCTCTCCTGCAGCATGGTGGCACCCACATTAGGCCTTCTTTTAGGAGGTGTGGAAACAACTCACCCATTTTCTCCCTGATACAAAACGTGCTTTTGACTTGCTATACAATTTAAGGTAATTTAATTTACCTCTCCAAGATATTTGAACTTTAACAGCAGATCAATGCCTTAACCCAAAGGAATGACTCTCTAGGAACCATAGTCATCAGTAACAAGCTGGTAGGAAAGGTATTTGGGGTCCAGGGTCCATCCCTGGGTATTTCACCTACCCTGCCTACATGTAAGGCTGTGTGGGTTCCGGAGTCTTCATTTCTGTCTGTGATAAAGAGGGGGTCTTGGGCACAGAACATGAATTTGAATGGATATGTTACAGAAATTTCATTTCCACAGAGCTATTACAGTAAGATTAAGGATGCCATGGTTTTTCCTTAAAGTGAGCCTAAATCTCTCTCCCTGAAAACCACATCTTATTTTGCCCTCTGGAAGGACACAGAAGTGTCCAGATTTCATGTAAAAGTCCTTCAGATACTAAAAAGGGGCTGTCCTGCCCTCCCCCCACCCCCTACTTTTCCCTGGGCCCATCATGCCCATTATATCCTCTGCCTCATGCTTACTGCCTTATTCACATTCTCAGCACGGGCTGTTCTCTTAGAGTGTGGCTCCCAGAACAGAACAAGGTACCCCAGGTACAGTCCACTATGGGTTATCAAGGTTTGAATCTCCAGTGAATCTGAAGAATTCCAGGAAGGAATTTTTCCACACAAGGATGGGGTATCTTCTCAGGTCTCTTTCCTTTCCTGTAAATAACTCAAATACTGGCCTGAATCAATTATGTATCAAGACTGTTGTGCTATAAATAAAATCTTCCTTCCATTGTTCTAGCAGAGTCTAGAGTTTGCACACATGTTAAAGCAGAATAGTTATAAATAAAATACTATATGTTTCTAGTCCGTAGTTGTAATCACAGTAACTCAACAATATGTATGATCAATTCTACCAATTATTTTCTTAATTATGTGATTACATCCAGAGAGACCGATTAATCATGTTTTACTTAACAATGCTTCACATACACTGCTAATTTGGAGGACTCTTGACATTTCAAATAGAAGCTGACATTCTCAATTGTGTGAGTCAAGTCTCGAAGATCTTGTTGAGAAATTCCGAAAAAAGGAATATCCTTCTCATCCAGATATGAAACTCTACTCTTTCCCTAGCTCTTGACGCTAAATCTGCAACACAAAGCTTAAGCCAATAAATGCCAAGCGGACGATTTATAGTTTAGAGTGAGAACGCAAGAACATCTTGGATAAACAAAGCTTAAAGGCTTTGTGACAAAAAGCAATAGGGTCTAGGGATGGAATCATGTCTTAATGAGCTATTATAAATGTCAACAAGAGGTCAAAGAGCACTGCTTTCAGCAAAGTTTGCAAAGACACCAGTTAGGTTAGAATCTAAAACCCCATGTTTCTCAAAAACTGTTACTCTGTATGCTATACAGTAAGAAATTCATTTTAATCTTGAAACATACAGTTTAACTGACCTACCGGGAGGTGATTAGCACTGGCTAACTCTAAACTGAAGTTAAAATGAACTTTAAATCATATGTTAATGTACCAGCCCAACTGCAAAAAGTTTCCTACAGAGATATGCTAATTGGCAGCCAGTAACCAAAAAGCCCATGGTCAACCAGAGGAGTATATGGTTCTGGAACTCTGAGAGGTTTTCACATATTAAAGAAATGAGCTTGTTGAAAATGGAAAGGAAACTTATTGTACTCCAGGGAACAGGTTAAAAATAGGGAGACCAGAATATATTTAGCCAATACTTTGTAATATTATTAGCCTTGGAACTAGTGAAAAGATTGATTTTAATAGCAAAAGCTAACAGAAAGTTGGAAAGGGCTATGAAAAATTCAAGTAATTGTTTTTTTTAGACTATAGAAACTGGGGCGTCTGGGTAGCTCATTCAGTTAATTGGGACCTTGATTTCGGCTCAGGTCATGATCTCACAGTTCGTGGTACTGAGCCCTGCCACGGGCTCTGCGCTGACAGAACGGAACTTGCTTGGGATCCTCTCTGTCTCTATCCGTGTCTTTCTGTGTCTTTCTGTGTCTTTCTCTCTCTCTCTCTCTCTCTCTCTCTCTCTCTCTGACCCTCCCCAGCTAGAGCGCATGTGCATGTGCACTCTCTCTCTCAAAATAAATAAATAGACATATAATAAAAAATATACTAGAATACAGAAACAATTTTAGGTCTTAAATGCAGAAATCTGAAGGAGAAATATTACAAATAAGTCTATTCAGTTATTCAATTTGGTCATCAGGGGACATATGCAGCAAATTTTAAAGTCACAGAATGGCTTCTCCCTGTCATGGAGTTCCTCCAAACCCCGTTCTCCCTACTATCCTGTGTATGCTGATGGAATATGAATTAATTTTTTTATTACCTTAAGTAAAACAGTGTCAAAAGCTAAGTGTCTGCAAGCTCCAGAATGATTAAATGCATCAGAAACCAAACTGTACTGTTCAAGTTTTATTTATGATCTATAAAGTGATTCTCTTTAGCATACTAATAAGCGAGGACTGCATTTCTATCTTGCAGGGGAAAAAAAAAACTTGCAGATCTATGAATTCAGGGGTATTATCTGTTCCTCATTTTTGTTAAAATGAACCTTTATAATACACTATGTCATCCCATAAAACAACAACAACAACAAAACATTCCCTAGATAAAAGTAGCATTATTTTTTTCCTAGTGCCATATAATTTATCCCAGTGATTGAAAGGAATACGTGGGGCTCCAAATCAAAATCATCTGGAAAGCTAAACTTGGACCACAGAAATTGTTATTCCAAAGTCAAGAGACACCAAAAGGAAACAAAAGAGTCTGAGTTGCCAGTGAGATGTAATTGGACCTTGGGCATTAAGTAGCACTTCCTTCTTTCCCAGACATCTAGACAGCAAAGAACAATTTCATTTACTTACATTTAGTCTTCTGGGTAGAGGTGGTTCGGAAGGATTGCAGAGTACATTCGAACAGGGTGGGCATTTGGTTTCATCTATCATCATGAAGGTATCATAGACACCATCCCCCAATCTAGTTGAAAGGATTACAGATAAAATCTGTCAGTATCTTAAGTATATAAACTTGTATTTCCAAAACATTTTGTGTCTTTACTTCTTCACATCTGCCACAAATAACTAATACAAAAAAAGTCTACACTGCATTTTGGCATCGAATACAAACAACTAGGGTATTTGGCAAAAGAATAGAGAAAACCCAACTTTTCTTCTTTTTCTTTTTAAATTTTTTTTCAACTTTTTTTTTTTTTTTTTTTGGGACAGAGAGAGACAGAGCATGAACGGAGGAGGGGCAGAGAGAGAGGGAGACACAGAATCGGAAACAGGGTCCAGGCTCCGAGCCGTCAGCCCAGAGCCTGATGCGGGGCTCGAACTCAGGGACCGCGAGATCGTGACCTGGCTGAAATCAGACGCTTAACCAACTGCGCCACCCAGGTGCCCCACTTCTTTTTCTTTTTTAAAAAAGGATAGCATTTTAGGTTTGTATTTTGACAGAGTTAAGACAACTCTTACTGTGTAAATGTTGTTAACAATAGGGACTATCGGGGTGCCTGGCTGGCTCATCAGGAGAACATGCAACTCTTGATCTTGGGGTTGTGAGTTCGAGCCCCACAGTGGATGTAGAGATTACTTAAAAATAAAATCTTTAAAAAAAATTTTAAAAAATAAGAATAGGGACTATGAGAAGGCTCTCATTTAACTTACTACATGAAAATAAAGGCTCGTTTAAATCTGAAGCCTAAAAGGTAACCGGAGCAGGAAAAGAGAGGGGGGGAAAAAAAGGCAGAGGTAACTGTATTTTAAAAGTCAGAGCCTTGGATTCTAATCTCTGCTTTATCACTGGCTGTACTACCTTCTTTTCTGAGCCTGTTTTCCACATGTTATAATGGGAAGAATAGTTCCAGTCTGCACACTTCTCTGTCTTACAGGCAAGGAATAAAAAGCCTTCTTAGAATGTCTTCTTTTTATGATTTATTCACTTACCTACTTAACATCTACCCAACTTGTAGAAATATCCAGTGAATACTACAACAAATACTAAAGAGATTCTCTAAATTATACAAGGTACTGAATTTCACTTCTTTATCCACTCCATTTTCTAGTGGATGGTGGAAGCTAAATGCTAAATGATTAAGGACCACTTCTCTGTTCCTTCACGCTGTGCCTCTGCCACAAAAGAGGGAGAGGATTTATTTAAACCACAAGATGGTCCTAGATAATGCATTTCATCTGCCACCGCGAACACGAATTTCCCAGTCATACACATCAGCCTTTCATCGTATCATTTTTACATAATATACTACAAATACAATGATGGTCACGAGGTTGCAGGGGAAGAATTTTTAAAAATCTTTTAAAATATGCTGAAATATTTGTTTTCGTAATTGCAATATTTAAAGTTGCCTTTCAAAACTTTTATAAAATTAGTTCTAGAGTTTTCTTAATTGGTGTGTTATAGAAATACAAAGATAATTAAAAACACAACTACAGATATTTTTGAAAGATTCTTTATAAACACAAACTCACATTCTGATAGAATTTTATGTATCTTTAATGGACACACACTGCTTCTCTGACAGCCAAAAATTCTGGATGTGACTGACTCTTTGCCAACATCATGAATATAATAAATAAAATGGGACAGGCGTCTACAACTACAGAGAAAAAGACAACCCTGAAGACCTGCAAGTATTCTTATAAACAGGCAGAGGAAATTACCCAAAGGAAGTCTGCATGCAAATGAGCGGGGTGTCCGTAGTCTCCTTTTAGGTGTAAAATACAATGCAAGGTGGAGATCTCTCAAAATAGGATCCCCAGAAAGCCCTACTCAGCGCAACCCTTCACCTGCATATCCCCAAGTCAGACCGCACCCCTCACGGCAAACCCCAAGAGTTCAGCCCTGGGTTATTTGCTCTGAGCAACAGGGCTTCTTGGAAAGGTATTTGCTCTCTGCCTCCCCCGGTTTGTTAAAAAGCCCCACAAAAAGTCCCAGCTTCTTAGAGTTCCTTACATATCCCCGATCTACAGCTTCTTCTCCTAGCTCCGCTCCAGCTTCTCCTCCTCCGCTCACGGGGGGCCGGGGGGGGGGGGGGAGGGCAGTTGATGCAGACTAGGAGGGTGGGCCGGTCCCCGGGAGGAGATCAGAAAGAACCTTTCCTTCGTCCCTGCTACCGGGGGTTCACTCCATCAGGCCTTCCCCGCCCCCCACTTCCACACACCCCCGGCCTCGCCAGCCTGCGCCAGCCACCCACTCGGGGGCCCCCAGCCCGTTACCCTGCGCCGCCGTTACCTCCGCTGCTGGGGCGGGAGTCCGGCTCCGGGCGGCCCCGCATCCTTCCGCCCGGGCCCGCGAGCCGTGCCTCCCATCCGCTAGCTCGGGAGCCCCCGGGGGAGGGGCGACGGTTGGAGGGTCCGACGCGCAGGGTCCACCTGCGCTGGGGCGGCTGCCTCCGGGACCGCGACGCTTCCCGGGGGACTCTCGTCCAGACACTGCAGCTCCGCGCGCCTTTGCTTGCGACTGGCCGGGCAGGGAGTGGGGAGAGGAGCGCCAGGGGCGGGAGGAGCGCCAGGGGCGGGAGGGGGAGCGGTGTGGTTGCCTAGCAACAGAGGCACGCCCCGGGAAACGCCTCTGCGAAGTTACGCGATGACGCCAGGGGCGGGGCCCGAGGCCCCACCGGGCGGCGCTGGCCTTTGCCACTGGCGCCGGCTCCGGGAGGTTCGGGGCGGGGCATCCATCGCTTGCGCTGCCTGTGCTCTCTGGCGGCGAGTGAGGCTTGGGGTCGCTGCCCCCGGAGGGAGAAAGGCCCGGGGGAGGATTTGTGGAAGTAGCAGTTAGCCCCCGATTTCCGCCTCAGAAATACGGGCGCGCCCCTCAACCGTCTGCTGTCCTTCAGCACGTTGTAGCCTGAACTTCTAAAACCTCCCGTGAATATGAATTAGAACAAAAGTGAATGAAAAGTCTAATTTCCTAGGCTTTCCCAAGGAGGGGCTTCTCCCCCCCCCCCCCCCACCGAGGGGTAATGAAAGCAATAATAAAAACGTAAGAGGCAATAATAAACCCATTTAGTGACACTGCACCAGCGCTTACGAACATTGTTTTATTTAATCTCCGTGATCATACTGTGTGGCATCCGCCTTTTACAGATAGAAGTAGGATCCAGAATTTAAGCTGACATTTGCCAGACTGCCCTGTCACGGGATGCTACGGATGGTAGGGCGCAAAGAGCCTTTTTATTGATGAGAAAACTGAGGCCAGAGGAGCCGTTCTTTCCCAGGATCTTGTAGCTGGAATTCCCAGCCGTCCTCGGGCTGCACCAGGCCCCTTGGAAGACGCTTCTTGTTTTTCTCTCCAGGGGATATTTGGGGGCTTTTTAATTCTTTTTCTGAAAAGTGAAGAAACCTCAGTAACCCCAATATTAAGTGGATTTCAATCATTGGGACGAAAAGTGAGAGGGAAGGAGATTGAAATAGAAGAACGCCTAGTGTCTCCTTGAGCGTGGTATCTAATCGGATTTCCCTTAAACCTACAAAGCACGAGGCCGACAGACGCTCCAGGAGGGAAACAAACGTTCCCAAAATGTCGAACAGGGGCGCCCCCTGGTGGGACTTGGGGGCTCATTGTCCCATACCAGCATAGCATAGTCCATAAATCTGAAAATTTCCATCCAAGGCTCATTTCCGTGTGACTAAAAGTCATATTCCCTGTTCTCTTGCCTCCAAGCAAAAATGTCCTTAAGGACCCAAAGGCTTTTCACTTTGCAAATTAAGGATGTGTCAGTTTGGGGAACTTGATTCTTTGTGACCAAAGTTGCTTTAGCTTCTCTCTGATACAAATAAATAAAACTTCTTGCACGATGATTCTTAAAGTTATTCTAATTTTATAAGTAAGCTTTTGTGGGTGTTGCCCCTCCAGGCCACACCCCCAGCAATCCTGCTTTCCTATGAGTTTGTGTTAGGGCTCCTGTGGAAGCTTTTGTTTGAAGAGAGAGGGCTCCACAGCAACAAAAAGTTGGACTAGATTGTTGCTGAGGTCCTTCCAGCTCTAAGATTGCAAAATCCTATTAAATAATCCCTGTTCTTAGTACTTATGTGGACACCCTAGACCACTTCACTGCTCTGAACATCTGACTGGGACTTGCTCCCACCAGTTTTTTTGCTTCATTCTGAATCACTGCTTTGAGAGGACCACATCTCCGGTTTCAGACATACCTCTGTGAGCCACCCTGAAGCCTTCCTGCTCCCCTTCCTGCTCCTGAGGTGGGAAACAGAAGCGTCTTTTATCTTTAGCCATTTGTTCTCACGGTCAGGGAGAGGAGGATTCCTTGGAGGTGTTGGAGCTTCACGGATCTCTGAGCTTAGTGGTTTAAATACTTTCCAATATTTCTTCAGAGTCCCCATTTCATAACAATCTGGCTGGGTGAAACAGTGGGCTGGGTTCAAGTCCAGTGATGGATCTAGCAGGAGCTTCCACACCCCCTCTGAGCTGGTATCTTGTGCCCTCTAGTTCACGAGCAGCTTTCAGACAATTCATGTCCTTTCTTCTCCTTTCAAAGCCCCACTCAAAAGTAGTTCAACATCGCCATTATCTTTCTCCACATAGTTAAAGCCAGATTTAAAACGTTAACGTGGATTAGCCAAATATAGAAGATGCCTGCCTGACCTTTGAAACCAGTTCTAATAAATCTGCAAAATCAGAAAACTGTAACGAACAGACAAAAAAAGGGAGCTATTCCGGGAACTTCAGAAATCAATGGAACATTCCGGAATGTGATCACAGCAGTTTCAAATGCAGAGAGTAAGAAAATTTCCCTGTGGCCGCCTTCACCTTCAATTGTGTGATGAGATAGCTGTCGGTTAAATTTAAAATCGCTTCATTGCTATGAAGTATTCTTTACAGCATGATATGCCAATACATAATATGACACATGAATCACAAAATTGGAATGCATTCTTAAAAATCTTTTGGAAAGAAATTCTCCCTTTCCTCCTAATTGACCTCAAATTTACCTAAGCTCCAGAAACATGTACCTGCTATTTTTTCAGAAATACAGAAATCTAGGAGCGCCTGCGTGGCTCAGTCGGTTGAGCGTCTGACTTCGGCTCAGGTCATGATCTCGCGGTCCGTGAGTTAGAGCCCCGCATTGGGCTCTGTGCTGACAGCTCAGAGCCTGGAGCCTGCTTCATGGTTCTATGTCTCCCTTTCTCTCTGCCCCTTCCCCACTTATACGGTCTCTCTCTCAAAAATAAATAAACATTAAAAAAATTAAAAAAAAATACAGAAATCTAGCTCATTGAAACATTAAAACTATGCCTTATTTTTCTGGAACCCCACCAGTCTGCCTAACCAGACCCTGGAAAGTCCAGTTTTTTTCCAACTCTGCATTCAGGGTAAATAAGTGCATTTGTGGAGGTTAGAGCTTTGAATTAGGCAAATGCCTTGTACCTTTAACTATCTCTTCCCACTACACAGCCTCCCCCGATATCTGCCCTTTAACAGGTCTCTGGCTACCCTGTCCTTCAAGGCCTATGCAAGCACAGCAGACCTCGTAAACCACACTTGGGCATTAGAGGCCCCCAGGCCTATAGAGAAATGACCCATCCCCAATCAGTGGCATTGCCTTAAGAGTAAGAGAAAGCCCACTCCCAAGGCCTCTCATGGACCTGTTGCTTATTGGGGTCCCCAGCTGCTGCTGAAATCAAGCCTCCCAAGTGTGTGTTACTGGAAGATACTCTGGCTGAGCTGCCCATCCCTGACTTAGCAAGGCAGTCCATATTCCTCCAGCTTTGCCTTGAGCAGGAATATGCACATTGTGTAGGTTAAGGCTTGAAATTAGGTAATGTAGGTATTCCCAATAACTTGCTCTTGTGACCCAGCCTTGCCTGACCTGGCCCTTTTCCCCATCCCTCACTACCCTGACCTGTGCCACCAGGGCATATGTGGACCACACCCATTAGCAGGCCTTTAGCTTATGGTGGACTATGGAACTCAGGCCAGATGCAAACCACTGAATAGCCTCCAGGATGGAGGGAGGCCACCACTTGAAAATTGTTCTGAGGCAGTAGCTTTAAGCTGGCAACAGTCTGTCCCCTTGTGGACTCACTCTGCTGGAGTCCTGGGCATCTACAGTAATCTGTAATAGGTCAACTTATAAGATATCAGAAAGCTTATTGTATATAAATTCGCCTTAAACTCACCTTTCATGAATAGTGGAGATAAAAGGCTTATGTAGTTCCCTATTAGGGTTATCAGTAATTACTAACCTTCCTATCTCACTTCTGTGACCTCGCCTGCTTGCTAAACAAATACCTTAGGATGCAAAACACTCCCCCACCCTCTCTACCAAGATCTGGCCTAGGCCAGACCAACGTGTAAAAAGTCACGTACTCACTGCTCTATAGCATCTCAGGTGTCTAACTATGATTGGTCATTTTAAACCCTCTTAGGACAAAGACCTTCAAAATTTATAGGTTCCCGCCAAAACTAACGTCTTTGTGTCACAATATAATTGGCTACCATGAAACGCTGTAGATTGTAATTGGTTAACCAAATAATGATGTATTCTGACTTGCTAAAATCCACACAAGCCCACTGCTGCCTTTGTTCGGGGCCGTTCTCTGCGCTTTTCTCCGTAACATCAGGAGGTGAGGTTTGGCCTGGCCGTGAATAAAATCTTGCCTCGCTTCTACTCGGCGTCTGGTGGTTTTTTTCGTATATCACCCTGTTTCAATCAAAGATCCCATGTGTCCCCATTTGGACTAGCTGCCTGATGTGGTGCCTGCTGACAGGGTGTAAACTAAGCATGTGCAGGCGTACAGGGACCTGGAACAGGGCAAGTGTCCTGAGAGGCCTGATCATGACAGTGAAGTCTTGTGATTACAAAGCATCTGCCAAGTTCCAAGCCCTAACCTATACATAGGCGCCTATTCCCTCTGAAAGCAGACCTGGAGGAATTGGACTGTCCTGCATACAGTGGATATGGTGAGCTGGCTGGAATATCCTCCAAAAAGAGATACTTAGAAGCCTTCATTGCTGCAGAAGGCCAGAACACTAGCAGAAAGTAAGTCTACCTGAAGCCCATTCCAGGGGCCACTTCAGAGCAATCTTCCGTGTGGGGCTGCCTCCACATTTGAGCCTTGAAGGTTGTTGGGGATGGGCGCTAGCTACACAGGCCTGGAGAGCGCTGCCTGCATGATGGCGGCTGATGGAATGCATATGGTGCATGCACAGGACGCGCAGGTCAGTGTTGCCAGGGACCTGGCCCAGGGCAAGTGTTGGGAAAACTGGATGCCTGAGCGAGCTCTAGGGGGTAGAGAAAACATCAGCCCAATTCAAGGCGTACCTTCCATTGTGGAATATTCACCCTGTAAGGGTAGGGCTAACCTGTAGCTTTAAGGAATAACAGCTTTGTTTTAACACTATAGGTTAAGAGATTAACAGCCTTATCCTATCAATCAAGGGATGGATTAATGCTTGATTGGATTGGGGCAAGGGCCTGTTTCAACTGTTTCCACCTGGGAGCTATTCCTTTGTTCTGTTCCCAGGTGATAATAAGACAATGTGGTCGGCTATAAAAACTCTGTATCCCGGCTGTTGGAGACTGCACTCTGGTCAAGAGTGTTGGTCCCGATCGGTCGGTTTGCCTTACCTCTCATTGCAATAGACTTTGTTGTGACTGTCACTGGTGCCCGTAGCATTCTGTTTCAGGAGTCGGGTAGATGCAACAACCCCAAGGCAGAGCTGGAGGTTTTCGACTCCCTTGACAGGGTGGGGACAGGTGGCAGGCAGGACAGGGTATTCTTTATTAGGAGACACCTGGGAGTCATTGTCTCTAGGGAAGTCCAGAACCATATTAGACACCAGGTCCACATGAGGACTGACTGTTGCCATTAGCAGCTGCCACTTCAGAGCAATTATAGGAAGGCTCCCCCGACATCGCCAGGGGCTATACTACTAGGCTAGTAACTCTGCTGGTAGCTGGGGCCTGGCCAGAGTTCCATAGGCTTGAGGGCCAGGCCTGCTCAATTCTGACTTAGAGATGTGTACCGCACATGTGCAGGCAGCGAAGGTCAAGGTGGAGAAGCACCTGACCAGGGTAAGTGTTTGGAGAGGACTGGTTACTGGAGCAGGCTATTGGGATTACAAGGCATCTGCCTGATTCAAGCCCTAACCTACACAATTGCACATGTCCCTGCTCAAGGCAGAGCTGGGGTATCTGGATGGCCTTTCCAGGGCACGATCATGCAGGCCAGTCAGGGTCTTTTCCAAGAAAAGACACCTGGGAGCCCAGTAAGTCTACATGGGGACTGATGGTTGCTCTTTTTAGGGGTTAACTCAGACCAGTTTTAGGGAGGGTGGGCTCCCTCTATCCTTGAGGCTCTGCAGATAAAGAGGGGCCCTAGCTCCACAGGCTCTGTAGGCCCCAGCTGCCCAAAGGGATATGAACTCTGTATGCGCAGCTTGAGCAGATAAGGGTAGCCAGGGGCCTGAACAGGGCAAGTGTGGGAGGGGCTGGGTCACAAAAACAGGTTATTGGAAGTACCTGGCTGGCATCTGCCTCGTTCCAAGCCTTAACGTGCATAAAGGCACATATTCCTGCTGAAGGCCGAGCTGGAGGAATCTGGACTACTTTGCTAGATCGGGCCAATCGCAGACACCTGGGAGCCTTGATTGTTGGAGAAGCCCAGGACTTTGTTAGGCAGCCAGTCCATGGGGACTGTGGCCAGTTTAAAGTGCCACCTTAGAAAGATTTTTCAGGTAGTGGATTCCCTCTAGCCTAGAGAAGATTACTGTGGTTGGCTCCCCCTCCCCTGCCCAGTTTCCAGAGGCATGGAGGGCCCTGGTAGCCAAAGGACTGTTGCTAGGGCAAGAGCTAGGTATGCACCAGCAGCAATGGTCAGAGTAGTCAGACACCTGAAGCAGGGCAACGCGGGGTGAGGTGGCTCACAGGAGGCGGCGACACAGGGGTGCCTCGCCTCCGCCTAATTCTAAGCCTTGAACTATGCAAATGTTCATATTCCCACTGCAGGCAGAGTTGGGGTAGATGGATGGGGCAGGCTGGCCGGCTGGGGTACCCTCCAATAAGAGACACCTGTGAGCCTTAATTACTGGGAAATCCTGACCGGGTCAGGCAGCTAGTCCAAAAGTGGCAGACTGTCACCAGTATCAAAGCTGCCACCTCAAAAGGATTTTCGAGGTGTGGGGTCCCATTACCCCGAGGCCATTCAGCTTGTTGGGTTCATGCTGGAGTTCGGGAGGCCGGGAGTGCCCCCTGCAGCCCCTGGGGAAGCTGTCTGGGCGAAGACCCGAGTGTGTGTGGCTTGGCACAGGTCAAGATAGCTAGATACCTGCACCAGGGCAATGTTGGGGGATGCTGGGTCACAGGGAGGAGGCTTTGGGGGTATAAGGTGTCAGCCCAAAGTACCAAGGCTTTATTTTCCCCATTGTGAACTTTTCCCCCCAAAGCAGAGCTAGAGGGTTTTCAACTGCCTTGCCAGATGGGGCCAGCAGTACAGGCTTTCCCCCATTCGGAGACACATGGGGGTCCTGGTTTCTGGAGAAGGCAGTAAGTTCATAGAGGGACTGGCCCATGCCCACTTGTGGCTTTCAGCTCAGGGTGATTTTTCAGAAGGTGGGCTCCCTCCACAATGTTGGCTATGCAAGTGCCTGGCTGGAGTTTCACCAGACTGGAAGGCTAGGTCTGCCCAAAGTCGACATTTGGGATGAGTACTGCTCATGTGTGGGCTGCACAGGTCAGGGTGGCCTGGGACCTGGAGCCATTGGGTGGACCCAGCATCTGCTTAATTTCAAGGCTTAAACTCTGGGCCTGGCCAGAGTTCTGTGGGCTTGGAGGGCCTGCTGGGTCTTCAGATACGAACCGGGCACACACAGGCAGGGCACGTCAGAAGAACCAACGATCTGATCAGGGCAAGTGTTGGGAGAGGTCACTGGAGAGGGCTCTGGGGGTTACAGGACGTTTGCAGAATTCCAAGACCTAGTCCACACAAATGCACATATTCCTGTAGAAGGCCTAACTGGAGTCATCTGGGCTGCCTTGCTGGGGCTGGATTGTGTGGGCTGGCTAGGGTAGCCTCCGACATGAGCTTTGATGGCTGCAGAAGCCTGGAATCCCAAGAAAGGGTGAGTACCTAGGGGAACTGGCTGTGGCCAGTTAAAAGCTGCCACCTTAGAAAGATTTTCATGGGGGAGGTCCCTGGGTGGTTCAGTTGGTTAAGGGTCCTACTTTGGCTCAGGTCATGATCTCATGGTTCGTGAGTTGGAGCCCCGTCTGCGTTGTCAGCACAGAGCCTGCTTCAGACCCTCTGTCTCCCTCTCTCTGCCCTTCTTCCTCCCTACCCCCATGCTCACTCTCTCTCAATAAACATTAAAAAAAAAAAAAAAAAAAAAAAGGAAAGATTTTCACCGGAAGGAGCTCTACAGGCCTAGAGTGCCCCCTGCAGGCCAAGGCCAGCTGATACAAGGCAGGCTGCGCATGTGCGAACGGCGCAGGTCAGGAGAGTCAGGCACCTGGAGCAGGACAGTATCAGGAGAGGCCTGATGACTGGAGAGGGCTGTTGGGAGTATCTGGTGTTTGCCTAATTTCAAGCCTTAACCTACACAAGTGTGCACGTTCCCCCTGAAGGCAGAGCTGGAAGAATCTGGACTGATTCAGGGTTGGATTGTGCAAGCTGGCCAGAGTATCCTGCAATAAGAAACACCTGGGAGTTTGAGTGTTGCTGAAGCCTTGGACCCCAGCAAACAGTAAGTGCATGTGGGCACTGGCTGTCACCCATTTGGCATCCCCCTCGGACCCATGTCCGGAGGGTGGGCACCCTCCATTTCGAGGCTATGCAGGTAGTTCAAGATGGGCGCTAGCTTTGTAGGGCTCAGGGACCCACTGCCCAGGTGTGACTGATGGGGTTCGAATTGCGCATGCCCATGGGATGCCCATGGCAGGGTTGCCAAGGACCTGAAACAGGGCAAGCGTCTGGAAAGGCTGGGTCACCAGAGCAGTTTTTGGAAGTACCTGGAGTCTGCCAAATTCCAAGCCTTAGCCTGCACAAAGGTGTCAATTCATGCTGAAGGCAGAGCTGGAGGAATCCAGACTGCTTTGCCAGAGTGAGGCAGGCTCAAAGCTGGAGTACCTTCCTGTTAGAGACACCTGAAGGCCCTGATTGCTAGAGAAGCCCGGGACCCCACCAGGCAGCCAGTCTAAATGGTCTGTGGTCAGGTTATAGCTGCTGCCTCAGGTTGATTATCTGGGGGTGGGCTCTCTCCACCCTGCAGTCTAGCAGGTGGGTGGGGAACAGCCTGGGCTCCACAGGCCTGGAGGGCACCATCTGCCAAGGGTCAGCTGAAGGGTGCTTGGACTGCCCGTGCTAGGGCCGTGCGGGTCAACATAGCCAGGGATCTGAATAAGGGCAAGCTTCCGGAGAGTCTGAGTCAAACAGCAGGCTGTTGGGGATATGTGGCATCTGCCTAATTTCAAGGCTTAACCCACACAAATGTGCATATTTCTGCTGAAAGCAATGTTGGGGTAAGATGCAAGGGGCTGGCTCGAGGGGGTATCCTCCAATAAGAGACACCTGGGAGCACTAAAGCCTGAAATGCCAGCAGTCAGTCTGCAGGGGCATACTGTTGCCCATTTTAGCAGCTGCCTCCGATCAATTTTGGGGGAATGGACTCCTATACTTGAAGCTGTGCAGGTGATTGGGAATAGGCCCTAGCTCTAGAGGGACGGATGGCCCTGTTCACCCACAGGTGGCATTCGAGGTGTGCACTGTGCATATGTGGGCCGTGCAGGTCAGGGTAGCCAAGAGTTTGTACTCGGAAAGACAGAGCGAGTGTGTGGAGAGGCCACATCACAGGTTGGGGCTATTAAGGGTATCTAGCATCTGCCTAATTCCCAGGCTCAACCTACACAAAGATGTATGTTCCTGCTGAGGCCGTTTGGAAAAATCTGGATTGCCCTGCCAGCATGGGGCCAGGTGGGATGGCCAGACTACCCTCAGATAAGAGACACCTGGGGGGGGGGGGGGCTTTGATTCCTGGAGAAGACCAGGACCTCATTAGTAAGCCAGTCTAAATGGGGACTGGCAGTTACCAGGTTAGGCAGAAACCTCAGAAAGATTTTCAGGGGGTGGGCTCTCTCCACACTGGAAGCTAGCCATAGTTCAGGCCTGGTTTGAGTTCCAAGGGCTTGTAGGCGGGTCTGCCTAGGGTTGGCTTATAGGGTGTGAATTACACATGTGTGGGACTCCCAGATCAGGGTAGCCAAGACCCAGAACTGAGCAAGCATCTGGAGAAGCCGGGTCACTGGAGCAGGCTCTTGGGGTTACAAGGTATCTACCTTGTTCCAAGCTCTAATTTATACAAATGAGTATATTCACACAGAAGGCAAAGTTGGAGCAAGATGGAAGGGATGGTCTGGCTGAGTGGGGCACCCTCCGGCAAGAGACATTTGGGAGGCTTGATTACCGCTAAAGTCCAAAAGGGTAGCATACATGGGAACTGACTACTGCCAGTTTAAAGCTGCTGCCTCAAAGATTTTTGAGGTGGGGAGGGTGGGCCCCCTCCACACTGAGGCCATTCAGGTGGTTGGGTTCAGGTTGGAGTTCCGCAGGCCTGAGTGCCCCCCTGCAGCCCAGGACGGTCTGACAGTTGCAGTCTGCGCATGCGCAGTGTCTGCAGCTCAGTGTGTCCGGGGACCTGTTAAGCGACGTCAGGCAAGGCTGAGCCTCAGGAGGGAGCTATTAGTGTTAAAAAGTGATGGCCAGGGTCCCTGGGTGGCTCAGTGGGTTAAGTGTCCGACTCTTGGTTTCGGCTCAGGTCACGATCTCCCCGTTCGTGAGTTGGAGCCCCACATCAGGCTCTGCACTGACAGTTTTCTCTCCAAAGGCAGAGCTGGAGGTTTTCCAACTGCTTTGCCAGGAGGGGCTGGGCCGGCAGGAGTCAGGATATCCTCCATTAGATACATGGGGGGGGGGGGGGGGTCCTGGTTCAGTTCACATGGTGACTAGTTATGGCCCATTTGCAGCTTTCAGCTCAGAGCAGTTTTCAGAAGGTGGGCTCCCTTCACGCTGGCGGCTGTGCCGGCGATTGGCGTCCGGCCAAAATTTCACAAGCTTGGTGGACTGGCTTAGGGGTGTGAACTGCGCATGCACAGGCTGCACGGTTCAGGGCAGCTGGGAACCTGGAACACTACAGGTGACCTGTGAGGCTGGCTCATACGTGGAGGCTATTGAAGGCACCTGGTGTTTGCCTGATTCCAAACCTTAGGCTATGCAAATGTACATATTCCCCGTGAAAGTAGAGCTGGAAAAATCTGGACTGCCCTGCCAGGGCAGAGCAGGTGAAATAGCTAAGGTACTCTCCAGTAAGTGACAACTCAAAGCCGTGATTGCTAGAGACTCCATTGGGCAACCAGTCCAAACAGGGACAGTCTTTTACCGGTTTAGAGCTGACACGGTGGGTACTACTATACATGTGTGAGCTGTGCAGGCCCGGGTAGACATGGACAAAGTTGGGTAAGTCTGGGTCACAGGGGGAGGCTTTTGGGTATAACTGGCATATTCCTAATTCCAAACCCTAACCTACACATAATCCATATTCCCCCTGAACGCAGAGCTGGAGGAATCTGGAATGCCTGATCAGGGTTGGATGGGACAGACCGGCTGAGGTAGCTTCCGATAAGAGATCCCTGGGATCCTTGATTGCTGCAGAAATCTAGGACCCCAGCAAACAGTAAGTACACATGAGGACTGTCACCTATTCCTATGGCTGCCTCAGAACAATTTTGGGGGGTGTTTTCCTTCCACCCTTGAGGCAATGCAGGAAGTTGGGTGTGAGCCCTAGCTCCACGGGCCTGGGGGGACCTGAGTAGCCAAGGGTGGCTGACAGGGGACAGACTGTTGATGCTTAGAAGCCCAGGTCAGAGTAGCCAGGGACCTAGAACAGGGAAGTGTCAGCAAGGCTGGGTCATAGGAACAGCAATTGGGGGCGCCTAGTGTCCAATTCCCATCTTGAATCTACACAAATGCACATATTCCCCACGAAGGCTGTTTTGGGGAGGCAAATAACACTCAGAAGCTGATTTGGTCTTTGCCAACAATGTATTTAACAATGGTTCGCTCTGCGAATTTCACAAGCCAATAGCATACAAGAGAACGTCTTTTCATTAGATAATACAGAAATAACATACTCCAAACCAGTGTTAGATTAATCACACTATTGTTCCAGGTAAGGAGAGATGAAAGGAGTAAAATCCAAATATGGCTCAGGTGTATCTTTACAGGAATTGGTACCCAGGAGAGACAGCTTAGCGAACTGTAGCTGACGTCCAGCTGCCAGTGCTAAAGTAAAAGTTCCATGTTGCTAGGGTACCTTGCCAGGGAATGAGGACTAGGTGTTGGTGGGCAATATGATTTTTGTAGGGACACTATATGGCTTTTACTACTGCCTGTAAAAGAGTCATGTTTATGGAGGCAGGAGCTATGCAGGCAGGAGCTAAGTGCCCCAAGGTCTCCAAGAGTCCATTTAGTTAGTTATTTAGAGAGCATGAGAGAGAGCGTGCACATGTGGGGGGGGGGGGGTGGAGAGGGAAAGAGAGAGAGAGAGAGAGAGAGAGAGAGAGAGAGAGAGAATGTATGAGAGAATCTCAAGCAGGCTCTAAGCCCAGCCCAGCGCAGAGCAGAGCCAGACATGGGGCTCAATCTCACAACCATGACATTATGACCTGAGCTGAAATCAAGAGTTGGACGTTTAACTGACTGAGCCACCCAGGCACCCCTCGAGAGTCCTTTTAGATCAGTGAAGTATTATTGCCTTGCCCAAACCAAACCCTCTCAGATAGTCCTCACGATCCCTCAGCAAATATAGTTTAATGTCCCCTTGTCATCGTTGCTTCTTCATATCTTTTCCATGGTAAGGCCCCTGGGGGCCCCTCAGTGGCTGAGCTACTAAGTTCTCATGAGTACAACTTCATTGTTCTATCAAAGCAACTTCACTTCTAAGCACAACCTTATTTTTGTCGTTGTTGTAAACCAGTGGATTTGAAATCCTTCCAAACCAATACACAACAGTCTACCCCGTGACTCAAATCACTCACACACTAATACTAAGTGTCTAATGTCCTGTACAAATCTAAATGAACAAAAGTATCAATCCATCCCGTGATTCTACATGACTTACAATATTAATCACAGTCACAAGTGGAGAGTGTTATTCTTTGACACCATAGTTTCATGAGCAGTTTAAACAAGTGTATTCCTAATATTTTTAATATAAGGATAACAAAGCACTCTTTAACGTGTTACCATATTTAATCTCCAACAACCAAAAGGTAAGCTTCTTGAACCACTCAGTTTATTGTCCTTGACAAATATGTTTCCAAGTGAAGATCATCTTTATAACGCTGCAGGGGTACAGGCTTGCACAGGACTATCAAGCACGTGTTCCACTGCCATAACCCTAGCAGTTTTTAAAATTTTAACCCTAGATAATCATTTTATTTTAACCCCAGCTGTCATTATTTTAGGGAATGTATGTGTTGGTTTTACTTAGGTTTTCTCATGTATGATTTACATTGATTAGATTAATTTGAGGAAATTCGATGTGAAACGTTTTTCTGATTACTTTCATAGCTCTTTATCTTTTATTGACCACGAATAATATATTTTTTTTGTTCTCTTGACACATTCATTACCTGTTGTATGTTTACATATCACGTCATGTTGTAGTTTCCCCTTGACCCCATTAGGTTCGGGTGAGCTTTGGCTTAGAGCACGCTATCCTGGTCCAGTTTCCCATGTTAAATATAAGTGGTGGGGGAGGCATAAAAGCCATAGTCATAGGTACCTGTATGGTACTTATGCCATAGGTATATCCAGAAGTCCAGCAGTAATAAAGGTATTTTGGTTCTATTCCAATAATGTATCCTTAGGAACACATTTTCCTTCTATTATAAGGGGTCTTCCTGTGGCCTTCACTCTCCCTTTTGATATTGAGAAACAGCAAATGTAGGGAACCCAATGTCATGTTTCCTTCTTTAAATGCCAATATTCTAATTTGACAGCTGCCCAAGGAATTAGAGCCATTAGGATGTGTGATATCTACTTTCCTTCTGGTGGGGCTGTTATCTCAGGCAGCCAGTACTGTCTTGAGATTATAACTGTCCGAAGACGACTACATACATCAACCATTCCTAACTATAACATTGACAATTAACAGTTAGAGAAACATGTTTTATGTTGTTTTTTAGTATTATGGTTAGTGTTTTCTCCAGGTGCTTTATGTCAAATTTCCATTGCTTTATTTTGTGTGAAATCTATTTGTCGTACGTTGCAAATGTTTCCATCTACGTACCCAATAACGACAAAGGTGCCATTGCATGCGTGTTAACTTGAGATTGATTTCAAAAATTGAAAATTTAATGTGGTTTGATGGATTTGGAATTGAGAAAAAGTGACTGCCACTGTTGCTTCAGTTAAACCTGCCAGTCCAACAAGGAACTAAATGGGTTTCCTTCCTTTTAGTGAATCTGTTGTTGGCATCCATTGCTCATTGAGCATAAATGAAGATGAATAACACTGAACACAATTAGGGTATCTGTACCTGGCTCGAAACCCCTACATGTTAAATTTCAAGGTATAGGCTATTATTGTAGGGTGCGACTGGGAGAGGTTTTATTAACATAGATTCCTATATTCTTGGAGTAGAAATCCATAGTGTGAGAAAGAATCCATAGTGTGAGAAAGAAATCCATAGTGTGATGATATATGTTATATGCTAAGTTTTCTGTTTCTTATATGTCCCTGCTTTTGTTTTTAATGTTTATTTTTGAGAGAGAGAGAAAGAGAGCGCGAGTGGGGGAGGGGCAGAGAGAAAGAGACAGACTCTGAAGCAGACTCCAGGTTCCCAGCTGTCAGCACAGAGCCAGACGTGGGGCTCAAACCCGTGAACTGTGAGATCGTGACCAGAGCCCAAGTCAGATGCTTGACTGACTGAGCCACCTGGGTGCCCCACTTTTAAAGTCTGGACATAATATCCACAGATCTATTGTTTACACTGTTCATATCTATTGTTTTCTAACAGGTGAATATGGGTTAAACAGTATAAATTGTGAGTGTAATGATTAATATTTGGCCTATTTATACTTAAGGATATAATTACCCATTCTGTGTATTCAGTAGCTGCTCTTCTACAATAAAGTGCTAGCACACAAATCAGGAACTAAATCCAGGTTGTTTTCAGAGTCTCTGTGATGTGTCCAATGCTGCCTCAATTCAATAAGATAAAAGTAAAAAATTCAGTACCTGGTTGCCTTAGTATGTATGCTGGGTTATAATACCAAAAGCCAGTTAATAGTTCAGGCCAGTCTTCATCCTCCAAGTCAATGTCTAATAGAATTGTTGTTCAGAATCCTTGATGGTTCTTGTGGAGATTAAAATGGAGGTTGCCACTGCTTCATCAGCTTCCCTAAGTATTTAAGTATTTGGTGTCTCTACTGATTGAAGCTTTCCCGGTGAGTAGATAGTGTTGACAGCGAAGGATGGGGTGCAGAGGCTGGGTTGGTTGATGCCGGTGATGTTGATGAGTCCTCCGTTGCAATAAGGTGACTAGACTAGTGATCTCTGGAGAACGCGGAGGATGTCACAGACAGTGGAGTTGTGCCGGACCAGAAAGTGGCATTCCAGTTCGGAACACTGGCACAGCTCCTATTGCTGGAGCCATCAGAGGAGTATCCATAGCTGTAATGACTATGGTATCCAACAGGGAGTGATAGGCAATGGAGTATGGGCAGCAGGCAGCATGCTGCACTGACCCGTTAGTAATCTTGGTAGGGTTCAAGATGCATCGTGGATTCATGCCTGCAAAATAAAGATAGTTTCCTTGGCATTTTTAATTCCTTCTCGTTGTTCTTGCCACCCAAGGATATCTACCATTATGACGTCTATTATTGCCTATATTCCCTCTAGCATAGTCGCCCTCCATCTTGCGAGGCTAAATATCAGGCATCTGGTGTCAATACAATAAAGATGGTGTTCTCATGCCTGCCATTCTCAGAGTCATCTTTAATGTTTTCTTTAATGTGATGTAATGTAGTTTTTTCTTCAGTCATCCAGTAGGTTGTATTGATGGCAGGTACCATAATTTCCCTAGTACTATATATATACCATTATGTTTTTTTTTTTAAATGTTTTCCTTCTAGTTTAGATTCTGGAGTTTGTCAGTGGTCTCATCTGTAGAGGTGCTTGCAATATTAATGCGATAGGAGTTTTTCCATTCTTTCCATATTTATGGTTTAGAGATCTTGCCACCTCCCAGATTGGTTTCGTCCAAGCTTTTCTATCAGGCTTATTAGTCAGCTTCTGCTTGAGTAAGCCATTGCACCTTTCATTTGACCCAGACATGGTTGGGCTTGTAGGTGTAAGTCCTTTGTATCTTACTATGCTTTGTTCTTAGCCCATTCTTGTACTTGCTTTCCTTTGCAGTGGGGCCCCTGATTTAATTGGGATACCATAGCAAGCAATCCCGATTTCTAATGCTCTGATGGTAGATGTCTGATCATTTTTCCTGCAAGGATAGAGTAATCCTATTCCTGACCATGTGTCTACAAAGTGCATGCATAATTTGTTCTCTGGTACAGATAAGGGTCCTATACAATCATTTGTATAATCAGGAAGGGTCTGCTGCTTCTTTGACCTTACAGAGTATTCATTAGTGACCTTCACACTTTAAACTTTCAGCAATTCCCACATTTCTTAATTTGAAAGTGGAGGTATTTGGTAGGTATATACATGTTTATTTTCCTAATCATGTCCTAGTGCTTTGTGTCCCAGCATGATTTGTTTGGTGATATGTGCCCATGCAATGACCCAATCACTTGGCATATTTGTGTGCTCAGGTTTTATGTTCCATTGTTCTGCTTGTTTATATATGGTTGTGTTTTGAATTGGTTTTCTCCTTAGTCGTGAATGATTGTATTTTTGTTAAATTTGGGGAATTTGGGCCTCTTAGTTTTCCTAGTGAGTTTGTCTATCTGGTCATTAAGTTTTGGTACTTGAGCCTTGTCTTTCTGATATGCCGAGACATGTGTGATGAACATGAAGATGTCAGCCAGCGCTATTTTCTGCCATATCCTTACTCCATATGTTCATATTTCCTATTTTCCAGTCATTTCCCCACCATGTTCCTGACCAAAGAGCTATTCTAACAGCTATTTCCCATGGGTCTGAGAAAGATATAGGTCATTCTGATTTTCTTTAACAGATTGTTCATCAGTTACTTTTATGGCCATTAATTCAGCATATTGTGCTGATTTTCTCAAGCCTGAATCTGTCAGGGTTAGACCATCATTAGTCCTCAAGGCCACTGGCTGCCAGCATTCTCCAGATGGTGTCATGGAGGCTGATGTGTGTATGAACCAGGCATTACTGGGTGCCAGGGACCAGGGCAGTCCCCATTGCCCAACTGCTGGAGCGTGGATAGGCTTGCCCTCAGGAATTCTGGCAAGTCCACTATTGGCATAGTGGAAATTTTCTCAGTTCACACAAAGCTGACCCTCAATCTGTTTGTCCTACTTGGAAATATACCATTTCCATGTTAGGACTTTATGGTCAGGAGTAGCTTCTCTCTGTTTGTCAGGGGTCTGCTTTACCCATTCCAGAATAGGCTGTTGTAGCTTAGGTGTAATTAGTTTACTTTCTGTCAGTGGTTCTGAATTTTGTAGGGCTCATAGAGTACCTGGGTGAGCCCTTAATTGGTTGGTGTCTGTTGTTGGACCACAGGAACTTCTTAGTCCAAAATACAGTTGGGTAATATTTGGGGGTCCTGTGGTGTTTTAGTTCACAGAGATCGTGTTGTAAACCCTTGTGAGTATAGGCACTCTGGTTTATATCCAGAGCCCTCATGAGATGCTATTATAAGTTCTGACAGCATTTTTGAAATAAAGACTGCCTCATGGGTCTCCATCTAAATTCCCTACTCTTCCTATTTATTTCATAAATGTGTTTTAATATTCTCGTATGTGATATGTGCTGTTTCCAATATCCAAACAGTCATTATCAGTTTCTGAGTTGCTGCTTTTGTGGTAAGAATGGAATGCAATCTAGCTTGTCTGTGACTGGTTGTGGTATTTTCCAGGGCTCAATCTCACAACTGTGAGATCATGATCTGAGCCAAAATCAAGAGTTGGTTGCTTAACTGACTGAGCCACTCAGGCACCCCTGTTTTTATTTTATTTTTTAATTGAACTATAGTTGAAACACTACATTAGTTTCAGGTGTACAACACAATGATTTGACAACTCTATGTGTCATGTCCTGCTCACCACAACTGTAGCTACCATCTGTCACCATACAATGCTATTACCATACCACTGACTATATTCTCTATGCTGTACCCTTTATCCCCTTTTATCCTCATGACTGATTCATTTCATAACTAGTAGCCTGTACCTCCTACTTCCCTTCATCCGTTTTGTGCATCCCTCCATCTCCTCCCCTCTGGAAACCATCAGTTTGTGCTTTTGTTTGTTTTTTAGAGTGGACATATCACAATGCCAGAAGCATGCTGGGTAACATTGTAGACTCTTCCAGTTTTGCCACAGTCACATTTGTGGGGCTTTCGTTTTGAATAGTGCCCATTCTCTTTATATCTACAATATCACATTCTTATAGATTTGCATATATGTGGCCAAAGGCACAACTCTATGTTTTCTAAAAGGCCTAAAGAACATACAGCGGGTGCCTCTCCTTTTTCCTTTTGTGTTGGTCATTTTGGCAAATTACTGGAAGATGGCCAAAAGGAAGCCAAATTAGTGTTTTTGTTTTTGTTTTTTGGTAAATACCCAATAGCAGAACTATTGGATCATATGGTATTTCTATTTTTAATATTCAAGGAACCTCTATACTGTTTTCTTCAGTGGTTGAACCAATTTATATTCCCACCAACAGCGCACAAGGGTTCCTTTTTCTCCATATTCTCTTAAACAGTTTTTGTTTCTTTTTGATTTTAGCCATTCTAACAGGTAAAAAGTGATATTGTGGTTCATTTGTATTTCCCTCATGGTGAGTGGTGTTGAGCATTTTTAGTGTCTGCTGAACACCTATATGTCTTCTTTGGATAAATAGCTATTCATATCTTCTGCCCATTTTTAACTGGATTATTTGACCTTTGGTGTTGAGTTGTATAAATTCTTTATGTTTTTGGATATAAATCCCTTATCAAATATATTGTTTGCAAATGTCTTCTCCCATTCGATAGGTTGTCTTTCTGTTTTCTTGATGGTTTCTTGGCTGTGCAAAACCTTTTTGTGTTGATGTAGTCCCAATAGTTTATTTTTACTTTTGTGTCCCTTGCCTCAAGAGACACGTCTAGAACCATGTTGCTATGACTAATGTCAGAAAAATTACTGCCCGTGTTCTTTTCTAGGATTTTTATGGTTTCAGTTTTTATGTTTAGGTGTTTAATCAATTTTGAGTGTATTTTGGCGTATGGTGTAGGAGAGTGGTCCAGTTCATTCTTCTGCATGAAGCTGTCCCATTTTCCCAGCACCATTTATTGAAGAGACTGTCTTTTCCCCTTTGTATATTCTTGCCTCCCTTGTTGTAGATTAATTGACCATATAAATGTGGGTTTATATGTACTATTGATCTGTGTTCTATTTTAGTGCCAGCACCATAACATTTTGATTACTACAGCTTTGTAGTATGTTTTGAAATTGTGACACCTCCAACTTTGTTCTTCTCAGGATTGCTTTGGCTATTCGGGGTCTTCTGTGGTTCCCTACATATTTTAGGATTATTTGTTCTATTTTGTGAAAAATGATGTTGGTATTCTAATAGGAATTGCATCTCCAGAATAAATTCCACTTGATCATGGTGAATGATCTTTACAGTGTGTTGTTGTATGCAGTTTGTTAATATTTTGTTGAGGATTTTTGCATCTGTGTTTATGAGGGATACTGGCCTGTAATTCTCTCTTTTGGTGGTGTCTTTGTCTGGTTTTGGTATCAGGGTAATGCTGGCCTGATAGCATGTATTTGGAAACTTTCCTTCCTTTTCTATTTTTTGCAATAGTTTGAGAATAGGTATTAACTGTTCTTTAAATGTCTGGTGGAACTCCCCTGTGAATCTATCTGGTCCTGGACTTTTTGAGTAGTTTTTTTGATTATCAGTTCAATTTCATTACTTGTAATTGGTCTGTTCAGATTTTCTGTTTCTCCTTGGTTCAGTTTTGGAAGATTGTGTTTCTAGGAATTTATTTATTCTAGCTTGTCTAGTTTGTTGACATATATATATATATTTTTGTAGTATTCCGTTATAATCCTTTTGTATTTCTGTGCTGTCAGTTGTTACATCTCCTCTCTCATTTCTGATTCTATTTAAGTTTGTCCTTTCTCTTTTTTCCTTGTTGAGTCTGGCTAAGGGTTTGTCAATTGTGATTATCTTTTCAAAAACCAGCTCTTGGTTTCATTGATTTCTCTCTCTCTCTCTCTCTCTCTCTCTCTCTCTCTCTCTCTCTTTTTAGTCTCCATGTCATTTATTTCTTATCTGATACTTATTATTTCCTTTCTTCTACTCACCTTGGGCTTTGTTGTTCTTGTTTTATTTCCTTTAGGTGTAAGGTTATATTGTTTGAGGTTTTCCTTGTTTCTTGAGGTAGACCCGTACTGCTATATGCTTCCTCTAAGAACTGCTTTTGCTGTGTCCCAGAGATGTTGGACCATTGTGTTTCCATTTTTATTTTTCTCCATGTATTTTTAAATTTCTTCTTTGATTGTTTCATTGACCCATTGGTTGTTTAGTATCATGTTGTTCACATGTTTGTGTTTTTCCACGTTTTTTTCTTGTGATTTATTTCTATTTTCATACTGTTGTGGTTGTAAAAAGTGCATGATGTGTATGATTCCAATCTTCTTCAATTTTTTGAGGCTTCTTTTATGGGCTAATATGTGATCTATTCTGGAGAACGATTTTCATGCACTCCAAAAGAATGTGTATTCTGTTGTGTATATATCTGTTATGTCCATCTGGTCTAATGTGTCATTCAAAGACCTTGTATCCTCATTGATTATCTGGATGATCTATCCATTAATCTAAGTAGGGGTGTTAAGGTCCCCTACTATTATTGTATTAACATCAATTTCTCTCTTTATATCCGTTAACATTTGCTTTATGTATTTAGGTGCGTTAGTGTTGTGTGCATGGATATTTACAATTTTTACATCCTCTTGTTTGGTTTACCCTTTTATCATTATGGAGTACTCTTTTATATCTGTCATTACAGTCTTTGTTTTAAAGACTATTTTTCTGATGTAAGTATTGCCACCTGGGTTTTTTTTTTCTCTTCCATTTGCATGGTGAATGTTTTTCCATCTCTTCATTTTCCATCTGTATGTGTCCTTAGGTCTGAGGTGAATATCTTTTAGGAAGCATATAGTGGGTTGTTTTTTTATTTTTTGTTTTTTTTAATCCATTCCACTATCTTGTGTCTTTTAATTGGGGCATTTAGGCCATTTATATTTAAGGTAAATATTGTAGATATGTACTTATTACCATATAAAAATTTTGTTTTCTGGTTGTTTTTGCACCTCTTTGTTTCTTCTTCTCTTGTTCTCTTTGTGATCCATGAGTATCTGTAATGTTTTGTTTGGCATTCTTTCACTTTATTTTTCATATATCTGTCATAGGTTCTGGGTTGTGCTTACCATGAGGTTTATATATAACATCCTAAGTAAATAGCTCTCCATATTAATTTGATGGTCATTTAAGTTCAAACATGTTCTGAAAAAAATAAAACAGAAAAAATATTTTTTTCCTCTTTTACCCTTCTCTTTTTATTCCCTTCTCCATGTTTTATGTTTATGTTGTCATATTTTTATACATATTTTTCTAATGTCTGTATGACCATTTCTTTTCCACTTAATGAAGTCTCTTTAAGTCCCTTTAATATTTATTATAAGGCTGGTTTAGTGATGATGAGCTCCTTTATCTTTTCTTTGGGAAACTCTTCATCTATCCTCTTTAAATCTTGAGGATAACCTCACTGGGTAGAGTATTCTTGGTTGTAGGTTTTTTTTTTTTTTTCCTTACAGCACTTTGAATATATTATGCCATTTCCTTCTGGCTTGCCATGTTTGTGCTAAAAAATCAGCTGATAGTCTTAGAGGTTTAACCTGTAGGTAACTTCTTTTTTTCTCTCTCTTGCTGTATTTATGTTTCTCTCTTTATCTTTAACTTTGACATTTAAAAAAAAATTTTTTTTTTTAACATTTATTTATTTTGGGGACAGAGAGAGACAGAGCATGAACGGGGGAGGGGTAGAGAGAGAGGGAGACACAGAATCGGAAACAGGCTCCAGGCTCTGAGCCATCAGCCCAGAGCCTGATGCGGGGCTCGAACTCACGGACCGCGAGATTGTGACCTGGCTGAAGTCGGATGCTTAACTGACTGCGCCACCCAGGCGCCCCAACTTTGACATTTTAATTACGTGCTGTGTGTGGTGTGGACATCCTTTGGTTCATCTTGTTTGAGACTCTGTGATTCTTGAAATTGGATGTCAAGATTTCAGTTATTCTTCAAAATTTTTTTTAAAGTTTATATTGAGAGAGAGGGAGCACATGCACAAGCAGGGAAGGGGCAAAGAGAGAGGAAGAGAGAGAGAGTGAGAGCGAGAGAGAGCAAGAGAGAGAGAATCCCAAGTGGGCTCTGCACTGTCAGTGCAGAGTGCAAAGTGGGGCTCAAATTAATGAACCATGAGATCATGACCTGGGCTGAAATCGAGAGTCAGATGTTTAGCCGACTGAGCTTCCCAGGCCCTCTTCAAATTTTCTGCACCTTTCTCTCTCTTCTTCTTCTAGGACCCCTATAATGTGAATGTTTGTTCACTTGATATTGTCCAAGAGATCTCTTAATCTATCCTTATTGTTTAAAATTCTTTTCCCTCTTTGTTGCTGTCTTTCAGATCACTGATACATTCTTTTAAATCCTCCAATCTACTATCAATTCCCTGAAGTGTGTTTTTGATTTCAGTTATTCTATTCTTTAGCTCTGATTGGTTCTTTTAAATATTTTCTAACTCTTTACTGAAGGTCTCATTGAGTACTTCCATTCTTTTTTCTTGCAAAGTGCATATCTTTATAATCATTACTTTAAAGTCTTTATCAGCCATATTGCTTATCTCTTACTTATTTTTCTGAGTTTTTTTTTTCCTTTTGGAGCATATTCTTCTGTCTCCCTATTTTGCTTGACTTTATGTGTTTTTTTTTGTTTGTTTTTGTTTTTCCTGTGTATTAGACAAAACAACAACTCCTAAAGTTGATGGAGTGGCCTTGTGTATGGTGACCCCTGTGCAGATTGTGTGTGCTTGGTGACTTTTGCTGGCTGGCTGGAGCTGTGTCTGTAGTGCTAGTTACTCTTTTAAACCATGGCTTTTTACAGAGGTAATAAAGAGGAAAAAGTAATTACATAAAAAAAAGTGAAAAATAGAGAAGAAAAAGAGGAAGAAAAGAAAGAACAAAAAAGAAAAAAAATACAGAAAAAGACAAATTTTAAAGAGTAAAAAAATAAAATAGTAAAAATTAAACCCAAAACCGCAGCTTATTATGATTATTATTATTATTATTTTTTTTTTTTTTTTTGCCTCACTGTGAGCTGGACCTTGTTCAGGTATGGCTTTTTTTTTTTTAATATGAAATTTATTGTTCAAATTGGTTTCTATACAACACCCAGTGCTCATCCCAAAAGGTGCCCTCCTCAATACCCATCACCCACCCTTCCCTCCCTCTCACCCCCCATCAACCCTCAGTTTGTTCTCAGTTTTTAAGAGTCTCTTATGTTTTGGCTCCCTCCCTCTCTAACTTTTTTTTTTCCCCTTCCCCTCCCCCATGGTCTGCTGTTAAGTTTCTCAGGATCCACATAAGAGTGAAAAGATATGGTATCTGTCTTTCTCTGTATGACTTATTTCACTTACCATAACACTCTCCAGTTCCATCCATGTTGCTACAAAAGGCCAGATTTCATTTTTTCTCATTGCCACGTAGTACTCCATTGTGTATATGAACCGCATTTTTTTTATCCATTCATCCGTTGATGGACATTTAGGCTCTTTCCATAATTTGGCTATTGTTGAGAGTGCTGCTACAGACATTGGGGTACACGTGCCCCTATGCATCAGCACTCCTGTATCCCTTTGGTAAATTCCTAGCAGTGCTATTGCTGGGTCATAGGGTATGTCTATTTTTAATTTTTTGAGGAACCTCCACACTGTTTTCCAGAGCAGCTGCACCAGTTTGCATTCCCACCAAAAGTGCAAGGGGGTTCCCGTTTCTCCACAATCTTGCCAGCATCTATAGTCTCCTGATTTGTTCATTTTAGCCACTCTGACTGGAATGAGGTGGTATCCGAGTGTGGTTTTGATGTGTATTTCCCTGATGAGGAGCGACATTGAGCATCTTTTCATGTGCCTGTTGGCCATCTGGATGTCTTCTTTAGAGAAGTGTCTATTCATGTTTTCTGCCCATTTCTTCACTGGATTATTTGTTTTTCAGGTGTGGAGTTTGGTGAGCTCTTTATAGATTTTGGATACTAGCCCTTTGTCCAATATGTCATTTGCAAATATCTTTTCCCATTCCATTGGTTGCCTTTTAGTTTTGTTGATTGTTTCCTTTGCTGTGTAGAAGCTTTTTATCTTCATGAGGTCCCAATAGTTCACGTTTGCTTTTAATTCCCTTTCCTTTGGGTATGTGTCAAGTAAGAAATTGCTACGACTGAGGTCAGAGAGTCCTTTTCCTGCTTTCTCCTCTAGGGTTTTGGTGGTTTCCTGTCTTAATTCAGGTCCTTTATCCATTTTGAGTTTATTTTTGTGAATGGTGTGAGAAAGTGGTCTAGTTTCATCCTTCTGCATGTTGCTGTCCAGTTCTCCCAGCATCATTTGTTAAAGAGATTGTCTTTTTTCCATTGGATATTCTTCCCTGCTTTGTCAAAGATTAGTTGGCCATACGTTTGTGGGTCTAGTACTGGGGTTTCTATTCTATTCCATTGGTCTATGTGTCTGTTTTTGTGCAAATACCATGCTGTCTTGATGATTACAGCTTTGTAGTAGAGGCTAAAGTCTGGGATTGTGATGCCTCCTGCTTTGGTCTTCTTCAAAATTACTTTGGCTATTCGGGGTCTTTTGTGGTTCCATACAAATTTTAGGATTGTTTGTTCTAACTTCGAGAAGAATGCTGGTGCAATTTTGATTGGGATTGCATTGAATGTGTGGATTGCTTTGGGTAGTATTGACATTTTAACAATATTTATTCTTCCAATCCATGAGCATGGAATGTTTTTCCATTTCTTTATATCTTCTTCAATTTCCTTCATAAGCTTTCTATTGTTTTCAGCATACAGATCTTTTACATCTTTGGTTAGGTTTATTCCTAGGTATTTTATGGTTCTTGGTGCAATTGTGAATGGGATTAGTTTCTTCATTTGTCTTTCTGTTGCTTCATTATTAGTGTATAAGAATGCGACTGATTTCTGTACATTGATTTTTTATCCTGTGACTTTGCTGAATTCATGTATCAGTCCTAGTAGACTTTTGGTGGAGTCTATCAGGTTTTCCATGTATAATATCATGTCATCTGCAAAAAGTGAAAGCTTGACTTCATCTTTGCCAATTTTGATGCCTTTGATTTCCTTTTGGTGTCTGATTGCTGATGCTAGCACTTCCAACACTATGTTAAACAACAGCGGTAAGAGTGGCCATCCCTGTCGTGTTCCTGATCTCAGGGAAAAAGCTCTCAGTTTTTCCCCATTGAGGATGATATCAGCTGTGGGCTTTTCATAAGTGGCTTTTATGATCTTTAAGTATGTTCCTTCTATCCCGACTTTCTCGAGGATTTTTATTAAGAAAGGATGCTGAAATTTATCAAATGCTTTTTCTGCATCGATTGACAGGATCTTATGGTTCTTATCTTTTCTTAAATCCCACTTGATCATGGTGAATAATTCTTTTTATATGCTGTTGAATTCGTTTTGCTAGTATCTTACTGAGAATTTTTGCATCCATATTCATCAGGGATATTGGCCTGTAGTTCTCTTTTTTTACTGGGTCTCTGTCTGGTTTAGGAATCAAAGTAATGCTGGCTTAATAGAATGAGCCTGGAAGTTTTCCTTACATTTCTATTTTTTGGAACAGTTTGAGAAGGATAGGTATTATCTCTGCTTTAAATGTCTGGTAAAATTCCCCTGGGAAGCCATCTGGTCCTGACTTATTTGTTGGGAGAGTTTTGATAACTGATTCAATTTCTTTGCTGGTTATGGATCTGTTCAAGCTTCCTATTTTTTCCTCATTGAGTTTTGGAAGTGTGTGGGTGCTTAGGAATTTGTCCATTTCTTCCAGGTTTTCCAGTTTGTTGGCATATAATTTTTCATAGTATTCCCTGATAATTGCTTATATTTTGAGGGATTGGTTGTAATAATTCCATTTTCATTCATGATTTTACCTATTTGGGTCATCTCCCTTTTCTTTTTGAGAGGCCTGGCTAGAGGTTTATCAATTTTGTTTATTTTTTCAAAAAAACAACTCTTGGTTTCATTGATCTGCTCTACAGTTTTTTTAGATTCTATATTGTTTATTTCTGCTCTGATCTTTATTGTTTCCCTTCTTTGGCTGGGTTTGGGGTGTCTTTGCTGTTATGCTTCTATTTCCTTTAGGTGTGCTGTTAGATTTTGTATTTGGGATCTTTCTTGTTTTTGGAGATAGGCCTGGATTGCAATGTATTTTCCTCTCAGGACTGACTTTGCTGCATCCCAAAGCATTTGGATTATTGTATTTTCATTTTCATTTGTTTCCACATATTGTTAAATTTCTTCTCTAATTGCCTGGTTGACCCATTCATTCTTTAGTAGGGTGTTTTTTAACCTCCATGCTTTTGAAGGTTTTCCAGACGTTTTCCTGTGGTTGCTTTCAAGCTTCATAGCATTGTGGTCTGAAAGTGTGCATGGTATGATCTCAATTCTTTTATACTTATGAAGGGCTGTTTTGTGACCCAATATGTGATCTATCTTAGAGAATGTTCCATGTACACTCGAGAAGAAAGTATATTCTGTTGCTTTGGGATGCAGAGTTGTAAATATATCTGTCAAGTCCATCTGTTCCAATGTATCACTCAGGGCCCTTGTTTCTTTATTGATCCTGTGTCTAGATGATCTATCCATGGTTGTAAGTGGAGTATTAAAGTCCCCTGCAATTACCACATTCTTATCAATAAGGTTGCTTATGTTTGTGATGAAGTGTTTTATATATTTGGGGGCTTCCGTATTCGGCACATAGATATTTATAATTGTTAGCTCTTCCTGATGGATAGACCCTATAATTATTATATAATGCCCTTCTTCATCTCTTGTTGCAGCCTTTAAGTTAAAGTCTAGTTTGTCTGATATAAGAATGGCTACTCCAGGGGCGCCTGGGTGGCTCAGTCGGTTAAGCAGCCAACTTCGGCTCAGGTCATGATCTCGCGGTCCGTGAGTTCGAGCCCCGCGTCAGGCTCCGTGCTGACAGCTCAGAGCCTGGAGCCTGTTTCAGATTCTGTGTCTCCCTCTCTCTGCCCCTCCCCCGTTCATGCTCTGTCTCTCTCTGTCTCAAAAATAAATAAACGTTAAAAAAAAAAAAACTTAAAAAAAAAAGAATGGCTACTCCAGATTTCTTTTGAGTTCCAGTAGCATGATAGATAGTTCTCCATCCCCCCACTTTCAATCTGAAGGTGTCCTCAGGTCTAAAATGAGTCTCTTGTAGACAGCAAATAGATGGGTCTTGTTTTCTATCCACTCTGATACCCTATGTCTTTTGGTTGGAGCATTTAGTCCATTTACATTCAGTGTTATTATTGAAAGATATGGGTTTAGAGTGATTGTGATGTCTGTAGGTTTCATGCTTGTAGTGATGTCTCTGGTACTTTGAGGTCCCTGCAACATTTCACTCATAGTATCCCCCTTAGGATCTCTTGTAGGGCTGGTTTAGTGGTGATGAATTCCTTCAGTTTTTGTTTGTTTGGGAAGACCTTTCTCTCTCCTTCTATTCTGAATGACAGAGTTGCTGGATAAAGGATTCTCAGCTGCATATTTTTTCTGTTCATCACACTGAAGATTTTCCTGCCATTCCTTTCTGGCCTGCCAAGTTTCAGTAGATAGGTCTGTCCCTAGTCTTATCGGTCTCCCTTTATATGTTAGAGCGTGTTTATCCCTAGGTGCTTTCAGAATTTTCTCTTTATCCTTGTATTTTGCCAGTTTCACTATGATATGTCATGCAGAAAATCGATTCAAGTTATGTCTGAAGGGAGTTCTCTGTGCCTCTTGGATTTCAGTGCCTTTTTCCTTCCCCAGATCAGGGAAGTTCTCAGCTATGATTTGTTCAAGTACACCTTCAGCCCCTGTCTCTCTCTCTTCCTATTCTGGAATTCCTATTATATGGATATTGTTGCATTTGATTGCATCACTTAGTTCTCTAATTCTCCCCTCATACTCCTGGATTTTTTTATCTCTCTTTTTCTTAGCTTCCTCTTTTTCCATAATTTTATCTTCTATTTCACCTATTCTCTCCTCTGCCTCTTCAATCTGAGCTGTGGTCGCCTCCATTTTATTGTGCACCTCATTTATAGCATTTTTTAGCTCCTCATGACTATTTCTTAGTCCCTTGATCTCTGTAGCAATAGATTCTCTGCTGTCCTCTATTCGTTTTTCAAGCCCAGCGATTAATTTTAGGTCTATTATTCTAAATTCTTGTTCCGTTATATTGCTTAAATCAGTTTTGATCAATTTGTTAGCTGTCTCTACTCCCTGGAGTTTCTTTTGAAGAGAATTCTTCCGTTTCATCATTTTGGGTAGTGCCTGGGGTTGCTCCAAACTGCAGGGCACTTCCCCTGTGCTGTCCGGAGTAACTTGTGTTGGTGGGTGGGGCCACAGTTAGACCCGATGTCTGCCCCCCCAGCCCACCACTGGGGCCACAGTCAGACTGGTGTGTACCTTATCTTCCCCTCTCCCAGGGGCAGGACTCACTGTGGAGTGGTGTGCCCCCTGTCTGGGCTACTTGCACAATGCCAGGCTTGTGGTGCTGCTTTGATGGGATCTGGCATATTAGCCAGGGTGGATCCGCGAGGTGCACAGGGGCGGGAGGGGCAGGTTCAGTTCTCTTTGCCCTAGGTGGTCCCCTGTGGGCGGGGCCCTGCAGCAACAGGAGGGAGGCCGACCCATTGGAGAGATGGATCCACAGAAGCACAGAGTTGGGTGTTTGCCCGGTGCAGCAAGTTAGGTGAACTGGTTCCCTTTGGGGTTTTGGCTGGGGGATGGGAGGGAGATGCTGGCCAGCGCCTTTGTTCCCTGCTGAGCTGGGCCCTGTCTTCTGGGGCTCGACACCTCTCCCTCCTGATGTCCTCTCGCCCTCCCGCTCTCCAAGCAGAGCTGTCAACTTATAACATTCCACATGTTAAGTCCCGCTGGCTGTCAGAACTCACTCCGTCTGGCCCCTCTGCTTTTGCAAGTCAGACTCGGGGGGGCTCTGCCTTGCCGGGCGGGCTGCCCCTCCACTGCCCCGGCTCCCTTCCGCCTGTCCGTGTAGCACACACCGCCCCTCCGACCTTCCTACCCTCTTCCGTGGGCCTCTTGTCTATGCTTGGCTCCAGAGAGTCCGTTCTGCTAGTCTTCTGGTGGTTTTCTGGGTTATTTAGGCAGGTGTGGGTGGAATCTAAGTGATCAGCAGGATGTGGTGAGCCTCCATCTTGGATGCCACCATCTTCCAAAGTTCTGTCTCCTTAGCCCTTTTAAACCATAGTTCTCTTTTCAGTGTCCCAGTGCGTCTATGGCTCAAGTGAGCTTATGGACCCTGGGCTTCCAAAAGGCTTTTTATTGGCTCAATAGGGTCAATTTTAGTTCCTGAAAAGTGTCTGGTCGTTTCTGAGTCTATGCGTTTTTCTTTCAAATATGACATTCTAGTCAAAGCCTTGGTAATATAACCAATGTTTGCAGTGGTGTCCTGTTACAAGAACAGATTCTTATGAACTTATGCAAATAAATATATTGCCATGAAAACATAAGAATACTCACTGAGAGTTTCTTAATTCTGGAGGGGTCAGGTAGGGAGAAAAAGATAAACATTTCAATTCTGTTTATATAGGTATTACTTACCAAATTGCTATAAGTCATAGTTAGCTTAGGAGGAAAGGTCTTCTAATATTTGGAAAATAAAATTTAAGGAACCAGCAATATTTCAAACAAAAAGTCATGATAATTATAATCATCTTCATTAGTTTGTTCAGCCCCATGTAATTAATATTCATTGATTTTAGCCTCATAAAGCTGCTTTAAGAAGATATCAGTTTCTCCTTTAGAGTTCTGTAAATTCTTACCTAGTTCAGTAGTATAATGTTAAAGGTAATAGAGAACTTTATTCTAGAGTACTTGTCAGAGCCTTTTCCCTGAATCTCCTTGAAGATGAAACACTGTTGCAAAAGCATCAGAGTAAAACAATAACTGTCTGTCAATGACAAATAAAAATGGCAGTGGCTAAAGATCTAATTCATTTATTACCATGAAGTTGACAAGGAAATTTGATTGTTTCTGTGACCTACTACACTTCAAGATAACAACTGAAATTATAACTGATAACATACCAGGACATAACAGATTTATAGGAGTTTTGTATAATTTCTAGAACACTTGCCTTAATGTATATTTACACAAATATTATCTAAGAAGGTATAGCAACACTTGTTTGACAATCTTCCTCATGTAATTTAACATAACAAATATGTCTGACATATTTAACATCCCTCTTTTATCAGAAGAAAGTCTTTGAGATTTTCCAGGGACCTTCTAGAAATTTCAAAATTTAGTTTGGGGTCAAAAGATTTCATTTTAGGGCACCTGGGTGGCTCAGTCGGTTAAGCGGCCGACTTTGGCCCAGGTCATGATCTCGCGGTCTGTGAGTTCAAGCCCCACGTCGGCCTCTGTGCTGACAGCTCAGAGCCTGGAGCCTGTTTCAGATTCTGTGTCTCCCTCTCTCTGACCCTCCCCCGTTCATGCTCTGTCTCTCTCTGTCTCAAAAATAATTAAACGCTAAAAAAAAAAAAAAAAAAAAAAAAAAAAAGATTTCATTTTAAATTCTGTTTTTGGGAAGTCCATAAAAAAACAAGTGTTTGGACATTTGATTAAGTAGCTTTGCAGATCATTAGAAAACAATATTTAGTTATCCATTTAACCAAAGTGGCAATTAAAGACTTTACAGGCGGGGTGCTTGGGTGGCTCAGTCGGTTACGCTACCGACTTTGGCTCAGTTCATGATCTCGCAGTTGTGAGTTCCAGCCTGCTGACAGCTCAGAGCCTGGAGTCCGTTTCAAATTCTGTGTCTCCCTCTCTCTGCCCCTCCCTAGCTCACAAGTGTAGCTGCCATCTGTCACTATACAACACTATTACCATATCTTCCACATTTTTTTCATCTTCTCTATGTTATGCAATTTTATCCCCATGACTTATTTATTTCAATACTGGAAACCTGTACAACCCACTCTGCTTCACTCATGCTGCCCATCCTAGGGCTCCTCTGGCAACCATCAGTTTGTTCTTTGTATTTATGGGTCTGTTTCTGCTTTTGTTTGTTCCTTTGTTTTTTAGATTTCACAGATAAGTGAAATCATATGGCTTTTGTCTTTCTTTGACTTATTTCACTTAGCATAATTTTCTCTAGGTTCATCCATGGTTCTGCAATGGCAAGATCTCATTGTTTCTTATGGCTGAGTAATGTTCCATGGTATGTATATATGCCACTCCTTTATCCATTCATCTATCTATAGATAGTAGAGCTGCTTCCAATCTTTGGCTATTGCAAAGAATGCTGCAGTAAACATAGGGGTGCGTATATATTTTTTTGAATTAGTATTTTTGTATTCCTTGGGTAAATACCCAGGAATTACTAGATCATGATTTTTAATTTTTTGAGGAAACTGCATACTGCTTATCATATTGGCTGCACCAATTTGCATTCCCATCAACAGTGCACTTTTTCTCCACATCCTCAACACCACTTGTTTCTTGTGCTTTTGATTCTAGCCATCTTGACAGGTGGAAGGTGAGAGCTCATTGTGGCTTTGATTTGCATTTCCCTGATGATTAGAGATGATGAACGTCTTTTCATGTACCTGTTTGTGATCTTTGGGTCTTTGGAAAAACGTCTATTTGGGTCTGCTGCCCATTTTAAAATCAGATTTTTTCTCTTCATTGGCATTATGTAAGTTCTTTATTTACTTTAGATGGTAACCCTTATCGGATATATCATTTGCAAACATCTTCTCCCATTCAGTAGGTTGCTTCTTCGTTTTGTTCATGGTTTCTTTTGCTGTGCACAAAGCCTTTTATTTTGGTGTAGTCCCAAGGGTTTATTTTTCTTTTTTTTGCCCTTGCTTTAGAAGACTTATCTAAAAAAAAATGTTGCTAAGACCCAAGTCAAGGGGACAATGGGATTAATTCTTAAGTTTTCTTCTAGGAGTTTTATGGTTTCAGGTCTCACATTTAGGTCTTTAATCCATTTACATTATTGTGCATGGTGTAAGAAAGCAGTTCAGTTTCATTCTTTTGCATGTAGCTGTCCAGTTTTCCCAGCGCCATATATTAAAGAAACTGTCTTTTCTCTATTGTATATTCTTGCCTCTTTTGTTGTAGATTAATTGACCATATAAATGTGGGTTTATTTCTGGGCTCTCTGTCATCTGTGTCTATATTTGTGTCAGTACTATACTGTTTTGATTACTACAGCTTTGTAGTATATCTTAAAATATGGGATTTTGATACCTCCTGCTTAGTTCTTCTTTCTCAAGATTGCTTTGGCTATTTTGGGTCTTTGTGGTTTCATACACAATTTAGCATTATTTGTTCTAGTCCTGTGAAAAATGTTATTGATATTTTGATAGAGATACAAAATAGATATTTTGATAGAGATACATTGAATCTGTAGATTTCTTTGGGTGATATGGACATTTTGAGCATATTATTTCCTCTAGTCCATGAGTATAGAATATCTTTCCATTTGTCTCATCTTCAATTTCTTTCACCATTGTTTTACAGTTTTCAAAATACAGTTCTTTCACCATCTTTGTTATGTTTATTCCTAGGTATTTTCTTTTTGGTGCATTTGTAAATGGAATTATTTTCTTAATTTCTCCTTCTACTTCTTTATAAGTGTATAGAAACAATTTCTGTGTATAATTTTGTATCTTTCACCTTTATTGAATTTATTACTTTTAATAGGTTTTGATGGAGTCTTTAGTGTTTTTTATGTGTAATATATATCATCTGCAGGTAGTGACCATATAACATCTTTCTTCCCAATTTGGATGCTTTTTATTTCTTTTCTGATTACCGTGGCTCAGACATCTAGTACTATGTTTAATAAAATTGGTGAGCTTGACATCCTTATCTTGTTCCTGATCTTAGATGACAATTTGTTTATCACCATTGAGCATGATGTTGGCTGTGGTGTTCTCATATATGGCCTTTATTCATATTCAGGCATATTCCCTTTAAACCCACTTTAACAGTTTTTTATCATGAAATGATGTTGAATTTTGTCAAATGATTTTTCTGCATCTGTTGATATGATCCTATGTGTTTTATTCTTTTTTTTTTGTTAAGTGGTGTATCACATCAATTGCATTTATGAATATTGAACCATCCCTGAAAGAAATCCTACTTGCTTGTGGTGAATGATCCTTTTAATGGATTCTTGAATGTACATTGCTAATAATTTGTTGAGGGTTTTTTGCATCTTTGTTCATCAGGGATATTGGCTTGTGGTTTTCTTTTTTTGTGGTGTTTTCGTCTAGTTTTAGTATCAGGATAATGCTGACCTTGTAGAATGTATTTGGAAGCTTTTCTTCCTCTTCTATTTTTTGCAATAGGTTGAGGAGAATAGGTATTAACTGTTCTTTAAATATTTAATAGATTTCATCTGTGAATCCATATGGTCCTGGACTTCTGTTTGTTGAGAGTTTTTGATTATGATTCAGTTTCGTTTTTGATTATGATCCAGTTTCGTTACTAGTAATTAGTCTGTTCAGATTTTCTATTTTGTCTTGATTCAGTTTTAGAAGATTAGATGTTTTTGTGAATTTGCCTATTCTCTATTCTAGTTTGTCAAATTTGCTGGCATATAATTTTTCACAGTATTCTTTTATAATCCTTTGTATTTCTGTGGTATTCGTTCTTTTGTTTCAGATTTTGTGTTCTCTATTCTGTAATGAGTCAAAGAACAAGATCTTGATTTCATTGATCTTTGTGTGTGTGTGTGTGTGTGTGTGTGTGTGTGTGTGTGTGTGTGTGTTTTATTCTCTATTTAATTTGTACTGATATTATTTCCCTCCTTCTACTAACTTGGGCTTTGTTGTTCTTTTTCTAGTTCCTATGTATAATGTTCAATTGTTTATTTGAAACTTTTCTTGTTTCTTGAGGGAGGCCTGTATTGCTATACATTTCTTTCTTAGACTGGGTTTTCTGTGTCCCATTTTCATTTTCATTTGTCTCCATGTATTTTTTGGTTTCTTCTTGGATTTCCTCATTGACCTATTGGCTCTTTAGTAGCATGTTTTTTAGCCTACAGGTGTTTGTGTGTTTTTTTTCCAATTTTTTTTGTTATTGATTTGTAGTTTCATATGTTGTAGTTGGAAAAGATGCATGATATGCTTTCCGCCTTTTAAAAATTATTGAGACTTGTTTAACATGTGGTCTATCCTGGAGAATGTCCATGTGCACTTGAAAAGCATGTGTATTCTGTTGTTTTTGGATGGAGTGTTTTGTATATATCTGTTAAGTTCATCTGGTCTAATGTATCCTTAAAAGACACTATTTCTTTATTGATTTTCTGCCTGGATGATCTGTCCATTGGTGTAAGTGGGATGTTAAAATCCCCTATTTTTCTACTATTACTGTCAATTTCTCCCTTTATATCTGTTAATATTAATATATATTTTTTCAAATTTTTATTTAAATTCTAGTTAACAGCTAGTGTAACATTATTTTTAGTAGTAGAATTTAGTGATTTTTCACTTATGTATAATACCCAGTGTTCAACACAAGTGCCCTCCCTAATACCCTTTATCCATTTAGCCCATCCCCCACTCACCTCCCTCCATCAACCCTCTGTTTTTTCTCCATAATAGTCCCTTATAGTTTGTTTCCCTCTCTCTTTTCCACCTTTCCATATGTTAATCTGTTTGTTTTAAATTCTATATATGAGTGAAATCATATGATATTTGTCTTTCTCTGCCTGACTTATTTCCCTTAGCATAATACATTCCAGCCCCATCCCATCCATGTCCTTACAAATGGCAAGATTTCATTCCTTTCGATGGCTGAGTAATACTCCATTACACACACACACACACACACACACACACACACACACACACACACACACATCACTTCTTTATCTGTTCATCGGTTGATGAAAATTTTGGCTCTCTCCATAGTTTGGCTATTGTTGATAATGCTGCAATAAACATTGATATGCAAGTACCTCTTTGAATCTGTATATTTGTATCCTTTGTGTAAATACCTAGTAGTGCAATTGCTGAGTCAATACTCTAAAAATAGAGTATTTCCATTTTTAACTTTTTGAGGAACCTCCGTACCATTCTCAAGAGTGGTTGCAACAGTTACCACCAACAGTACACAAAGATTCCCCTTTCTCTGCATCTTCTCCAACATCTGTTGTTTTCTGTGTTAATTTTAACCATGACAGGTGTGAGGTGGTATCTCATTGTGGTTTTGATTTGTATTTCTCTGATGATGAGTGATGTTGAGCATCTTTTCATGTATCAGCCATCTGGATGCCGTAAGAAAAGTGTCTCTTCATGTCTTCTTCCCTTTCTTCACTGGATTATTTGGTTTTTGGCTGTTGAGTTCGATAAGTTCTTTATAGATTTTGTATACTAACCTTTATCAGATATGTCATTTGCAAATATCTTCATCTATTCCATAGACTTCCTCCTAATTTTGTTGATTGCTTCCTTCACTGTGCGGAGGTTTTTATCTTGATGAAATCCCAATAGTTCATTTTTGCTTTTGTTTTCCTTTCCCCTGGAACATGTCTAGTAAGATGTTGCTACAGCAGAGGCGGGAGAGGTTGCTACCTGTGTTCTCCAGGATTTTGATGGTTTCATGTCTAACATTTAGGTCTTTCATCCATTTGAATTTATTTTTGTGTATGGTGTAAGAAAATGGTACAGTTTCATTCTTCTGCATGGTGCTGTCCTGTTTTCCTGACACCATTTGCTGAAGAGATGGTCTTTTTTTAATTGGATATTCTTTCCTGCTTTGTCAAAGATTAGTTGACCATATAGTTGTGGGTATAGTTATGGGTTTTCTATTCTGTTCCATTGATTTGTGTGTCTGTTCTTGTGCCAGTACCATACTATCTTGATGACTACAGCTTTGTAATGTAGCTTGAAATCCAGAATCATGATGCATCCAGTTTTGTTTTTCAGGATTGCTTTAGCTATTCAGGGTCTTTTATGGTTCCGTACAAATTTTAGGATTGTTTTTTCTAGCTCTGCCAAAAATGCTGGTGCTATTTTGATAGGGATTGCATTAAATGTGTATATTGTAGTATAGGTATTTTAATAATGTTTGTTTTTCTAACCCATAAGCATGGAATGCTTTTCTGTTTCTTTGTGTCCTCTTCCATTTCTTTCAAAAGTTTTATATAGTTGTCAGAGTACAGATCTTTTACCTCTTTGGTTAGATTTATTCCTAGGTATATAATTGTTTTGGGGGAAATTGCAAATTGGATCAATTCCTTAATTAATTTTGTTGCTGATTCATTATTGGTGTATAGAAATGCAACAGATTTCTGCACATTGATTTTATATCCTGCGACTTTGCTGAATTCACGTATCCTAACAATTTTTTGTTGGAGTCTTTTGGGTTTTCTACACAGAGTATCATAGCATCTGCAAATAGTGAAAGTTTGACTTCTTCCTTGCCAACTTAGATGCCTTTTATTTCTTTTCATTGTCTGATTGCTGAGGCTAAGACTTCCAGTATTATGTTAAATAGTAATGGTGAGAGTGGACATCACTGTCTTGTTGCTGACCATAGAGGGAAAGCCCTCAGTTTTTCCCCATCAAGGATGACATTAGTGGTGGGTCTTTCATATACGGCCTTTATGATGTTGAGGTACATTCCATCTATCCCTACTTTCTTGAGAGTTTTTATCAAGAATGGATGCTGTATTGGGGAACCTGGGTGGCTCAGTTGGTTAAGCTTCTGATTTTGGCTCAAGTCATGATCTCATGGTCTGTGAGTTTGAGCCCTGCGTTGGACTCTGTGCTGACAGCTCAGAGCCTGGAGCCTGCTTCAGATTCTGTGTCTCCCTCTCTCTCTTCCCCTCCCCTGCTTATGCTTTGTCTTCCTCTCTCTCTCAAAAATAAATATTTAAAAAAATGGATGCTGTATTTTGTCAAATACCTTTTCTGCATCTATTGAGAGGATACGTTTCTTTCTCTTATTAATGTAGTGTATCATGTTGATTGATTTGCACATATTGAGCCAGTCCTGTAGCAGCCAGGAATAAATACCACTTGATCATGGTGAATAATTCTTTTAATGTACTCTTGAATTCAATTTGGTAGTATCTTATTGAGAATTGTTGCATCCATGTTCATCAGGGACATTGGCCTATAATTCTCCTTTGCTGGTTATGGGTCTGTTCAAAATGTGTATTTCTTCCTATTCCAGTTTTGGTAGTTTGTGTGTTTCTAGAAATTTATCCATTTTTTCCAGATTTCCCAGGTTGTTGATATGTAATTCTTCATAATATTCTCTTATAATTGCTTGCATTTCTGTGGTATTGGTTGTGATCTCTCCCCTTTCATAATTTTATTTATTTGGATACTTTCTCTTTTCTTTTTGGTAAGTCTGGCTAGGGGTTTATCAGTTTTATTGCTTCTTTCAAAGAAGCAGCCCTTAGTTTCATTATCTGTTCTATTGGGTTTTTGTTTGTTTCTTTGTTTCTATATCATTTATTTCTGCTCTCATCTTCATTATTTCCCTTCTTCTGCTGGCTTTAGACTTTATTTGCTGTTACTTCTGTTACTTTTCTAGCTCCTTTAGGTGTAAGGTTAGGTTGTGTATTTGAGACCTTTCTTGCTTCTTGAGATAGGCACACATTGCAATATACTTGCCTCTTTGGACTGCCTCTGCTACATCCCAAAGGTTTTGGTCTGTCATGTTTTCATTTTTCTTTGATTCCATGTACTTTTTAATTTACTCTTTAATTTCCTGGTTAACCCATTCATTCTTTAGTAGAATGTTCTTTAACCTCCAAGTGTTTGTGGTCTTTCCATCTTTTTACTTGTGGTTGACTTCAAGTATCATAGTGTTGTGGTCTGAAAATATGCATGGCATGATCTCAATCTTTCTGTACTTGTTGAAGGCTGATTTGTGACGCAGTGTTATGTGTTCTGGAGAATGTTCTGTGTGCACTCAAAAAGAATGTGTATTTTGCTGTTTTAGGATGGAATGTTCTGAATATATCTGTTAAGTCCCTCTAGTCTAGTGTGTCATTCAAAGTCATTGTTTCCTTGTTGATTTTCTCCTTAGATGATCTGTCCATGGCTGTAAGTGGGGTGTTAAAGTCCACTACTATTATTGTATTATTGTCAATGAGTTTCTTTATGTTTGTTATTAATCGATTTATATATTTGTTTTCTTTCAAGTTGGGGGCATTACAATTGTTAGATTTTTCTTGAGGGATGGACCCCTTAATTATGATGTAATCCATTCTTCATCTATTACAGTCTTGGGTTTAAAATCTAGTTTTTCTAATATATGTATGGCTACTCTGGCTTTCTTTTAGTGTCCGTTAGCACGATAGGTGGTTCTCCATCCCCTCATTTTCAATCTGCTAATGTCTTTAGGTCTAAAATGAATCTCTTTAGGCAGTGTATAGCTTGGTCTTGTTTTTATCCATTCTGATACCTGATGTCTTTTGAGTGGATCACTGAGTCCATTTACATTCAAGGTGTTTATAGAAAGATATAGTTTAGTGCCATTGTGTTACCTGTTAAGTTGGTGTTTCTCTTGATGTTCTCTCTTATTTTCCAGTCTTTGTTGCTTTTGATTTTTTTTTTTTTCACCCAGAGAGTCTCCTTTAAAATTTCTTGCAGGGCTGGTTTAGTGGTCATGAACTCCTTCAGTTTTTGTTTGTCTGGGAAACTCTTTAGCTCTCCTTCTGTTCTGAACAACAGTCTTGCTGAATAAAGTATTCTTGGCTGTATATTTTTCCCATTCATTCCCTTCTGGACTGCCAAGTTTCTGTGGACAAATCTGCAAACCTGATCTGTCTTTCCTTGTAGGTGAAGGATTTCTAGGATTCTTTCCTTGTCTGTGTATTTTGTGAATTTACCATGATTTTGTTGAATTTAATGGGAGTTCTCTGTGCTTCTTGGATTTTGGTTTCTGTGTCCTTTCCCAGATTAGAGAAGTTTTCAGCTATAATTTCCTCAAGCAAATCTTCTTCCTGTTTTTATCTCTCTTTCTCTTCTGGGACTCCTATGATATGCATGTTGTTATGCTTTAAGGAGTTGCTGAGTTCCCTAAGTCTACATTCATGATCTAATACTTTTGTTTCCTTCTTCTTTTCAGTTTCATTATTTCCCACAGTTTTATCTTCTATATCACTATTTAATTCCTCTACTTCATCCATCCTGTTGTCATGGAATCCAGCTGAGTTTGCATCTCAGTTATGGTATTTTTAATTTTGGCCTAACTAGATTTTAGTTCTTTTATCTTGCAGTAAGGGATTCCCTAGTTTCTTCTATGCTTAGCCCAGCTGGCAGCCTTATAATTGTTTTCAATTCTAGTTCATACATCTTACTTTTATCTGTATTGATTAATTCCCTGACCATTACTGCTTCCTGTTCTTTCTTTTTGAGTCCTCCACGTTTTCATATTGTCAAGGTAAAAAAAAAAAGAAAAAAAAAAAAGGAAGCTAGATCTTAGGTGTGTCTTGTTTTGCTTGTTAAAAGAAGCTATATATATATATATATATATATATACATATATGTATATATATACATATATACGTATATGTATGTATACATATATACATATATATGTGTGTGTGTATATATATATATATATATATGAAAAATTTTAAAAATAAAAAATAAAAAAAAATTGTTTTCTGTATCCCAAGGGAGGGTGGGGTAAAAGACAACAGCAACAAAGGAAGCTGGATTCTATTTCCCCTATAGCTGAGCTTTGAATCACTCTATGATCAGTAGATTTGGTGTGTGTGGGGCGTTTATGCTGGTCTTCTGGTGGTGGGGCATGCTGCGTTGATTCTCAGGTGGACTTGCCCTAGTGGAGATGCACCTTTAGGGCATGGGGAGCAAGGCTTGGTGTGACGGCTCCAGCCTCCACTTGGTGGCACTGTTTTGCTCACTGATGTTGGTCGGTGCTGATGGGTGGGGTGAAAATTGTGTCACCCTGCTCTCTCGTGCCTAGAGTGGGGAGATCTCACCCACTGCTCTTCAGGAAGCCCTCACAAAAGAGCAATCAATCAACTCTTTTGTGTCCCCAGCTTCTACCAGATCCCCACCTTCACCCTGCCTGCGTCTGAGCTGTCTGCCCGTTAGGCAGCATGGGAGGGCACTCCTGTTTTATCTCTGGTGCAAGTCAGGGTTTCAGAACTCCAAATTTTAGAGATTCATGTGGTGTGGACCATACTGATCCTCTGGGGGAGGGTCTTGCTCACTGTGGCCAATGCCAGCTTGTCCCAGAAATCTGTAGCATGACCATTCAGTGGTTCAGAGTTTATGGTAAAGCACAGCAGAAAGCTGGCACCAAAGCTTGCTGCCCTCAGCCAGCATCCCCATTCCTATTTTAGTGAACAGAGTAGCTTAATGGCACCCACCAGTTCTTTTGGCCCTGGAGAGGCCATGCCACCTCTCCCAAATGCACTCTAAGCAGGAGAACTGTTTCTCATGTGACCTAGGGGATCCTCAGACTACACTGCCTGCTCCTGGGTGTCTGCTCTCCTTCCCCACAGCAGCATAGATAAGCCCACCAGACACAACCCTGGTGAATGGCACAGACCTCTGAAACTTCAAAGTCTGCACTTGGCTGTTTATAAAATCTTATAGTATTTAGCCTCCCTCCCTTTCCCAGTCAATGGTTCCAAGGAAGAGTTTTTCTCATGCAATTCCATGCATGTGCTTTCACTATTTCTCTCTCACTCCTCTCTGTGATCAGGGTTCCTCCTCTATCACAGCACACAGAGTTCTTCTCTTCACCAAATCAACTCTCTGCACCTCCTGCTTTCCACAATGTGGTGTTTTGTTTTGTTTTTTCACCTCTAGTGCATTTTTGCTTTTAGTCCTCAGATCGATTTCTTGAGTGTTAAGAATGATTTGTTATTTATCTGGCTGTGTTCAAGGGATGAGGCAAGCCTGGGCTCTCCCTACTCCTCTGCCATCTTAACTCCTCCTCCCTGTTAGTATTCGCTTTATGTATTTAGATGCTCCAATGTTGAGTTCATAGATATTTACAATTGTTATATCTTGTTGGATGGACCCTTTCATCATTATGTAATGTACTTCTTTGTCTTTTTTTTTTTTTAGCGTTTGTTTTAAAGTCTATTTTGTCTAATATAAGTATTCCTACCATCTTTTTTTTTCCCCTCTGCTTCTATTTGCATGGAATGTCTTTTTCCATTCTTTCACTTTCAGTCTGTATGTGTCTTTAGGTCTGAAATGAATCTCTTCTAGGAAGCATATAGATAGGTCAATAGGTCTTATTTTCTTATACATTCTGCTAAGCTATGTTTTTTGATAGAAGCATTAAAATAACATATTTAATATAATTATCAATACATATGTACTTATTTCCATTTTGTTCATTGTTTTCTTGTTTTTGTAGTTCTTCTCTGTTCCCTTCTTTCTTATGACTGATGACTTTCTGTAGTGTTGTTGTTGGCTTTATTTCTTTGTGTGTGTATCTATTAAAGGTTTTATATTTGTGGTTACCATGAGGTTCATATAAAACTTCCTAAGTATATAGCAATCTATATTAAGTTGATGGTCATTTAAGTTTGAATACATTCTAAAAGATTTTTTTTACTTTCCCTCTCCACATTTTATGTATCTGTTATCATATTTTACATTTTTTATTCATAATTTTCTTCTAATTATGGCCTTTTATTTTCCACCTAGAGAAGTACATTTAACATTTATTGTAAGGCCAGTTTTGTGGTGATGAACTCCTTTAACTATCGTTTGGGAAACTCTATCTTACCTTTCATTGTGAATTATAACCTTTCCATTTAGAGTGTTCTTGGTTACTGGTTTTTTTTTTTTTCCTTTCAGCTCCTTGAATATTTCCTGCTATTTCCATCTGGTCTGTTAAGTTTCTGCTGTAAAATCAGCTGATACCCTTATGGGGTTTCCCCTGTATGTAACTTTTTGCTTCTGTCTTGCTGCTTTTTAAATGGTCTCTTTATATTTAATTATTATATGTCATGGGTTGGACTTCTTTGAGTTCGTCTTTTAGGAACTCTGTGCTTCCTGACCTTGATGTATGTTTCCTTTCCCAGGTTAAGAAAGTTTTCAGCTGTTATTTCTTCTAATACCTTTTCTTCCTCTTTCTCTTCTCCTCTGGAACCCCTATAATACAAATATTTTCCACTTGATGTTGTCCAAGATATCCCTTAATCTATCCTCATTAATTTTTTGTTTCACTATTCAGCTTGGATGCTTTCCATTACCTTGTCTTCCAGATTTGATCTGTTCTTCTGCATCTATTAATGTACTTTTGATTCCCTCTATTGCACTTTTCATTTCAAGTATTGTATTCTTTTAAAAATTTTTTTTGATGTTTATTTTTGAGATAAAGCATGAGCAGGGGGAGGGGCAGAGGGAGAGGGGGACACAAGATCCAAAGTGGGCTCCATACTGACAGCAGTGAGCCCGACATGGGGCTCAAATCCACAAACTGTGAGACCATGACCCAAGCTGAAGTCAGACGCTCAACTGACTGAGCCACCCAGGCACCTCATCTTTTTCTTTCTTTCTTTCTTTCTTTCTTTCTTTCTTTCTTTCTTTCTTTCTTTCTTTTTCTTTCCTTCTTTTCTTTTCTTTTCTTTTCTTTTCTTTTCTTTTCTTTTCTTTTCTTTTCTTTTCTTTTCTTTTCTTTTCTTTTCTCTTTTCTTTCTGAGAGCATGGGCAGGTGAGAGGGGCAGAGGGAGAATCCCAAGCAGGCTTTATGCTCAGTGTGGGGCCTGAAACGGGACTGAATCCCACAACCTGGGGGATCATGTCACGGGTTGAAATTAAGAGTTGGATACTCAACCAACTGAGACACCCAGGTGAGCCTCAGTTATTGTATTCTTTATGTCTTATTGGTTATTTTTTATAGTTTCTCTTTTTTATTTAGTTCTTGTTTCTGAGTTTTTTCTTGTTATTTTGTTGGAAGCATGTTCCTGTATCTCCCCATTTTGTTTGACTTTTTTTTTTTTTTCTGTGAATTACATGGAACAACTACTTCTCCTAAACTTGAAGGAATAGTGTTGTGTATGGTTGTTTCTGAGTTTTTTCTTGTTATTTTGTTGGAAGCATGTTCCTGTATCTCCCCATTTTGTTTGACTTTTTTTTTTCTTCTGTGAATTACATGGAACAACTACTTCTCCTAAACTTGAAGGAATAGTGTTGTGTATGGTTGTCTCCTGTGTAGACTTTGTGTACCTGGTGACTGGCTGGCTAGGGCTGTGGTTGACATGAGCTGCAGTTCAGGGCACTCCATGCTGGGGCTGCCCTGGTAGGATGGCTGGAGCTGAAGGAACTGTAGTCTAGGGTGGTTCAAAGGCTTTGTGTGTGAAGGGTACCCTGGCAGAACAACTGAACTAAAGTGGGTGGAGGCCAGTGTGGTCCTTGTGCTCTCCCTGCAAAGGGCTCCCTGGTAAGATAGCTGAAGTGGGTATGGGCTGGGGGATTCTGGGTTACTTCACACAGTGGGTGCCCTGGAAGGATAGCTGTATGAAGTAGGAATGGGCTGAGGTACTACTGGGTTCTCACTTCTCTGAGGTGCCACTGGGCACTTTGGCAGGGTGACTGGAGCCAAAGCCAACACGGGCCAGCACATCCCAGGGCACTCTCCATAGGGACACCCCAGTTGGGTGGCTAAAGCTGAAGCAGGCATGATCCAGGAGGTCCCAGGGAACTGTGCACTAATGGTGCTCTAGGGGCCACCTGGAGCCTAAGTTTTGTGGGCCTGGAGTGTTTTGGGGTGCTTTGTGCCTGTGTCACCTTAGTGTGATAGCTGGAGCTGTAGTGAGCACTGCCCCAGGTGTCTTGGTATGCACTGTTCTGGGGCTAGTGTGGGCTACAGGCTGAGGCTCACTGAAGCTCAAGGTACTCTGGCAAGAGCACCTGGAACTTGGTCTTGTCTCTGCTATCAAGGTGGAGAGGGAACATAAATTGGGCTCACCAACTCCTTTGACCTGGAGAGAGTCCCAGCAAGTCTCCCACCACTTGGTAAGGTTCTAGGGCGAGTTCCTTTATGCTCTAATTCCTGTTTTAACCTGTGGATTTTATTCTGTGCCCCAAGGTGTCTGGAGCTGGTATGGGCTAGAGGCTTGGTATCATTGAGCTATGGTGCCTGGAATTCTGTTCTCATCTGCACTGTCACAGTGGAGGGGGAGTGTAATCAGTGTTCACTACCCCCTCACCATTTGATGGGGTTCTAGGGCTGGCTCTCTTATAAACTAGTTGTTCTTTCACTTGTTCTTTTAAACAACTGCTTTTTTTTTTTTTTTCTGTGTCCCCAGATAGACAAATCTACTCACAGTCCATCAGTATTATCCTTCTCCACTGTAGCTTGCAGCACGGGGAGGGGACATTCCCCTCATTACCATGTTTCTGTTTCTCTTGCCATTATCTAGGTGGTCTATTAGTTTTGTTTTTTTGTTTTTATAAGTAATCAAAGATTTGATAAAGGCAGAACATAGAATATTTGTTTTTCTAGGTAGACTAAAGGTAAAGAAAAACTTTTGTTTATAATTTCTTGTTAAAACCAGACCAGTAATGCAATAAAACTGTTTTAACAGAGAGAAACAGAAAAATTTAATTTTACATCACCTTACTTTTGATATTAAAACTCATTTTTAAAATATAATTTATTGTCAAATTGGCTTTCACACAACACTCAGTGCTCATCCCAATAAGTGCCCTCCTCAATGCCCACACCCACTTTTCTCTCTCCCCCACCCCCCATTAACCCTCAGCTTGTTCTCTGCATTTAAGAGTCTCTTATGGTTTGCCTCTCTCCCTCTGTGTAACTTCCCCCCACCCTCCCCCCTGGTCTTCCGTTAAGTTTCTCAAGATCCACATATGAGTGAAAACATATGGTATCTGTCTTTCTCTGACTGATTTATTTCACTTAACATAATACCCTCCAGTTCTATCTATGTTGCTGCAAATGGCAAGATTTCATTCTTTCTCATTGCCAAGAAATATTCCATTGTATATAGACCGCATCTTCTTTATCCATTCATCAGTTGATGGACATTTAGGCTTTTTCCATAATTTGGCTATTGTTGAAAGTGCTGCTATAAACATTGGGGTACAAGTGCCCCTATGCATCAGCACTCCTGTATCCCTTGGGTAAATTCCTAGCAGTGCTATTGCTGGGTCATAGGGCAGTTCTATTTTCAATTTTTTGAGGAACCTCCACACTGTTTTCCAGAGTGGCTGTACCAGTTTGTGTTCCCACCAACAGTGCAAGAGGGTTCCCCTTTCTCCACATCCTCGCCAGCATCTATAGTCTCCTGATTTGTTCCTTTTAGCCACTCCGACAGTGTGAGGTAGTATCTCAGTGTGGCTTTGATTTGTATTTCCCTGATAATGAGTGACATTAAGCATCATTTCATGTGTCTGTTGGCCATCTGGATGTCTTCTTTGGAAGAGTGTCTATTCATGTCTTCTGCCCATTTCTTCACTGGATTATTTGTTTTCCAGGTGTGGAGTTTGGCGAGTTCTTTATAGATTTTGGATATTAGCCCTTTGTCCAATATGTCATTTGCAAATATCTTTTCCCATTCCATTGGTTGCCTTTTAGTTTTGTTGATTGCTTCCTTTGCAGTGCAGAAGCTTTTTAACTTGATGAGGTCCCAATAGTTCATTTTTCCTTTTAATTCCCTTTCCTTTGGAGATGTGTCGAGTAAGAAATTGCTGCAGCTGAGGTCAAAGAGGTTGTTGCCTGCTTTCTCCTCTAGGGTTTTGATGATTTCCTGTCTCACATTCAGGTCTTTCATCCATTTTGAGTTTATTTTTGTGTATGGTGTAATAAAGTGGTCTAGGTTTATTTTTCTGCAGGTTGCTGTCCAGTTCTCTCATCACCATTTGTTAAAGAGATTGTATTTTTTCCATTGGATACTCTTTCCTGCTTGGTCAAAGATTAGTTGGCCATACATTTGTGGGTCCATTTCTGGGTTCTCTGTTCCATTGGTCTGTGTGTCTGTTTTTGTGTCAATACCCATACTCTCTTGATGATTACAGCTTTGTAGTAGAGGCTAAAGTCTGGGATTGTGATGTCTCCTGCTTTGGTTTTCTTCTTCAATATTACTTTGGTTTCAGGGTCTTTTGTGGTTCCATACAAATTTTAGGATTATATGTTCTAGTTTTGAGAAGAATGCTAGTGCAATTTTGATTGAGATTGCATTAAATGTGTAGATTGCTTTGGGTAGTATCAACATTTTAACAATATTTATTCTTCCAATCCATGAGCATGGAATGTTTTTCCATTTCTTTATATCTTCTTCAATTTCCTTCATAAGCTTTCTATAGTTTTCAGCATACAGATCTTTTACATCTTTGGTTATGTTTATTCCTAGGTATTTTATGGTTCTTGGTGCAATTGTAAATGGGATCAGTTTCTTTATTTCCCTTTCTGTTGCTTCATTATTGGTGTATAAAAATGCAACTGCTTTCTGTACATTGATTTTGTACCCTGTGACTTCGCTGAATTCATGTATCAGTTCTAGCAGACTTTTGGAATCTGTCAGGTTTTCCATGTCGAGTATCATGTCGTCTGGGAAAAGTGAAAGTTTGACTTCTTTGCCAGTTTTAAATCTTTTATTTCATTTTGTTGTCTGATGGCTGATGCTAGGACTTCTAACACTATGTTAAACAACAGTCATGAGAGTGGACATCTCTGTGAGGATGATATTAGCTGTGGGCTTTTCATTATGGCTTTTATGATGTTTAGGTATGTTCCTTCTATCCTGACCTTCTTGAGGGTTTTTATTAAAGGATGTTTTATTTTGTCAAATGCTTTTTCTGCATCGATTGACAGGATCATATGGTTCTTATCCTTCCTTTTAGTAATGTGATGTATCACATTGATTGATTTGTGAATATTGAACCAGCCCTGCAGCCCAGGAATGAATCCCACTTGTTCATGGTGACTAATCCCTTTTATATATTATTGAATTAGATTTGCTAGTATTTTGTTGAGAATTTTTGCATGTTCACCAGGATATTGGCCTGTAGTTCCCCTTTTTTGTTGAGTCTCTGTCTGGTTTGGGAATCAAGGTTAATGCTGGCTTCATGGAATGAGTCTGGAAGTTTTCCTTACATTTCTTTTTTTTGGAACAGCTTGAGAAGGATAGGTATTAACTTTGCTTTAAATATCTGGTAGAGTGCCCCAGGGAAGCCATCTGGTCCAGGACTCTTATTTGTTGGGAGATTTTTGGTAACTGATTCAATTTCTTCACTACTTATGGGTTTGTTCAAATTTTCTATTTCTTCCTGTTTCAGTTTTAGTAGTATGTGGGATTTAGGAATTTGTACATTTCTCCCAGATTGTCCAGTTTGTTGGCATATAATTTTTCATAGTATTCCCTGATAATTGCTTGTATTTCTGAGGGATCAGTTGTAATAAATCCATTTTCATTCGTGATTTTGTCTATTTGGGTCCTCTCTCTTTTCGAGAAGACTGACTAGGGGTTTATCAATTTTGTTTATTTTTTCAACGTTTTTTATTTATTTTTGGGACAGAGAGAGACAGAGCATGAATGGGGGAGGGGCAGAGAGAGAGGGAGACACAGAATCCGAAACAGGCTCCAGGCTCTGAGCCATCAGCCCAGAGCCCGATGCGGGGCTCGAACTCACAGACCGCGAGATCGTGACCTGGCTGAAGTCGGACGCTTAACCGACTGCGCCACCCAGGCGCCCCAATTTTGTTTATTTTTTGAAAAAAACAACTTTTAGTTTCATTGATCTGTTCTACTGTTTGTTTTTCATTGTCGTTGTTTTTTTGATTCTATATTGTTTATTTCTGATCTGATCTTTATTATTTCTCTTCTGCTGCTGGTTTGGGGTGTCTTTGCTGTTCTGCTTCTAGTTCCTTTAGGTGTGCTGTTAGATTTAGTATTTGGGATTTTTCTTGTTTCTGGAGATAGGCCTGGATTGCAATGTATTCTCTGCTTAGGACTGCCTTTGCTGCATCCCAAAGGGTTTGGATTGTTGCATTTTAATTTTCATTTGTTTCCATATATTTTTAAATTTCTTCTCTAATTGTCTGGTTGACCCATTCATTCTTTAACCTCCATGCTTTTGGAGGTTTTCCAGACTTTTTCCTGTGGCTGATTTCAAGTTTCATAGCCTTGTGGTCTGAAAGTGTGCATGGTGTGATCTCAATTCTTTCATATTTATTGAGGGCTGTTTTGTTACCCACTATGTGATCTATCTTGGAGAATGTTCCATGTGCACTCGAGAAGAAAGTATATTCTGCTGCTTTAGGATGTAGAGTTCTAAATGTATTTGTCAAGACCATCTGGTCCAGTGTATCATTCAGGGCAATTGTTACTTTACTGATTTTTTATCTAGATGATCTGTCCATTGTTGTAAGTGCAGTATTAAAGTCCCCTGAAATTACCACATTCTTACCAGTAAGATTGCTTATGTTTGTGATTAATTGTTTTATATATTTGGGTGCTTTCAAATTTGGTGCATAGACATTTATAATTGAGCTTTATAAAAGCTCTTTCTGATGGATATACCCTGTAACTATTATATAATGCCCTTCTTTATCTCTTGTTACAACCTTTAAAGTCTAGTTTGTCTGATATAAATATGGCTACTTCAGCTTTCTTTTGACTTCCAGTAGCATGATAGATAGTTCTCCATCCCCTCATTTTCAGTCTGAAGGTGTCCTCAGGTCTAAAATGGGTCTCCTGTAGACAGCAAATAGATGGGTCTTATTTTTTTTTATTTTTTTATTTTTTTATCCATTCTGATACCCTATGTCTTTTGGTTGGAGCATTTAGTCCATTTACATTCAGTGTTATTATTGAAAGATATGGGTTTAGAGTCATTGTGTTATCTGTGGGTTTCAGGATTAAAACTCATTTTTAAATAAATTTATTTTTATCTTGACCACATATTCACATTCCTTTTAAAAATTCCTTTTTCTGGGGCGCCTGGGGGGCACAGTCGGTTAAGCGTCTGACTTCAGCCAGGTCACGATCTCGTGGTCCATGAGTTTGAGCCCCGCGTCAGGCTCTGGGCTGATGGCTCAGAGCCTGGAGCCTGTTTCGGATTCTGTGTCTCCCTCTCTCTCTGCCCCTCCCCTGTTCATGCTCTGTCTCTCTCTGTCCCAAAAATAAATAAACATTGAAAAAAAAATTAAAAAAAAAATTCCTTTTTCACAAAACTTTTGTAACTTTTTTTAAAATTCAGATTTTGTCCTAAGTTTTTCCTATATAAATAACCAGGCTCACTGTAGGACAAAGTTACTTTTTTTCTCTCATTCCTTCTTTTACTGAAAGCATACATCTTATTTTTCTTGCATATGGAGACATTTTCTTTCTCAGTTTTCACTGGATCTTAAAGTTCTTGAGGGTTAAAAGTTTTAATATGTGTGGCTAAAGATATAAAAACAAGTAGTAAGCAATCGTGAACTGTTGTACTAGCATTCTTTACATTATAAAATGTATTCATAAATTTGCCAATTTCTAGAAATGTGCTTTTTCAGAGTGCAATCTTTCAATAAAGCACAAAAGTTTACTTACAAGACCCAAATTTTATCTTTAGTTTCTCTGTAATAAGTAAGCAAAAAGTAGATAAAATAACAAAATGTTAATTTCTAGACATAGGTTTGTCTTATTTGGAAACAATCTAGATACTCAATGTATTTAACAACTCACCACTTAACCTAGCAAGACTTTAAAGTTTTAGATTATCAAAAAACAGTTTGGAGAAACTTCAAAAAGTTTCCCTAAAATGCCCTTATCTTGCTTACATCTATTTAATTTACTTCTTCTTAACAATTATGTCATGAAGTTTTTGTGGGTAATCTAGATATATCAGACAAACCCAGTCATTCTCCCAAGCTATTTTTTTGTTGTTGTTGTTTCTTGAAAAATTTTGAAATATAGATAACATGAATTTATTTGACTTTTAGAAAAGCAAGGCAGTTTTTATTGCTGATAACTATAAAGCATGTGTATTTTATTAAACCAATTGTTATTTTCCCAAATCACATGAACCTGAAATTCAGTTTCTATTTGAGAATTTTATGAACGCTTAATTTTTATAAGCTCTTAATTTTCTTTGAACCCAATGAAATAGAGCTCTTTTATAAATTAATTTTGGCAATAGAAAATACTGTTAAAGAAACATAGAAAATACTGTATCTATAATGTACATACATTCATGTACATATAGAAAAATAGAAAATACTATATAAAGATATAGTATTTCTCTGTCTTTTTCTATATAACGTACATACATTCACATACGTATAGACAAACACAGAGATCTTACAGCTTCTATATTAAAACAATACAAAACTCATTGGTTCATACAAAATAGTTGGAATAAATTAAGTTTACTTGCTTACATAGCTAAAATCTTTTACTGTTTTTAGAGAAGGCTTTTTATATTTGTCCTTGGAAGTAGAGTTTGGGTACAAGAGCTCTTTTAGTGTTTTAAAAAGGCCTCTTTACTCTTTTTTTCTTTTTTCCCTTTAGTCTTAGGTGATTGTGGGCTGTGTTTACATTTCAAAGACACCATATGCTATATAATTTTAAGGGACTGAGAAAGACTACAAGTTTTTATTTCTAAGAGTTTTGGGGTGATTGTTATTGGGACAAAATTGTCCTGTACTTTAAAAAGGCAAATATTCTGATCTTTTATACTATCTATAAGCATTTTGAGGGGAAAAAGTAAGGTTTGGGGATTGGTAAAGATAGATGGGCTTTGATTTGTTTGTAGAGTTGCATTTCTGGTTTTGTAGAGATTTTAAGACAGAGACCATTGTTTTTCATTCTCCAGAAGAAGCTGAATTATAGTCTGAATATTAAGGGACTGACCTGCTTTTTAAGTTAAAGTTTTATCAGGGACTTTCTCAAAGCCTTTATTAAGCATTTTAACAAAGGCCTTCTTTCTGAGTACACGATTCAGTGCTGGCTTCTGTTAGTCCCTGAACATTAGCCTTCTGCTAATCATTTGTAGGAGGGCCTAGAAGAAATTTTGGTCATTGTTTTCTCTGTGAGAGGGGTGTTGTACATGGCTACTAATCTTTCTAATTCTTCTCTAAATTTGGTAGAATCTTCTGAAAGAGGAGATAAAAGGGCATTATAATTTAAAAGGTATGTTGTTCAGGAAACAAACACAAAAAAACCCTTTTTTTTTTTTCTTGGTGGAGGCAGGGTCTAGGATACATCTGCAAAGGACGTTGTGTAAGAATGCCTGAAACTGGCAGAGCCTGATTACAAAGCCGCATAAAGTAGGAGGAAAGTGAGCCTTAATGCTAGTTTTGGGAACTTGCATTAAATTCTTTTCTAGCTTTTAGCATTTATGTTAGTGACCTGACACTTTGAACCAAGCGATTAGGCCAGAGTGCTTTCTGTAAATCATGTAAGGAAAGGAAAGTTAAAACAGGCAGATGGGGCCAGATTTTGATAAGGGGAATTTAGCTTGGAGGTGGACATTAATTTTTGCCTTAAATCTAATGTTTGTTCTTTCATCTTCTAAAGAGAGTGCCCAAGGCTAGCCGTTACACTAATAAGACAACTGGGAACTCCATACAAGGAATTTTTTTTTCTTTCAAACATAGCCAATATAAAGCATCCATTATCTGGCCTCTGATGATTAGGATCTTCTTAATCTTAATAGTGACTCAAAACAATAAGCCTTTTTATGGAAAGACTGGGGACAACTTTCCAGGTTTAGACCATGGATACAAGTGTCCCTGGAGAGGGCATAGATGATGCAGCCCCCATGATCCAAACGTTTACTCCCCAAAATAGTCTAAGAAGGCAAAAGCCTTTGTTCTACAGGTGGTAAGAATGGTGTAGTGAAAACAAATCTCTGGTCTCCCATGAAAACATGCCTCCGGTCTGCACCACTGATCTGTATCCCCAGGCAGGTGCTACTGGAATGGGATTTTTCCAGTGTTAACAAGCAAGAAGGTTAAGAAAAAGCCCATAAGGGGTTTTTGTTATGACAACCTCCCATGACAGCTGCCATAGCTGGACAAGGAGAGTGCTCCCCATACCTGTGGATCATGGAACCCCAGTCTGTTTGGCCACCAGGGTGCACTCAGGTGAGTACACCATCTAGATGGCAGAGATGAGAGAAGGTTCTCACTGGTCATAAAATCAAAAGAACATAGAACGAAACAAAAAGAAAAAAAACCTTATTTGGATTTTATATAGGGGATCTACAGCAAAGTTTGTCCGAACAGATGTCAGTGTGAGGAAAACTGGGAACTCACCAGTCTGCGAGGCTGGCTTGGACAGCAGGCTTAGAAGAGTTTATGTTCGCATTATGTCCTACGTAATTCCTTTTTAAGACAAATGACAAAAAAAAGAGGAGATGAAGGTAAACAGTGACCGTCTCTGGGAGGAAATGAATCTGTCAAACCAAGAGTGCTCTGCCAAGTTTTCCAGAGTCACTAAGCTCAAGAGAATAGTTCCACAAATATTTTCTCCTGCTGATCAAATTGAAAAGGGACGGAAAAAGGCCTCTCACCATTGTCACGTACATTAGACCGTGTAGGCAGAGACTGGGGGTTGATGTGGTTAAGATTCTTACCTTCTGACAGCTATTTGTCAGATGTCTCAGGATTTCTCAGCTGTAGCAGTGCCCAGACTATGCTTGGGCAGCAAAAATTTTAATTTATCCTTCAAAGGTCCTTCTAACTGGCCTGAGAATTAAATTGAAGAAGTTTAATTATGTATGCACAGAAGCCCAATATTAAAATAGAGGCCCCCCGCCCCCAATACATGCAGCTTTTATACAAAGAATTTGGGCTGGAGTAGATTAGTAAAAATAACAAGGTTTTGTTACTATAGGTTTCTTCAGGTTGGAATTCCTCGTCTCTGACCACAAGGATGTCTCTCTACCTCTTGGTACAAGAAGGGTATCATTCATACGGAAGATTTATTTACTATTTTCTGGAGATGAAGGAGGGTCAGTATGTCCTTCCTGCACTGGACCTTTCTTAATTATTTTGAATTAAAGTTACTTAATATGCTATTATGGAACATTTTGGGTGGCCCTGGTCCACCCCACACTGATAAACCCAGGACCCCATCAGGCAAGCCAGGCCAAATGGGTATTGTCACCATTTTAAAAGCAGATGCCCCAGAAAGATTTTCAGTGGGATTCCTTCATCCTAGAGGCTGTATTAGTCACCCACACCAGGCTAATGGGGTGCCTACTGCACATGCTCCCACCATACAGGTCAGAGAAGCAAATGATCTGGACTATGTTGAGACAATCCAGGTCTCAAGAGCGGACTCTTGGGGGGTCCATGGCATCTGCCTCATTCCAAGCCCCAATGTAAACAAAAGTACATATTTCCCCTGAAGTCATCACTGGAGGAAACTAGACTGTCTTGCCCCAACAGGAACCAGTAATCAAGGCTCCCAGTTCTTTCTTTTTGGCCAGGCCTCACCTTGACAAGGCCATCCAGTTTCCTGCAGCTCTGCCTTCAGGGAAAATGTGCACATTTATGTAGGTTAGACCTTGGAATTAGGCAGATACTTTGTACCCCCAACAGGCCTTCCCAGCGACCTAGCCTCTCAAGAACTTGCCCTGTTCTAGTTACCTGTGTACCCTGAACGGAGCCTCTCATTCATGCTCAGTAAACACCTTGTATCTGTTGGGTAGGAGAAAGTTCAATTTATCCTTCAAGGTTCTTCTAGCTGGCCTGAGAATTAAATTAGCATTGAACAGATTAATAGAGAAAACAAAACAAAACAAACAAACTCTGGCCTCGGGAAGCTGAGGCCCTCCAAGCCTGTGGTGCTGGGACTGGTTCCTAGCCACGTGCGCGGCCTCCAGAATGAAGAAAGCCCACTCCCTGTAAATCTTTCTGAGGTGGCAATAGTTTTTAAAGTGGCAACAGTCCCCATTTTAGGCTGGTTGCCTGTTGGCGTCCTGGGTTTACCGAGACTCCAGGCTACCCTGGCCAGCGAGCCTGTCCCTTCCTGGCAAGGCAGTCCAGATTCCTTCAGCTTTACAGTTGTGTATTACTTTGATGTGATTTCAAAGCCACTTATGACAAAGACAAAGACAAAAAAAAAATGTTTTCAGGGGTTGTTTTGATAAGATGATGACATCCTTCATTCTTCTATTTGTTCTTGCCCATAAGAAGTCAGTCGCTCAGCTGCTGAAGGCCCTGCTGGGGGCTTATCATTAAAGACATACAGAGAAGCAACTAAGGCAAGGGGAAATCTGACCATAAATACTGAGAGTTTGCAAGAACTGAGAGTGTTTGGTCTGGGCAAGGCAACATTTGCTCATCTGAAATAGTTCTTGAAGAACTTGGGGCACTTAGCTCCTGCCCTGGTAAAGACAACTCTTTTACCATCAGTGGCAAAAGCCCTGCAGCATCTCTGCAAAGATCATCTTTGTCCCTCAACACCAGTGCCCTCGTTCCCTAGCAACATGCTCCAGGCAACGACACAGGACTTTTGTGCTGGCAGCTGGACTTCAGCTCCAGGTTGGTTAAACTGTCTCTCCTCAGTACCAATTCCTGTCAAGTGTCAGAGAAACAAGTCCCAAACGGAGTCCTTTGCTCCTCACATGAACACAACAAGACTTACAGTTTCAACCTACTCCATGGATGTGACCTTTTAAAAATCAATCCCAAACTACTGATCAGCAGTAGTGAGGTGATCTTCATGATTAAAAACAACCCTGCTCATCCCTTCACACCTAAAAAAAAAAAAAAAAAAAAAAAAAAAAAGGATGTCCTGGCCTGAAACAATTCTTACTTCTGCTAACAGCTTCATCGCCCCGTGCTCCTACCTATAAAAACTTTCCCTTTTGTATAACTTCTCAGGGCATCTCTCTACTTGCTTGATGGGATGTTGCTAGATTCATTAATCACTTAATAAGCCAAATAGATCTTCACATTTACTCACTCAAGTTTTTTTTTTTTTTCTTTTTTAACAAAAGGTATACCTGAACTAAATCTGGACTTTATCCTTTCACCTCCCCTTGCCTGGAAGAATAGTATGATTAAGAGAAGATGGAATAAGCATCACTGAAAGGGTTGTTAAAAATAGAGCCAGGGGGCGCCTCAGTCGGTTAAGCGGCCGACTTCAGCTCAGGTCATGATCTCGCGGTCCATGAGTTCGAGCCCCGCGTCGGGCTCTGTGCTGACAGCTCAGAGCCTGGAGCCTGTTTCAGATTCTGTGTCTCCCTCGCTCTGACCCTCCCCGTTCATGCTCTGTCTCTCTCTGTCTCAAAAATAAATAAACGTTAAAAAAAATTAAAAAAAAAATAGAGCCAGGAGGACATCGAGGAATTAAGACTATGTGTCTTTGGTCTCAAATTCTCAGCTAAAAGTCAAAATTTGTTGCATGTTTAAATGGACTTCCTACTTAATACTAGCTCTAGCAACCCATCACCTATAGATTACTGGAATTGTAGCTATACCGGCACCAATTAATTAAGCCTATCATTAAGGATTACTTACGAAAAGGCTTAATTTGTCCCCTGTATTAGTTGCTGTAACACCCCTATCCTCCCTGTCTATAGATCACATGGGAGACGATGGAGGTTTGTATGGGTCCTCAGAGAAATCAATATTATTATCCCTTGGCACCCTGTAGTACCGAGCCCTCACACCTTGCTCATAGCCACTCCTTTAATAGCAATACCTTTACTATTACAGACATTTGCAGTGCCTTCTTTAGCATACCTGTTGATCCTGAAAGTCAATTCTTGTTTACCTTCACCTGGGAAGGACAACAATATGCATGGACTGTCATGCCACAGGGATAAACTGAAAGCTCTGCTTATTTTTCTCAAATGCTAAAAGTAGACATTTCATAGAAATCTCTGAAGGCTCTCCCCTGTTACAATATGCCCTCTTATGTTCTCCTTCCCAAGAGGCCTATACTAAATACAACCTTCATCACTGGCTAAAAAGGGACTTAAGGTGTCTAAAGAATAATTACAATTTTGTTTTGCCCTGGATTAAATACTTGGGACACCTTATTTCAAATCAAGAGTTGCTCCTTGATCCAACTGGAGTCCAGGGAATATTGTCCTTCCCCCCTCAAAAACCAAATACCAACTACAGGGTTTTGGGGGCTTAGCTGGATACTGTAGAAACTGGGAACCCAACTTTTCAGCCTTGGCTTAACCACTTTATTCCCTCAACTCCAACCAACCTGATGCCCTTACGTGGAACAATGAAAGTCAAGAAGTCCTCATGAAACTAAAAGCCCCTCGAATCCACCAGTTTTGGAATGCCCTTGCCATTCTAACCCAGTGGGGGTTAGACAGGGGGACAAACACAGGCCTGTTGGCTATTATAGCCAACAGTTGGATCCTGTAGCCAATGGACTGCCACCCTGCATGAAAGCCAAAGCTGTAGGTGCTGAATTACTTGGAGAAGTCACCAAGGGTTCCCCATTATGTTCCCCCTTTCTCAATTCTTATCATACTCAGCATTTATCTTCTAGCAGATTAAACTCTTATAAAGTTCTCTATCAACTCCCAAATGTTACTGTCACATGCTATAATTCCTTAAATCCTGCTACCCGGCTGCCTTTACCCTCTGCTGAAACTCCTAGGACTGTATCTAACAGACTTCTCATACCACAATCAGATTTACAGGAAATGCCACTTGAAAATGCAGACAGTCTAGTTTACTGATGGCTCTTAAAAAACTATCAAGCTGGCTTTGAGGTTGTCTCCTTAACTGAAAACACTGAAGCAGACCTATCACAGTCTGCTTAGCTCATCAGCTAAGTCATCTTAGCTCAACAAGCTGAATCATTTGCCTTAATCCGAGCCTGACTTTTGGCAGAAGGACAGACCATTAACATTTACACCAATCGTTGCTGTGCTGTTGGTGTAGCACATGTTTTGGTATGTTCTGGGAACAAAGAGGGTTTTAACTTCTATTGGGCAACAGATTAAAAATAGTTCTTATGTCTTAGAACTGTTATATTGCTATTTCAAGGACCTACGTCTTTGGCTATTATGAAAATCCTGGCTATTCAATGGCAAACACCAAGGAAACAAAAGGGAATCATTTGGCTGGTGCAGCTGCCAAACAGGCTGCCTTTAAAAAATTTAAGCCATTTTTTGAATTCCCACTTGCTACTGACTTTAACAAAAAATCTTAAATACTTATAACACCCAAGGATTTGCCTCCGGAAGGGATCAAAAAAACTTGGTCTGATCAAGGCTGCCAATCTGACTCTCAATGAAATATTTGGTATGGGTCGAATGATAGACCAGTCCTCTCTGATTATGTCCAGAAACAAATTTTTAATTGTATTTATGAACTTAACTCATTGGAATACTGACAAGATGGTCTTTGGGGAAAGCAATACTTTTGGGAACCATTTTCAAAAGTATCCTCTCAAATTTATGAAAAATGTCAGATTTGCCCTAAACATACCCCTGGAAAACATCTTCATAGTTCAAAAGGACATTTTCCCTCCTGGTCTCTTTGAGGTATGGCAATTGGATCTTATCTAGCTGCCACCATCTCAGCAATATAAATATGTTTTTGTAATGGTTTGTGTATTTTCTCACTGGGTAGAAGCCTCTCCTTGCCACAGAGCTATAGCCTTAGCAGTAGGAAAAATGTCATTAGAAAAGATTATTACAAATTGGGGAATGCCCCCAGAACTTCATAGTGACTGAGGAATCCATTTCACTGGACAGATCTTATAGGTCATTTGCCACATTTGGCCACTTATGCAACATTTTGAGTGTGCCCATCATCCTCAATCATCTGGCCTTGTAGAATGTACCAAGGGCATTATAAAAATTCAGTTGGCAAAACTTATGGAATCTTTCCACCTGCCATGGCCAAGAGCTCTTCCCTTGGGACTGTTGACTCTTAGATCCATTTCCTATGGGTGACATAACTCTCTCCCTTTGAAATAATATTTGGAAGAGCAATGAGAATAGATCAAGGTGTATGTGAACCCAGATTACCTAAAGGTGAGATGATGACTTACTGTAAGGGATTAATTCAGACCCTATAAGGAAATGAAAAATTAGTAGGACAGTCTTTCTGCAGCATGCTCCAGGAGATGAAGACCTCAAACATCATGGCCTTCAACCCAGAGACATGGTTTATTGGAAAAGATACCTCCATAAAGATTCCCTCCAGCAAGATGTGGAGGATCATACCAGCTATTATTGACTAATCCTTGTGCTGCTAAATTAGAAGACATAGACTCATGGATATATGTTTCCTATTTTAAAAAGTCTTCAACATCTAACTGGGCTACCAACCAGAGACCTTAAACTAACCCTTTCTTGGAAAAAGAAGATGATGTCTGTGTAGACTGCTCTCCGAAGACTAAGGACCAGGCCACTATTATGTTAACAAGGTCCATCACACCTATTCTCATGAGGCTTATGAGTTAATATTTCTCTTCCTTCTCATCACCATTTTCAATTGGAAGAACAATGCTATAATTCATATGTCTCAATCCCTTGCTACTTCTGAAACCTTTACCTACAGGGTCCTTTACTGATAATGATGATCTCATAATGTTACCTATATACAGTTTCTCCATGGTCCCAAATATTTCCATTAGTTACTACAAAACACCGTCTCTAACACTTATTTTGTCAGGATATTCTTGCCTCAAGGAAAGCCTCCATGTTTCATGCTTATTCTTCCAAATTAGAGACAACCTTGAATGTAAACTTGGTACAGCCAATGTGGAAAACAGTATGGAGGTTCCTTAAAAAGTTAAAAATAGAACTACCTATGATCCCATAATCGCACTACTGGGTATTTACCCAAAGACTAAAAAAACATTAATTCAAAGGGATATATGCACCCCTCTGTTTATTGCAGCATTATTTACAATAGCCAAACTATGGAGGCAGCCTGTGTCCATGGATTTATGAATGGGTAAAGAAAATATGGTATATATACACAATGGAATATTACTCAGCCATAAAAAAGAATGAAACCTTGCCATTTGCAATGACATGGATGTAGCTAGAGAGTATAATCCTAAGTGAAATAAGTCAGAGAAAGACAAACACCATATGGTTTCACTCATATATGGAATATAAGAAAAAAAGGGGGGAAAAAGATAAACCAAGAAACAAATTTATCTATAAAGAACACTGATAGTTACCAGAGGGGAGGTGGTTGGGGGAATGGGTGAAATAGGTGATGAGGATTAAAGAGGACACTTGATGAACACTGAGTAATGTATAGAATTGTTGAATCACTGAACTGTACACCTGAAACTATTAAAACACTGTATGTTAACAGGAATTAAAAACTTAAAGTTCACCTCCTGCATTAATAGAACTTTCATTAGTAAAAGATGGCAACCCACTCCATTCTTTTCCTAGAATTACCTCTATACAAATTATATATCTTCTACCTGTCCAATACAATTTTTTTTCAACTATCCATCTCCATTAGGCCAAGCCCTTTGGATGTCTCCATTTGAGACATTAACACATTATGCACCAAGCCTTCTGATACCTTTGATAACTTAGTATTACCCTTTTATGAATAATATGTTTAACCAAACCATTGGAATCCCAAGGCTGTCTAATCCTGGGCTGGTTTCTAAAATGAAAGCTTAAACAATCAAACACTATCTGGAATTCTGGGCACCCCTGAATATCTTTGCACACATATTACCACACCTTAGGCATTTGGTTGTTTAGATATTATCACACTGGGCAATGCCTTTTGGACCACCTTATTTCCCTCTGACCATTCTTAGATCCCAATTAATCTCCCATCACATGAAGATAAGGGTCTTGTTCATAATAATTATCCTGATGAAAATCTTTCTGTTTGTGAATAGCTGTGGAAATGCCCAGGGATGTGATCTTCAGGCTTTTCTGGTGATATCCATAATTATCTCTTTTGAGGTTTATATTCCCGGCTGGGGGTTGGTACCTTCTAACATAACATCATGTTACCAAATTTAACCAGAACAATTAATAGAGTTACTAGCTCAATGGCCTGAGCTATTAGTTCTGAAAAAAAATCTTTAGATTCCCTAGCCCGAGTGGTTCTTGATAATAGAATAGCATTAGATTACAAAGTAGGGGTTTGTGCAATAGCTAAAACCTCATGCTGTATTATTCAAATTAGCTAAATTCTTAAAGGGACATTCAAGCTAAATTCCCTCATATTTTTAACTGGCTTCTCTTGGGATTTGGGACTCTGGTGTTCAAGTCTACAAATTGTATTATTAATTGCTGTTTTATTCTGTATATTATTCATTGTTTTGCTCAAAATAATGGTTGCTTAAAGTCTTAAAAACATTCTTCAAACTTACCCACTGACAATCAACAAGTGACACTTGAACTGACATAGCCTAAGGTCCACTTCCTTGAACCTCCTTGTTTCTCAGATGTACCCTTAAAACTCTTGCACAGCAAGCTTATTAAACATGATGAATATTGACCAACCATGAGACTCTCCCCTCCTGGAGAGTCGATAGATGTGGAGCAGGTTGTTGGCCACTCCAGCATCACAATGGGACTACAAAACCAAAGGTTTATCATTGATGCTTACTATATAGAAATACCTCAGTCAAAAGGGGGAAATGATAATGGAGAAAATAAAGCATTGCTAAGAGAGAGGGCTATTTAAAATGGATATTGGAGGACACTGAGGAAGTGGGGCTTAGGCACATCTCATGTCTCAAACCCTCAGAATTCTTGCTGAACTCCACTAAAAGTCAAAACATCTGCATATTAAAATGGGCATAAATGGACTTTCCATCTAACACTTTCTAGCAATTGATCACATATAGATTAGTCTTAGGGTAGCTATACCAGCACCAATCACATCTCATTCAAAATAACTTAAGTAAATTCCTTCTTTAAAAACTCTAACATCCATTATTTCTCCCCCAGAGTACACTTTTGATTTTGGTTGAATCTGTGTCTCTCAGATTGCAATCCCTAAGACCGCAACTAAATACATGTATTTTATTTTGCAACTTGCAAAACAAACTGAGTTGGATAATCAGGACATCTGGAATTTCCTTAGTTTTAACTTTTATCCAGACTAAGTCTTCAATAGGTCTCCAGAGATCCTCAGAAGTTAATATATAATCTATTTTACCCCTAAACCACCTCTTGAGTATTTTTGGTAGGGTTAGTGAGTCATATTTGCTATTGTCCTCCTGTCTTTCATAATTGTGTTCAAAATATATTTTATCAGAGAGACACTTAATACAGAATTCCAAATGGCTGTATAATATGGTAAAGCTGTATTAAGATAATTATCGTAGCCAGTGTAGCACCAAATTATAACAGCTGTCAAATTTTGTCCATTCAAAGGCTGTTTATAATTTCAGTAGGATGCTATAGATGTAAATAGTATATTAAGTTTAAAATTTGTCAATCTGAAAACGGGCTTAACCAGATTTTGGTCAGTTGTAAATTTAGTATAATGTATCAGCCTGTATTTCAAATTTGGCATGTAGTATGATATATATCCCAGAGCACTGACCAACATTATTTATTATTATTTTGGTTTATATTGTAGACTACTGAATTATTTTAGTGGGGGAAGACAAAAACTCAAAGGCAGTCTTTGGCAACAGAGAGATGCCCCCAGGAACAAAGGAACTGTCAGTACCATTTCCATCCCCTCCCCCTCAGCATAAGCACGGGGCTAGGTGCACACACCAACACACCACCAACACCTGCTACTAACTCACACCAAGCCCCAACCCCCATGCTCCTAGTCATGCTTGTTTCAGTCCCAGTGCTGTGGGCCTCCTCCCTCAGTAGACTGGCATAAACTCCTGCCAACACCACATCTCCCAATCTGAGAGTTTTGCAGGGTCTCCATTCTGGTGGAGACCTAGAGACAGATCTCAATTCACAAGCAGACTAGAGCACACCTAGTTAAAATTTGCCACATTCAGGCCAGGGGCCAAACATGGCCCACAACAGGAGAAGACAGCCTTTGCAGATGACTGGCCTGAAGGATAAAGTGGCCAGGACACAACAGCAGCATGCAGAATACATTCAAGACACTCTCTGAAGTGCCAGTCCCTGGGAAACAAGGGACACAACCCTGTAGGGCACTAAACAACCTCTTCTTCATAAGGCCATTACATTTAAGAACAGGACATGTAGCTGACTTTCCTAACACAGAAATAGGCACAGAAACTTAGACAAAATAAGACAGAGGAATTTGCCCTAAATGAAACAGAACAAGGCCATGGCTAGAGATCTAAGTGAAACAGATATAAGTGACATGTCTGATGGAGAATTTAAAGTAATTATCATTGGGGTGCCTGGGTGGCTCAGTTGTTTAAGAGTCCAACTCTTGGTTTTGGCTCAGGTCATGATCTCATGGTTAGGGTCAATCCCTGTGTTCAGCTCTGAGCTGACAGTGTGGAGCCTGCTTAGGATTCTCTCTCTCCCTCTCTCTTTGCCCTCCTGGTTACACACACTCTGTCTCAAAAATAAATCAACATAAAAAAATGATCATAAAGATACTCATTGGGCTTGAGAAAAGAATGGAAGACATCAGTGAGACCCTTAAAACAGAGATAAGGAATAACAAAAGGCATCCAGATTGGCAAGGAGGAAGACAAACTTTCACTCTTCACAGATGACATGATACTCTATGTGGAAAATCCAAAAGACTCCACTAAAAACCCGCTAGAACTAATACATGAATTCAGCAATGTCTCAGGATATAAAATCAATGTACAGAAATCAATTGCATTTCTGTACACCAATAATGAAGCAGCAAAAAGAGAAATCCAGGAATCGGTCCCATTTACAATTACACCAAAACCCATAAAATACCTATGAATAAGCCTAACAGGTAAAAAATCTATACACTGCAAACTATAGAAAGCTTATGAAAGAAACTGAAAAACTGAAAAAATGGAAAAACATTCTATGCTCATGGATTGGAAGAATAAATGTTGTTAAAATGTCAATACTACCCAAAACAATCTACATATTCAATGCAATCCCTATCAAAATAATACAAGCATTCTTCAGAGCTAGAACAAACAATCCTAAAATTTGTATGTAACCACAAAAGACCCTGAATGGCCAAATTAATCTTGAAAAAGAAATCCAAAACTGGAGGCATCACAATTCCAGACTCCAAGCTATCTTACAAAGCTGTAATCATCAAGACAGTATGGTACTGGCACAAGAACAGACACTCAGATCAATGGAACTTCTAGAATAGAGAACCCAGAAATGGACCCACAAACATATGGCCAACTAATCTTTGACAAAGCAGGAAAGAATATCCAATGGAGAAAAGATAGTCTCTTTAGCGAACGGTGCTGGGAAAACTGGACAACAACATACAGAAGAATGAACCTGAATCACTTTCTTACATGATACACAAACTCAAAATGGATGAAAGACCTAAACATAAGAGAGGAAGCCAAAATCCCAGAGGAGAAAACTGGCAACAATCTCTTTGACCTTAGCTGCAGCAACTTCTTACTTGACATGTCTCCCAAGATAAGAGAAACAAAAGCAAAAATGAACTATTGGGACCTCATCAAGATAAACTTTTGCACGGCAAAGGAAACAATCAGCAAAACTAAAAGGCAACTGACAGAATGGGAAAAGATATTTGTAAATGACATATCAGATAAAGGTTTAGTATCCAAAATCTATAAAGAACTTATCAAACTCAACACCTAAAATACAAATAATCCAGTGAAGAAATAGGCAGAAGACATGAATAGACACACTTTTCCAAAGAAGACATCCAGATGGCTAACAGACACATGAAAAAATGCTCAACATCATTCACCATCAGGGAAATGCAAATTAAAGCCACACTGAGATACCATCTCACACATGTCAGAATGGCTAAAATTAACAACTCAGGCAATAACAGATATTTGCAGGAATGCGGAGGAAGAGGAACTCTTTTGCACTGCTGGTGGGAATTCAAGCTGGTGCAGCCACTCTGGAAAACAGTATGGAGGTTCCTAAAAAAATTGAAAATAGAACTATCCTATGACCCAGCAATTGCACTACTAGGTAATTATCCAAAGAATACGAAGTGTGGATTTGAAGGGGCATATATAACCCAATGTTTATAGCAGTGCTATCAACAACAGCCAAAGTATGGAAAAAACCCAAATGTCCACTGATGAACAGATAAAGATATATGCATAAGATGTATATACAGAATGCAATATTACTCAGTGATCAAACAGAATGAAATCTTGCCATTTGCAACTACGCGGATGGAACTAGAGTGTATTATGCTAAGCAAAATAATCCAGAGAAAAACAAATATCATATTATTTCATTCATATGTGGAATTTAAAATATGAAACAGATGAACATAAGGGAAGGGAAGCAAAAATAATATAAAAACAGAGGGAGGATTGCTGTTGGGGTATTGGGTGGAGGGAAGGGCTAAAGGGATGAGGGGCAATAAGGAGGACACTTGTTGGGATCAGCACTGGGTTTTATAGGTAGTGATGAATCACTAAATTCTGTTCCTGAAATTATTGCACTGTATGTTAACTAACTTGGATTTAAATTAAAAAAAAGAGATAACGTTTCAATAAAAATGAGAAACATGCTCAATGGAATGAACAACAGCCTAGAAGAAGCAGAGGAACAAATTAATGACCTAAAATACAGTGATGGAAAGTAATCAAGCTGAACAAAAGAGGAAAAAACGAACTACGCAAAACAAGAATAGACATAGGGAATTCAGTGACTCCATCAAATATAATAACATTTGTATTATAGGGATATCAGAAGAAGCAGCAAGAGAAAAGGGGGAAGAAAATATATTTAAAGAAGTAATAGCTGAAAACTTCCTTCATCTGGGGAAGGAAACAGATATCCAGATCCAGGAGGCACAGAGAACCCCCAACAAAATCAAAAGCAGATCCGCACCAAGACATATTGTAATTATAGTGATAAAAAAAAAAATAAAAGCAGCAAGACTAAGAAAGACCGTTGCATACAAGGGAAACTCCATAAGGCTATCAGTGAATTTTTCAGCAGAAACTTTGCAAGCTAGAAGGGAGTGGCATGATATATTCAACATGCCAAATAGGAAAAACCTGCAGCCAAGAAAACTCTATCCAGCAAGGCTATCATTCGGAATAGGGGAGATAAAGAATTTCTCAGAAAAACAAAACCCAAAGGAGTTCATGACCACTAAACCAGTCCTGCAAGAGATATTAAAGAGTGTTTTCTTCAAAGTGACAATGTTAAAGTAGGAAACACAAAAGTAGAAAAATGAATATTTCTGTAAAAAATCAGCTAAGGAACTCACAAAATAAAAAGATGTAAATCATGGCATCATAGACATAATATTTGGGGAGGAGAGGAGTAAAGAATGGTTTCAAACTTATATGACCATCAAATTATAGACTGCTATATGCATAAGATGTTATATACAAACCTAATGGCAGCCACAAATAACCTCTAATAGATATGCAAAGAATAAATAGAAATCCAAATATATCACTGAACAAGCAAACTGTGAAAGAGAGAAAGAAAAGATGAAAGAAAAACTTCAGAAACAATCACAAAACAAGGGATAAAATGGCAATAAATACATATCTATCAATAGTTATTTTTTGTTTTGTCTTTAACATTTATTGACATTGTTTACCATAAGGACTGCAAAGAATGACTCAGATGTGTTTACTTAGAAAGGGTGTGGCACTGAGTGACTCACTGCTGCCCAAGTTCCAGAGCTCTTCCTGTAGGGTGTAAAGGACACGTGTCAGCTACAGGAACCTTATCCCGGCTTCTAATTAGATGCCATCACATATCCTGTCACCCTTCTGCATACCCATGGGGACACAGTAAGTGCCAGCCAAGTTGTTGCCAAGCCTGGGGACAATCCTGGCACCATGACACTAGCAAATGCACTCAGCCAGCTTATGAATATGAGTCTTGGGACCCTCCCTATAGTTGAGGTGGCAGAGGTTCCCACATCGAGAAAGAAGTGTAGTCTGTAGTTCTCTGAAACCATGCTGGCCTGGCTGGAAAAATAATGGGGTATACAGGTGTAGGTTGCTGGCCTAGGATGCTTCTCCACTCCGTATTCTCCTTCACTCTGGCCCAGTGCTGTGCATGCTGAACCCACATACACTTGTCGGTCCTCCAAGGTAAAACGTGTCAGCAATACTTGGTGGTTTATTGCCAATGGGCACCAACATCCCACCCCAAAGAGATTCTGAAAAAACTGAATCGAATATGAGTTGTTTATTCAACCGAAGCTTGAAATCTTCTTTTATGAAGCTTATGTCCCCTGTGGTGTAGCCTGCCAGTTCCTGGTGAACTTTCAGCAAAGTACCTCCTCTTGGCAAGATGGAGGAGTTCCAACAGTTGATGACCATTGCTTCATGACTTCAGTGAGTGTCCACTTTCCTTCCTGACAGTAAAGGATGCCATCCTCCTGAAGCAGCCCAGCTCTCACCACATGCCCTCCCACTTGATGGTGTGACTGGTCTTCCATTAATCTTCCATTAATCTCCTTAATTTGGCTTATTTCAAAGGTAATGTCTAGTGCATTTGGAAGTGCATCATCACTTTGTCATATATTAATCAAAACATTCACTTGCCTAAATATTCCTAGGTGAAGCAATTTTTCACAGACTTTGTGAGATTTCCATATCACCTCAATAAGGTTTTTACCTTAAGAAAGTCTCCAATTTCACATATGATGACATCATCTTTAGTTCTTCCAAGTCTATCAAAATGAAGGTGTTAAACAACCACATCTTTATTTTCAAGGATTTCCTGTTTAGCTTCAGGTTCAGCTTCAACAAGTTCAGCTTATCTCCTACTGCTCCAAATCAGGTCCATTAGCTGGAAGAGGCTCCCATCTCCAGGCGTGTATTGTCCCTATGACTTCCACTGGTTACCACCTTGCAGAGCTGCCTGGGCCTGACCATGGCTCAGCTGGTGAGAGCAGAGGGCAGGTCCGCTGTGGTGGAGCAACTAGTCAATGCAACACTCACAAGCCCTTAGACACGGTGCACTCTATCAATCATTACTTTCAATGTAAATGGGCTAAACACTCCAAAAGACAGGGTGACCGGTGGATAAAAAAAAGAAAGAGACCCAACTATATGCTGCCTATAGAAAACTCATTTTAGACCTAAAGACCCCTGCATACTGAAAGTGAGGGGATCGAGAGACATTTATCATGCAAATGATGTCAAAAGAAAGCTGAAGTAGTAATACTTAGATAAGTAGATTTTATATGCTTTTTTAAAATTTTAGTTTTAATTTTTTTTGTTTGTTTAAAGAGAGAGCATGAATGGGGGAGAGGGGCAGAAAAAGAGAGAAGATCTTAAGCAGGCTCCATGCTCAGCATATATAAAAAACACACAGTGAACATCATACTCAATGAGGGAAAAATGGAAAACTTGCCCCCTAAGGTCAGGAACAAGACAAGGATGTCTACTTTCATCACTTTTATTCAACATAGTACTGGGTGTCCTAGCCACAGTAATAAGATTAAAAGAAATAAAAGGCGGATGCAAGGAAGAATTCCAACTTCACTATTTGCAAATAACCTAATACTAGATATAGAAAGTCCAAAAGAGGGGCGCCTGGGTGGCTCAGTCGGTTAAGCGTCCGACTTCAGCTCAGGTCACGATCTCACGGTCCGTGAGTTCGAGCCCCGCATCGGGCTCTGGGCTAATGGCTCAGAGCCTGGAGCCTGCTTCCGATTCTGTGTCTCCCTCTCTCTCTGCCCCTCCCCCATTCATGCTCTGTCTCTCTCTGTCTCAAAAATAAACGTTAAAAAAAATTAAAAAAAATTAAAAAAAAAATTAAAAAAAAAGAAAGTCCAAAAGACTTCACAGAAGAACTACTATAACTGATAAATGAATTTTGTAAAGTTGCAGGATACAAAATCAAAGTGCAGAAATCTGTTGCATTACTATGCAATAATGAAGAATATAAATTAAGAAAAAAATTCCATTTACAATTGCACCAAAAATAATAAAATAGGAATAAATCTAACCAAAGAGGTAAAAGACCTGTACTCTGAAAAATATAAAACATTGCTGAAAGAAATTGAAGAAGACACAAAGAAATGGAAAACCATTCCATGTTCATGGATTAGAAGGACAAATACTGTTGAAATGTCTATACTATCCAAAGCAATCTACAGATTTAATGCAATCTCTATCAAAATACTAAAAGCATTGTTCACAGAACTAGAACAAATGATTCTAAAATTTACATGGAACCACAGAGACCCCAAATAGCCAAAGCAATTTTGAAAAAGAAAGCTGAGGGGCGCCTGGGTGGCGCAGTCGGTTAAGCGTCCGACTTCAGCCAGGTCACGATCTCGAGGTCCGTGAGTTCGAGCCCCGCGTCAGGCTCTGGGCTGACGGCTCGGAGCCTGGAGCCTGTTTCCGATTCTGTGTCTCCCTCTCTCTCTGCCCCTCCCCTGTTCATGCTCTGTCTCTCTCTGTCCCAAAAATAAATAAAACGTTGAAAAAAAAAAAAAACTAAAAAAAAAAATGCAGGAAAGAATATGGAATGGTAAAAAGACAGTCTCCTTAGCAAATGATGTTAGGGAAACTGGACCATTTTCTTATACTATACCACAAAAACAAACTCAAAATGGATTAAAGACCTAAATGTGAGACCTGAAACCATAAAAATACCAGGAGGGAGCACAGGCAACAATATCTTTGATACTGGCCATGGCAACATTTTTCTAGCTATGTCCCTTGAGGTAAGGGACATAAAAGCAAAAATAAACTATTCACTACATCAAAATAAGCTTCTATACAGTACAGGAAACAATAAAATTAAAGGGCAACCTACTGAAAAGGAGAAGATATTTGCAAATGACACATCTAATAAAGGGTTAGTATCCAAAATATATAAAGAATTTATATAACTGAGTACCCAAAAAACAATCCAATAAAAACTGGGCAGAAGGAATGAACAGTCATTTCTCCAAAGAAGACATGCAGAAGGCCAACAGACACATGAAAAGATGCTCAACATCACTCATCATCAGGAAAATGCAAAATCAAAACTACATTGAGATGTCACCTCACACCTGTCAGACTGGCTAAAATAAAACACACAGCAAGTGTTGGCAAAGATGTGGAAAAAAAGAAACACTCTTGCACTGTTGATGGTAATGCAAACTGGTCTAGCCAATGTGGAAAACTGTATGGATTTTCGTCAAAAATAGAACTATGATCCAGTAATCACACTACTGAGTATTTACCTAAAGAATATGAAAGCACTAATTCAAAGAGACATATGTTTATAGCAGCATTATTTACAATAGCCAAACTATGGAAGCAGCCCAAGTATCTATTGACTGATGAATTGATAAAGACAATGTGGTGTGTGTGTGTGTGTGTGTGTGTGTACACACACACAGTGGGATATTATTTAGTCATAAAAAAGAATGAAATTTTTGCCATTTGCAATGACATGGATGGAGCTAGACAGTGTAATGCTAAACGAAATAAGTCAGAGAAAGACAAATACCATATGATTTCACTCATATGTGGAATTTAAGAAACAAAACAAAGGGATGAAAAAGAGGGAAGCCAAGAAACATATTCTTAACTGTTGAGAACAGAGGTTGGTGTGGGGGATGGGTGAAATAAGTGATGGGGATTAAGGAGTGCACTTGTCATGATGACTATTGGTGATGTATGGATTTGGTTGACTGACTATATTGTACACCTGAAACTAATATAACACTGTATATTAACTATACTGGAATTAAAATTAAAAAAAAATAAAATTCACGTGGAAGAGTAGAGAGCCAACAATAGCCAAAACCATTATATAGCTTTATAATACATGCTAGGGAACGTCTCCTCACTTTGTACATACCTCGGTCAATGGTAAACTGTCTTATTAGAATTAACTTTGAAGAAGAATCACAATAAACAGTGTTATGCAGCATCACAGAGACCCAGTCAGAGATCCACACAAACATAGAACCTGGAAATATGAAGGTTGTATTCCACACAAGGGAAAAAGCATAGATTCTCTGATAATGAGTGTAACTGACATGTAAAAAGATTTGGACTCTGATCTTTTTGATCTTTTGAAAAAGGTTTTTACAAAGCCTGTATCTGACAGCTTATATTTTATTATAGTGTTCACTGTTGCACGGAAGTTTATTTTCATTATTAAATTTAATATAAAAAAAACTATCTTATTTCAAGGTAGGGAAGGATTTCTAAAATAAGGCACAAGAAACACAAGAAAAGAAAGAAAGAAAGAAAAAAGAATAAGAAAAAAAGAAAGAAACAGCAACTAAGGAAAACATTCCCGTGTTCTTAGAAGCATTAAGTAAATAGATGGCAATAGGCAGAAAGGAAAAGTACTGGCATGAAAAGTAATATCCAGGGTAGGAAGAAACCCAGACCCCTTTGCTCCTAAGGGCAACAATTCATACCCAGGAGTGATGATGATTTTAACCCATTTGACCCTGGTAACTTAACCTACTAGAAGCGAGGCCCATGAAAATACACAAAACTAAAACAAATGATAATATGGGATGAATCAGAGTCACCGAAGAGAGCTTTACTAGACCAAAAAAAAAAAAAAAAATTGGAATGGAGTTCCAACAAACTGATTTGGACACAGAAACCCAGTGAATATTAGATTCATGGCCCAAAAGAAGACAAAACTTTATTCTCACAGGAGCAGGTATTATGCAACTTGGACCCATTACCACTTGACACCTTTGAATATTTGGAGAAAAAAAATTACTGATTTACAAAGATCTGTGATTAGCAGCAACCTGGAGATTAAGATGGCCTCTACCTAATATATTTATCCCTAAAAGCATATTCATTGAGAACAGCAGGAGAATCTACTAATATAATAAAATTAGGATTATGAACTGTGATTCATGATAGGGGACACTCTCACCAATATATGTGGAAGCAACAGAAAAAATTGAAAAGATCAGTTTAAAAGCTGAGCCCCCATAGGACAGAAAAGCATTATAGTATTTGCAGGTTCCAGAAACAAAGGATAACTGATTGATTTGATAAGAACAACTGAGGAACTAAGTCAAAATAAAGGCTTTAACACTCATGTTTATCAACAAAACAGGCCTACACCTAATGTACATAGATGCAATCAAAATAGGTCATTTAGAACTAAATATGCAAGACCCATTTGGCCACCTAAGCCATTTAGACTACCACTCTTTATAACAAATTATGAAGATAGAAACCCAAAGAGAAACCCCAGAAAATATGCTTGTGCAGTGTCAGAGAAATGGAAACAACCACCTTTTAAATAGACCTAAGAAAAATAAACCTACATATAGACCCACTGACCTATTTATTGTGAACAGTTACCCCATTTAAAAAACTTAATTCTATTAATAGACAAGCCATTGGTAGCCAGAGGAGAGCAACCCCCCTAGAGTCTGGGCAGTCTCTTGTCTCTTGGCCCAAGCTGGTGACAGTCACTCAAGTTATACTGGCCATTTCAATAGAAACCACTTCATAAGTAAAAATGCTACATATATCACTATGTTGTTAGATATAGGGTTCTAAGTACCATTATACTAGGCTATCCTACTAATTTAGAAAACTTTAACAATAAAAAGGAATTAGTTGAAGGATTAAGGTGAAAATTAACCCCAGGGACAATGGTACATAGATTCCTAACAATGTGATAGATCACTCATTATGGATAAATGCCTTATTGGTCCCGATTTAGAAAACATTCTTGGACTAGATGTAATAGGACATATAAAAATTAAGAGAAACATTCAGGAATCCCTAAAGGAACAAATTATCATCCCTATATTTTGCGATTAACAATCCAATCTGGCCTGTTAAAAAGCCAGATGGATCATATAGACTTACAGTAGATTAGAAGAAGTTAAACAAATACTCTCTTAAAATTGAGGAAGTACTCCTAGATTTAGGCATTATCCTAATCAGTATCATCACTGGATTGGGAACTTATTACATGGTGATAGACTTATCTGACATGTTCTTTGCTATTCTAATCGATGAGGAGAGCCAATCCATGACTGCATTCATTGGGAAGGCAGACAATATCAGTTTACTAGGTTACCCCAAGATTAACACAAGAGACCAGTAATAGCCCACAACTTTCTAACACAAAACATCCAGGTTTTTCAGGAAAACAACACACACAAACCAGCATTTCCTATATTGATGACACACTTACTTGTGGTGATAACTTGGAAGAACAGACTAGAGTCACTATAGAATTAATTGAAATCTTTACACTCACAGGATGGACAACTGACCACAGTAACATACAGGGACACTACACTAAAATTTCTAGGTCTTCTGAAGGCAGAATATATGAGACCCAGTCACAGACAAGCTAGATTGCACTTCATTTGTACCACAAAATCAGCAGCTCAGAAACTGATAGGACTTTTTGGATATTGGAAATAGCACATACCACATCTGAAGATATTAAAACACATTTTTGAAATAAATAGGAAGAGTAGGGAATTTAGGTGGAGACCCATGAGGCAGTCTTTATTTCAAAAATGCTGTCAGAACTTATAATACCATCTCATGAGGGCTCTGTATATAAACCAGAGTGCCTATACTCACAAGGGTTTGGACTAAAACACCACTATGGACTAAAACACCACAGGACCCCCAAATATTACCCAACTGTATTTTGGACTAAGAAGTTCCTGTGGTCCAACAACAGGCACCAACCAATTAAGGGCTCACCCAGGTACTCTATGAGCCCTACAAAATTCAGAACCACTGACAGAAAGTAAACTAATTACACCTAAGCTACAACAGCCTATTCTGGAATGGGTAAAGCAGACCCCTGACCATAAAGTCCTAACATGGAAATGGTATATTTCCAAGCGGGACAAACAGATTGAGGGTCAGCTTTGTGTGAACTGAGAAAATCTCCACTATGCCAATAGTGGACTTGCCAGAATTCCTGAAGGCAAGCCTATCCACGCTCCAGCAGTTGGGCAATGGGGACTGCCCTGGTCCCTGGCACCCAGTAATGCCTGGTTCATACACACATCAGCCTCCATGACACCATCTGGAGAATGCTGGCCAGTGGCCTTGAGGACTAATGATGGTCTAACCCTGACAGATTCAGGCTTGAGAAAATCAGCACAATATGCTGAATTAATGGCCATAAAAGTAACTGATGAACAATCTGTTAAAGAAAATCAGAATGACCTATATCTTTCTCAGACCCATGGGAAATAGCTGTTGGAATAGCTCTTTGGTCAGGAACATGGTGGGGAAATGACTGGAAAATAGGAAATATGAACATATGGAGTAAGGATATGGCAGAAAATAGCACTGGCTGACGTCTTCATGTTCATCACACATGTCTCGGCATATCAGAAAGATAAGGCTCAAGTACCAAAACTTAATGACCAGATAGACAAACTCACTAGGAAAACTAAGAGGCCCAAATTCCCCAAATTTAACAAAAACACAATGATTCATGACTAAGGAGGAAACCAATTCAAAACACAACCATATATAAACAAGCAGAACAATGGAACATAAGACCTGAGCACACAAATATGCCAAGTGATTGGGTCATTGCATGGGCACATATCACCAAACAAATCATGCTGGGACACAAAGCACTAGGACATGATTAGGAAAATAAATATGTATATATCTACCAAATACCACCACTTTCAAATTAAGAAATGTGGGAATTGCTGAAAGTTTAAAGTGTGAAGGTCACTAATGAATAGTCTGTAAGGTCAAAGAAGCAGACAGACCCTTCCAGATTATACAAATGATTGTATAGGACCCTTATTTGTACCAGAGAACAAATTATGCATGCACTTTGTAGACACATGGTCAGGAATAGGATTACTCTATCCTTGCAGGAAAAATGATCAGAAATCTACCATCAGAGCATTAGAAATCGGGATTGCTTGCTATGGTATCCCAATTAAATCAGGGTCCCCACTGCAAAGGAGAGCAAGTACAAGAATGGGCTAAGAACAAAGCATGGTAAGATACAAAGGACTTACACCTACAAGCCCAACCATGTCTGGGTCAAATGAAAGGTGCAATGGCTTACTCAAGCAGAAGCTGACTAATAAGCCTGATACAAAAGCTTGGATGAAACCAATCTGGGAGGTGGCAAGATCTCTAAACCATAAATATGGAAAGAATGGAAAAACTCCTATCGCATTAATACTGCAAGCACCTCTACAGATGAGACCACTGACAAACTCCAGAATCTAAACTAGAAGGAAAACATTTAAAAAAACATAATGGTATATATATAGTACTAGGAAAATTATGGTACCTGCCATCAATACAACCTACTGGATGACTGAAGAAAAAACTACATTACATCACATTAAAGAAAATAATATGATGACTCTGAAAATGGCAGGCATAAGAACACCATCTTTATTGTATTGACACCAGATGCCTGATATTTAGCCTCGCAAGATGGAGGGCGACTATGCTAGAGGGAATATAGGCAATAACGGACGTCATAATGGTAGATATCCTTGGGTGGCAAGAACAAGGAGAAGGAATTAAAAATGCCAAGGAAACTATCCTTATTTTGCAGGCATGAATCCACGATGCATCTTGAACCCTACCAAGATTACTAACGGGTCAGTGCAGCATGCTGCCTGCTGCCCATACTCCGTTGCCTATTGCTCCCTGTTGGATACCATAGTCATTACAGCTATGGATACTCCTCTGATGGCTCCAGCAATAGGAGCTGTGCCAGTGTTCCGAACTGGAATGCCACTTTCTGGTCCGGCACAACTCCACTGTCTGTGACATCCTCCGCATTCTCCAGAGATCACTAGTCTAGTCACCTTATTGCAACGGAGGACTCATCAACATCACCGGCATCAACCAACCCAGCCTCTGCACCCCATCCTTCGCTGTCAGCACTATCTACTCACTGGGAAAGCTTCAATCAGTAGAGACACCAAATACTTAGGGAAGCTGATGAAGCAGTGGCGACCTCCATTTTAATCTCCACAAGAACCATCAAGGATTCTGAACAACAACTCTATTAGACATTGACTTGGAGGATGAAGACTGGCCTGAACTATTAACTGGCTTTTGGTATCATAACCCAGCACATACATTTCGTCAACCAGGTTCTGAATTTTTTACTTTTTAAAAAAAATATCTATTTTTGAAAGAGAGAGAGAGAGGAAGGGGCAGAGAGAAGGGACACAGAGAATCCCAAGCAAGCCCTGCACTGGCAGTGCAGAGTCCCATGAGGGGCTCCATCCCATGAACGCTGACATGACCTCAGCCAAAATTAAGAGTCAGATGCTCAACTGACTGAGCCACCCGGGCATCTCTGTAGTTTTATCCTACTAAATTGAGGCAGCATTGGACACATCACAGAGACTCTGAAAATAACCTGGATTTAGTTCGTGATTTGTGTGTGAGCATTTTAGTGTAAAAGAGCAGCTGGTGAATACACAGAATAGGAATTATATCTTTAAATATAAATAGGCCAAAAACTGATCATCTACTACACTCCTGATTTACACTGTTTAACCCATATTCACCTACTAGGAAGTGAATAATAGATCTATGGACATTATGCCCAGACTTTAAAAGAACCAGGGACATTATGTGGTGTATAGAGAACACCCAGGAAACTTAGCACATAACACATATCATTATCTTCTGTAATATGATCAAGTTACTATCTCCTATCACAGACCTCTACCCCAAGGGTGTAGAAATCATTGTTAATAAATCCATACCAGTCATATTGCAATTTATAATCATAGTCTATACATTAAAATTTAACATGTAGGACTTTCTAGGCAAATACAAATCCCCAATTTGTGCTTGGGTTTATCCAGCTCCTTTATATCCAACTTACAACATATGCCAAAAACAGCTCAAAGGAAGGAAAGCCTTATGGTTCCTTGTTGGACTGGTAGGAGGCTTAAGTGGAGGAACAATGGCAGCCACTTTTTCTCAATTCCAAATCAAATCACATTAAATTCTTAAACTTTGCTCTCAATTTGACACACATGAGGTGGCAGTTTTGTCATCATTGGGTATACAGATGGATACAATTAGCCTTATGTTACAAAACATAAATTTCACATGGCAGTAAAAAACAAAGCAGCCAGAGAAAATGCTAAAAAATAGCAACACTAAAAAAAACCCCCAAATATGTTTTATGTACACTGTCAATGTACAGTTAGGGATGGCTGATATGTGGAGTACTCTTAGGACAGCTATAATCTTGGGTCAATACTGATTGTCTGAGATAACAGCCCAACCAGAAGTAGATATAATACATTCTAATGACTGTTATTCCTTGGACAACTATGAAATTAGAATATTGGCACTTAAGTAAGGAAACTTGTCAGGTTACCACACTTTGCAGTTTCCCAATATCAAAAAAGAGTGTGGAGCCCACTGGCTATGGAAAGACCCCTTATGATAAAAGGAAAACATGTTCCTAAGGATACATTGTTGGAATGAATCCAAAGTACCTTTATGACTGCTAGATCTTTGAAGATATCTATAGTATAAGTACTTATGACTATGGCTTTGGTGCCTCCCCAACCAGTTATATATAACATAGAGCTAGTATGCTCTAAGCCAAACCTCACTCTTATCTATTGGAGTCAAGGAAAAAATAAGGAACAGAACATTACCTGTGTAAAACTACAACAGGTAAAGAATATGACAATACAAGGAAAAAGATGTTAATTAAGTTCAGCAGAAGATAAAGGAACCATTAAAATAACCAGAGACATGTTTCACATCAAGCCTCCAAAATTAATAATGTAAATCTCACATGAGAAAACTTAAGAAAAGTGAAGATATATTTGGAAGGTGAGATTAATAAAGTCAAACTACCTTTACAGGAATTTAAAAGAACAAAAATGTGCATTTATAAAAATAATGGCAGTTTTGAGTTCTAGTGTTATGGCAGTTGAACACTGTTAAACTGTTTGATAGTGCTGTGCAAGCGTGCACCCCCTGGAACTTTATAAAAATGATCTTTACTTAGAAACGTAATTGTATGGAAATTTAACTGAGTCATTTAAGAAGCTTAACTTTTGGTTGCTTTATAATTAAACATGGTACCATGCTAAAGAGCTTTGTTATATTTATATTGATAACATTAGGAATATGGTTGCTTAAACTGGTCATTAAACTATAACATAAGAGAATGTTTGCCAAAGGAGAAATATTGTACAAATATGACTTAGTACCTGTGATGAATATTGTAAGTGTTGTAGGATCACAGGGTGGATTCATATCTTTGTGAATTTAGGTTTGTACAGGAAATTTGTATTAATTAGCTTTAGAGTGATTTGAAATCACAGGATCGACTGTTGTGTATTGGTTTGACATGATTTTAAATCCACTTATCTATGACAAAGACAAAAAAAGTTGTTCTTAGAAGTGAAGTTGTTTTGATGGAACAATGGAGTTGTGTCAGGATGTCATCATCTCATCTGTTCTCACTCATAACTTAGTAGCTCAGCTGCTGGGGGCCCTGGTCACAGGTTTATCAATAAAAATGTATGAAGAAGCAAAGCAACTATGGCAAAGGAACATTAGACTATAAATACTGAGAATTTGTGAGAACTATCGTAAAGTGTTTGGTCTGGGCAAGGCTACACTTTGCTGATCTAAAATGACTCTTGAAGACCTAGGGGCAAATAGCTCCTGCCATGGTTAAGACGGCTCTTCTACTGACTGTGGTGAAAGGCATGTGGTATCCCTTCAAAGAAGGGATCTTGCCCATCAACACCAGTGCTCTTGCTCTAGCAACATGTTCTAGCTACACGAGACTTTAGCGCTGGCATCTGGACTTCAGCTCCAAGTTGGCTAACCTGTCTTCTGGGTACCACCTCCTATAAAATTACGCCTCAACTAAACTTGAACTTTATACATTTCATCTCCCCTTGCCTAGAACAATAGCATGACTAATCCAACCTTGGTTTGGAGTATGTTATTTCCGTAGTGGCTAATGAAAAGACATTCTCTTGTATGCTATTGGCTTGTGAAATTTGCACAGTGAATTGTTGGCAAAGACAAAGTCAGCCTTTGAGTATTATTTGCCTTACAAACAACACAGCTTTCAGAGGGATTATGCACAATTGTGTAGGTTAAGGCTTAGAATTAGGCAGAGGCCAGGCACCCCCAACAGCCTGACCTGGACTTGCCTGACATTGCCTGATCTGCGCCTCCTGCACCCTGTCAGTCATCTTTGGCTAGTCTGAGCTCTCCAGGCCTGTGGACCTAGTTCTCGTCCCCAATAACCTACATTACCTCATAGATGTAGGGACCCCTTCCTCCCAAAATCACTGTGAGGCAGCCATCAAAATAGGTGACATTCAGTCCCCATGTGTACTTACTGTTTGCTGGGGTTCCAGGCTTCTGCAGCAATCAAGGCTCCCAGCTGTCTTTTGTTGGCAGACACCTTGGCCACCCTGCTTGATCCAGTCATGGAAAGGCAGTGGAGATCTGCCAGCTCTGCCTTCAAGGGGAATATGGATTATGCGTAGGTTAGCGTTTCAAATTAGTCAGGTGCCAGATACACAGTGCCCCTCCCCTGTGAACCAGCCTCACTGGACATTGACCTGCTGTAGGTCAGGGGTGCCCTGACTTGGGCAGCCCATGCATATGCTGTATATGCTCTTTCAGTTGCTTTTAGGCAGCTGGGTCCCTCCAGGCCTTTGGAAGCTTGGGCCATCCACAACAACCTGCGTTGCCTCAAGAGTAGAGGGAGCCTAAACTGTGAACATCACTCTGAGATGTCAGTTGTATGGGCAATAGTCTGTGCCCATGGGGACTTGCTGTCAGCCGGGGTTCTCAGTTTCTGCTGTAATTGAGGCTTCCAAGTATCTTTTATTGGAGGATACCCTGGCCAGCCTGCCTGGTCCAGTCCTAGCAAGGCAGTCCAGATGACTCCAGCTCTGTCTTCACTGTGGATACATGCATTAGTATAGGTGAGGGCTTGGATATGGCAGACACTAGATACTCCAGCAAAAATGAGTAAAGGAAACCTCCCTCACCGAAAATGGAGTCAGAAGCCCTGGAGGGGAGCTCCTAATGCTCATATGACTCATTGCAGCCAGGATAACCATTGCAGCCAGGATAACCATCACATAGGATTATGAAAAGGATAACTTTTCACATAGGATTTTCTTCTCCTACTTTTAAGAACAAAGATCCATGCCTGCCCCAACAACAATGCACCAACCACCACCTGCAGCCAAGGAGAAACTTCTGTAACCTGGAACACTTGTCCTTTTCCAGAGAACTTTAAAAAATAAAAACCTTCTCAATTTCCTCCAAAAACACTAAAAACTGACCGTCCCTTTGTCTCTTCATATTTGCCTATGGCTTGTTGTAGTTTGCTTGTCCCAAATAGCAATTCCTCTGCTATTTACAAATAAACTTATTTTGCTAGCAAAGTAACTGGCTATTTTAAGGTTGACATTACATGGTATCAGAGAAATGGAATCCAGAGAAGACCCCCAACAATTCCAAGGTTGTTGAGCAAACATGGCCAGTACTCACAGTGTATTCAGCTCATTGCTTTCTTGGTGACTCTGGAGTTTGAGGGTAAGTCTCTTGTGGACTTTGAGCTCCTCTCTATGTTTTGAGCACTCAGGCTTTATTCAGGGTTTTTCATGAATGCATCTCCTTTCCTCCTGAGAGGAGGAACTTGTTGTCAAAGTTCCCTGGTAAGTCACCCATCCTGTTCAAAACAGGGGATAACATAATTCCCAGTGTTTTAGCACAGCTGTCAGAAAAGTGAGCCCTTCATAATTAAGACATTTTAGGGAATCCAAAAGCAGATAGGTTCCACAAGGTCCTTGGGCCAGGATTTTGTTCCTTTCTAGAAAAATGGGTGAACTTTTGGACACTTAGAAATTGTAATGGCCATTCTGAGTGACACTTATGTTAGATAAGTCTACCTTAAGGGGTATGGTTGTAAGAGAAAATTCTGAAACTCTTGGAGACCGTGGAATGCGTTCTTTGGTTTGATATGTAGAATCTTCTAAAAGACAAAACGACTTGAAAAATAGTTCTAAAAAATCATTAGAACATTAAAACACACACACATTAGTAAAAGATATTGGCCATCTGAACTCATAATCTTAACTTAGTCTATCTACCAGAAACATAATTTGGATCCAAGTATTTATTTTCTTTTAAACCTGAGATATGGATAACATTTCTGAACAAAAGCTGTAATATCTCTATGTTTATTTATGTGCTCTGTAGGTCTATGTTATATATGTTATAGATATGTAATTTTTTTTTTACCTCTGGATGGTATGGCCAAAATTCATTTGTAAATTTCTTTGATTATCCTAGATAAAATTAAGCATTTATATACATATACTTTATTTATATAAATATAATTTATATATAAATATGTAAATTTATATAAATATATATTATAGAAATATAGAAACCAATGAAAATGTTTTTCAGGTTCACAGGATCTGAGATAATCTTTGATAAATAAACACATGTAAGTTTGTTGGTTTAATAAGAACAGGTATGTCTTCGATGTATCTGAATTAAATATAATGCAGATTAACAATTTATTCTGCCTGGTTTTATTTATTATTTATTTATTTATTTTTCAACATAATACTTAATTATATATATTTTTTAATTTCCGCCCAAATTAGCATATAGTGCAACAATGTATTCAGGAGTAGATTCCTTAACGCCCCTTACCCATTTAGCCCATCCCCCCTCCCACACCCCCTCCAGTAACCCTCTGTTTGTTCTCCATATTTATGAGTCTCTTATGCTTTGTCCCCCTCCCTGTTTTTATATTATTTTTGCTTTCCTTCCCTTATGTTCATTTGTTTTGTTTCTTAAAGTCCTCATATGAGTGAAGTCATATGATATTTGTCTTTCTCTGACTAATTTCACTTAGCATAATACCCTCCAGTTCCATCCATGTAGTTGCAAATGGAAAGATTTCATTCTTTTTGATTGCCAACAAATACTCCATTGTATGTATATATACACCACATTTTCTTTATCCATTCATCTATTGATGGACATTTGGGCTCTTTCCATACTTTGGCTATTGTTGGTAGTGCTGCTATAAACATGGGGGTGCATGTGTCCCTTCGAAACAGCACACCTGTATCCCTTGGATAAATACCTAGTAGTGCAATTGCTGGGTCCTAGGGTAGTTTTATTTTTAATTTTTTGAGGAACCTCCATACTATTTTCCAGAGTGGCTGCACCAGTTTGCCTTCCCACCAGCAATGCAAAAGAGATCTTCTTTCTCCGCACCCTCACCAACATCTGTTTTTGCCTGAGGTGTTAATGTTAGTCATTCTGAAAGGTGTAAGGTGGAATCTCATTGTGGTTTTGATTTGTATTTCCCTGATGATGAGTGATGTTGAGCATTTCTTCATGTGTGGATCGGCCATCTGGATGTCTTTGGAGAAGTGTCTATTCATGTCTTTTGCCCATTTCTTCCTGGATTATTTTTTTGGGTGTTGAGTTTGATAAGTTCTTTATAGATTTTGGATAGCAACCCTTTATCTGATATGTCATTTGCAAATATCTTCTCGTATTCTGTCGGTTGCCTTTTAGTTTTGTTGATTGTTTCCTTTGCTGTGCAGAAGTTTTTTATTTTGATGAGGTCCCAGTAGTTCATTTTTACTTTTGTTTCCCTTGCCTCCAGAGATGTGTATAGTAAGAAGTGGCTGTGGCCAAGATCAAAGAGGTTTTTGCCTGCTTTCTCCTTGAGGATTTTGATGACTTCCTGTCTTACATTGAGGTCTTTCATCCATTTTGAGTTTATTTTTGTGTATGGTGTGAGAAAGTGGTCCAGGTTCATTCTTCTGCATGTTGCCATCCAGTTTTCCCAGCACCACTTGTTGAAGAGACGATCTTTATTCCATTGAATATCCTTTCCTGCTTTGTCAAAGATTAGTTTGCCATACATTTGTGGGTCTATTTCTGGGTTCTCTATTCTGTTCCATTGATCTGAGTGTCTGTTATTGTGCCAGTACCATACTGTCTTGATGATTACAGCTTTGTAGTATAGCTTGAAGTCCGGGATTGTGATGCCTCCTGCTTTGGTTTTCTTTTTCAAGATTTCTTTGGCTATTTGGGGTCTTTTCTGATTCCATACAAATTTTAGGATTGTTTGTTCTAGCTCTGTGAAGAATGCTGGTGTTATTTTGATAGGGATTGCATTGAATATGTAGATTGTTTTGGGTAGTATTGACATTTTAACAATATTTGTTCTTCCTATCCAGGAGCATGGAATCTTTTTCCATTTTTTTTTTGTGTGTGTCTTCTTCAATTTCTTTCATAAGCTTTCTATAGTTTTCAGTGTATAGATTTTTCACCTCTTTGGTTAGATTTATTCCTAGGTATTTTATGGTTTTTGGTGCAACTGTAAACAGGATCGATTCCTTGATTTCTCTGTCACTTCATTGTTGGTGTATAGGAATGCAACTGATTTCTGTGCATTGATTTTATATCCTGCAACTTTGCTGAATTCATGAATCAATTCTAGCAGTTTTTTTGGTGGGATCTTTAGGGTTTTCCATATAGTGTATCAGGTCATCTGTGAAGACTGAAAGTTTGACCTCCTCCTGGCCAATTTGGATGCCTTTTATTTCTTTGTGTTGTCTGATTGCAGAGGCTGACTTCCAATACTATGTTGAATAACAGTGGCGAGAGTGGACATCCCTGCCTTGTTCCTGACCGTAGGGGGAAAGCCTTCAGTCTTTCCTCATTGAGGATGATATTAGCGTTGGGTTGTTCATATATGGCTTTTATGATCTTGAGGTATTCTCCTTCTATCCCTACTTTCCTGAGGGTTTTTATCAAGAAAGGATGCTGTATTTTGTCAGATGCTTTCTCTGCATCTACTGAGAGGTCATATGGTTCTTGTCCTTTCTTTTATTGATGTGATGAATCACATTAAATGTTTTGCAGATATTGAACCAGCCCTGCATCCCAGGTATAAATCCTATTTGGTCGTGGTGAATAATTTTTTTAATGTATTGTTGGATCCGGTTGGGTAATATCTTGTTGAGGATTTTTGCATCCATGTTCATCAGGGAAATTGGTCTATAGTCCTCCTTTTTAGTGGGATCTCTGTCTGGTTTTGGAATCAAGGTAATGCTGGCTTCATAGAAAGAGTTTGGAAGTTTTCCTTCCATTTCTATTTTTTGGAAAAGCTTCAAAAGAATAGGTGTTAACTCTTCCTTAAGTGTTTGGTAGAATTCCCCTGGAAAGCCATCTGGCCCTGGACTCTTGTTTTTTTGGGAGATTTTGATTACTAATTCGATTTCCTTACTAGTTATGGGTCTGTTCAAATTTTTTATTTCTTACTTTTTCAGTTTTGGTAGTGTATGTTTCTAGGAATTTGTCCATTTATTCCAGATTGCCCATTTTATTGGCATATAATTGCTCATAATATTCTCTTATTGTTTTTATTTCTGCTGTGTTGGTTGTGATCTCTCCTCATTCATTCTTGATTTTATTTATTTGGGTCCTTTCCTTTTTCTTTTTGATCAAACTGGCTAGTGGTTTATCAATTTTGTTAATTCTTTCAAAGAACCAGCTTCTGGTTTCATTGATCTGTTCTAGTGTTTTTTGTTTTTTTTTTTTTTGGGGGGGGGGGGTGTTTCGATAGCATTAATTGCTGCTCTAATCTTTATTATTTCCAGTCTTCTGCTTGTTTTGGGTTTTATTTGCTGTTCTTTTCCCAGCTCTTTAAGGCGTAAGGTTAGGTTGTGTATCTGAGATCTTTCTTCTCTTTAGGAAGGCCTGGATTGCTGTATACTTTCCTCTTATGGCCACCTTTGCTGTGTCCCAGAGGTTTTGGGTTTGGTGTTATCATTTTCATTGGCTTCCATATACTTTTTAATTTCCTCTTTA